>NC_072427.2:27450192-27760384 GCF_028878055.3 Symphalangus syndactylus | reverse complement strand
CAAAATTCATGCATCTTCTTTCATAATTCATGCATCTTCTTTCATAATTCATGCATCTGGTACTTTGACATATCCATTGTGCTTCCAACTGTTACATTTCCCACTTGACCTTGACCCCACCCCATGTGTCGGGGTGTGATGTTGGAGTGTTTCTGGGGGTTGGCCTACACCTCGGAAGTTTTGTGGGCTGGCTGCAGCAGGAGCATGAAGTCAGGCTGAGGCTGGAGTCCTGCCTACACCTCTCATTAGCAGTGTGGGTAAGTGGGTTAATTCACTGAAGGATAAGTTTCTCTATCAGTAAAGCAGGGGCTATTCTACTGTTCTCACCCCTGGATGTTCATAAAACCACTGGCCTTCAACTGGCAGCTTTTAGCATGCTGTCTGCCACGTCAGAGGCTCCCTGGAAGGGGTGGACTAGGGGGAGAGGCTATGGGTGCTTGGCAGGGTTGAGGAGGTATCCTCTAGGGTGGGAAGGCCAGCTTCTACCCTGGGACACAGATCTGTTCTAAAACAGTAACTAAAATCACATTGAAATTTTTCTTTAAAGAAAAATCCAAGGAGAATTTGAAAATCCAAATCACTGTGAACGAAACTCTAAGCATTGTCAAAGAACCACATCTCTGTCACTTCTCTCCCAATAAAGGGCACTGAGTTCAAAAAGAGTTATATATTAGTCCTACCGTAACATCCAGGATCAGAAACCATACTTATGCTACTTGAACTGCCCCAGAGTATGAGGCAAGAAATGTGAAAACCCTCACTTTATTTTACAAAGTTGACAAGAACCCTGATACAAGAACCTAATATGTAGCATCCAGAATGGACCAATGGCACTTGCATATATAGATGAAAAAGTCTTATAAAATAACATACTGGGGGCCAGGTACAGTGGCTCATGACTGTAATCTAAATGTGCTTTGGGAGGCCAAGGTGAGAGAATTGCATGAGGCCAGGAGCTTGAGACCAGCCTGAGCAATGTAGTGAACTGTATCTCTACAAAAAAAAAAAAAAAAATTAAAAATTAGGTGGATGTGGTGATATGCATCAGTAGTCCTAGCTACTCGGGAGGCTAAAGTAGGAGGATCTCTAGCCTGGGCAACAGAGTGAGACCCTGTCTCTAAAAAAAAAAAAAAGATAAGTAAAGAAAGAAAAAATAACACACTGGTAAATCAAATCCAAGACTTTAAAAGACTAATACGTTAGGACCAAGTAGGATTTATTCCAGAATGCAAAGATAGTTCAATATTTGGAAATCTGTGGCTACAAATCATATTAAGCAAAAAACATTTTGACCAATTTGATAGATGCATTTATGACTGTATATGTGAATACAGAAAAATATCTGAGAAGTTATATACTACATATTTATACTGATAGTCCCTGGGAGGTGGGAGTAGAGAAATGTGAAAAGAAGGAGGATTTTACTTGTTATTTCACCTACTTCTCAATTATTTGAAATTTTAGAAGTATTTATTTATTTATTTATTTATTTATTTTGAGACAGAGTCTCGCTCTTTCACCCAGGCTGGAGTGCAGTGGTGCAATCTTGGCTCACCGCAGCCTCTGCTGCCCAGGTTCAAGTGATTTTCTCGTACCTCGGCCTCCCAAGTAGCTGGAATTACAGGGGCATGCGACCACACTCAGCTGATTTTTTTATATTTTTAGTAGAGATGGGGTTTCGTCATGCTGGCCAGGCTGGTCTCAAACTCCTGACCTCAAGTGATCCACCATATCAACCTCTCAAAGTGCTGAGATTACAAGCATGAGCCACCACACCTGGTCAAAAGTATTTTAAAATATATGTTATTTTGTCAATAAAAAAACTTAAAAATCTTAGTAAAACAGAAACAAAAGGAGTTTCTGCTTAGGAGCAGAAACAAAACGGTATCTCTTTCTCTTTTTTTTGAGTCTTGCACTGTCGCCCAGGCTGGAGTTCAATGGCTCAATCTCGGCTCACTGCAGCCTCTGCCTCCTGGGTTCAAGCAATTCTCCTGCCTCAACCTCCTGAGTAGCTGGGACTACAGGTGCCCGCCACCACACCCAGCTAATTTTTGTATATACTGGGGATATACCCATCAACGTGGGATGCCTGTAATCACCATTATTATATAACATTTCTCCCCAGGAGCACTAGTCAATGTACTATTCGCCGTCAAGGTCCATGAGTTCTGCATCCGTGAGTCAACTAAAGACGGAAAATATTTGGAAAAAAAAAATTGCATCTACACTAAACATGTATAGATTTTTTTTTCTTGTCATTATTCCTTAAACAATACAGTATAGCAACTCTTTACGCAGCATTTACATTGTATTAGGTATTATAAGTAATGTAGTAATGATTTAAAGTATACAGGAGGTGCCAATTTAAAGTATATAGGAGGGGCTGGGCACGGTGGCTTACGCCTGTAATCTCAGCACTTTGGGAGGCTGAGGCGAGCCAATCACTTGAGCCTAGGGGTTTTGAGACCAGCCTGGACAAAATAGTGTCACCCTTGTCTCTACAAAAAAAAATATATAAATTAGTCAGGCATGGTGGCACGTGCCTATAGTCCCAGCTACTCCAGAGGCAGAGGTGGGAGGACCACTTGAGCCCAGGAGTTTGAGGCTGCAGTGAGCCATGATCGCACCACTGCACTCCAGACTGAGCGACAAAGATCCTTCCTGAAATAAAAAAAAAAATTATACAGAAGGATGTGCAAAGTGAATAAGGTTATTTGCAAATACTATGCCATTTTATATCAGGGACTTAAGCATTTGCAGTTTTTGGTATCCTTGGGAGGTCCTAGAACCTATCCCCCACAGATACTGAGGGAGGAATGTAATTAGTTAAGACAGTAAAATAGTACACTCAAATATTGGAGAGGAGGCAGGTTACCATTTACTGGAAAACCAAAAATAATTAGCTTAAAGACTATTTGAAATAGAAAGAGTTAAGAAGCCTTTCTACACAATAGATTTTCTATTATGTATTAACATTAGCCTTTTCAAAAATAGGATTTGGCTGAGTGCAGTGGCTCATGCCTGTAATCCCAGTGCCTTGGGAGGCCAAGGGGAAAGGATTGCTTGAGGCCAGGAGTTTGAGACCAGCCTGGGCAACACAGTGAGACTGTTTCTATAATTTTTTTTTAATTAAAAAAAATTGAATTCACAATTTAAAAGAACCAAAAAACCAAAAACAATTAAGTATAAAATTGGTACAAAACGCACTAATTTAGAAGTATCAAAAAAACCATGAAAGTTTAACAAAAGATATAAAAATATTTTAGGTAGTTAGATAACTATTGTGCATTCCTGATTGGAAAGACTTAATGCTGTAATGATGACGATGCTCTGTTCATTTTTCTACAAAATGAATATGACCCTAATCAAAATCTGCAAATGACCTATTTGGGATCTAGCCAGCCTGATTCAAAAGTCTGTTTGGTTAAGTGTTTCTTCAAGTTACTGGCAAAAAAAAAAAAAAAAAAAAAAGTTCGTTTAGAACAATAAATGTAGGAGTGTTGCAGGGGAACCCTGAAAAAAAGAGAAACTGGGGAAACATTTGTCCCTATCAGGTATTAAAACAGTTTAAACTATAATAAGGACAATGTATGAAATAGACATTGGCATTTACAAGGCAGACTAGCAGAAGTGGTAGATCCCAATGTAAATGAGAATGAGCCCATGACATAGCATTTGAAATCAGTGGGGAAAAGATTAATTCCTCTGAAAGTCACAAACCAGCAATCCACATTCATGCCTAGTTTTCATATAGCATTTTAAAATAATTAAATTACATCAAAATAATATATTTAGAATTTTGTTGCCAACATATACAGATTGAAAGATCTTACACTATAAACCTGGGTCTCTTAATCAAGATGGTCTGAATTCCCCCAGGGAAACAACTAGCTGGGGCTAAGGAGCAGCTATTTCTGCAAGTGTCCATTCTAAAGAGTTCTCAGCCAACTAGACAGCTTCATTTATTTATAGTGCGTGTTGGCCCCCCTTACAGGCAGCTGAGCTTCAGACTCTTGGGTTATTCAACGAAAGATCTGGGGTCAGAAGACAAAAAGCATATAACAGCAGTGGGAGGAAAAGGCAGCTCTTAAAAATATCCATATCTTTGATCAGGAAATTTGTTGGAAATACCCAGACATATGCAGTTATGTGAATGGCACCACAAGAATATTCACTGAAGTACAAATTATAATCGTGAAAAGTTGGAAATCTGAATGTTCAACTACACGAATTGAGAAATATCCATTAAATGCAGCCATTTAAAATATTATATCAGAACATCTAATGATATTGAAAGTTGTTTGCAAGATGTTACATGAAAAAAGCAGAATGTACAGTATAACCCCATTTTTTTTAAAAAAAAAAGCTTGTATACATTTATATACCTACAAAAAGAAAAACTATAAGGAAGGCTAGTCACTAAAACATTAGCAATTATCTTGGGCAGTAGGCGGACAGTAAGATCTTTTTTTAACTTTAAAAATTGTGATAAATGTCCGGGCACAGTGGCTCATGTCTGTATTCCTAGCACTTTGGGAGGCCAAGGCGGGCGGATCACAAGGTTAGCAGTTTGAGACCAGCCTGACCAACACGGTGAAACCCATCTCTACTAAAAATACAAAAAATAGCCCGGCCTGGTGGTGCATGCCTATAATCCCAGCTACTCAGGAGGCTGAGGTAGGAGAATCACTTGAACCTAGGAGGCGGAGGTTGCAGTGAGCCGAGATCGCGCCATTGCACTCCAGCCTGGGCGACAGAGCCAGACTCCGTCTCAAAAAAAAAAAAAAAAAAATTGTGATAAAATAACATAAAATTTACCATCTTAATTATTAGTTTTTCTAAATTGTGGTAAAATGCACATGCCATAAAGTGTACCATCTTAACCATTTTGATGGGTACAGTTCAGTGGCATATTATGTTCACATTATTATGCGACCATCACCACCACTGATCCACCTCCAGAATTCTCTCCATCTTCCAAAACTGAAACTCTGTACTAATCAAACAATAAGTCTCCATTTCCCCTCCTCCCAGCCCCTGGCAACCACTATTCTACTTTCTGTTTCTAAGAATTTGACTACTCGGCCAGGCGCGGTGGCTCACGCCTGTAATCCTAGCACTTTGGGAGGCAGAGGCGGGTGGATCATTTGAGGTCAGGAGTTCCAGATCAGCTTGGCCAACATTGTGAACCCCGTCTCTACTAAAAATACAAAAATTAGACGAGCGTGGTGGTACACGCCTGTAATCCCAGCTACTTGGGAGGCTGAGGCAGGAGAATTGCTTGAACCTGGGAGGCAGAGGTTGCAGTAAGCCGAAATCACACCACTGCACTCCAGCCTGGGCGACAGAGCGAGACTCCGTCTAAAAAAAAAAAAAAAGAAGAAAGAAAAAAAGAATTTGACTACTCTAGGTATCTCATGTAAGTGGAATCGTATATGTCATTTTGTGACTGCTTATTTCACTGTGCATAATGTCCTTAAGGTCCATCCATGTTGTAGCATAGGTCAGACTCTCCTTCCTTTTGAGGGCTGAATAGTGTTTTATTGTCTGTCTATACTGTGTTTCGTTCATCTATTCATTTGCTGATGGATTGCTTCCACCTTTTGTGAATAATGCTGCTATGACTGTGGGTGTACAAACATCTCAAGACTCTGCTTTCAATTCTTTTGGGTATATACCCAGAAGTAGAATTGCTGGATCATGTAGTGATTTTATTTTTAAGTTTTTAAGGATCCACCATACTGTTTTTTTTTTTTTAGCTTTCTTATCTACTTTTACAATTTGCCTAAGGAAAAGCAATTTTAAGCATATATATACTTTTTTTTTTTTTTTTTTTTTGAGACGGAGTCTCGCTTTGTAGCCCAGGCTGGAGTGAAGTGGCATGATCTCGGCTCACTGCAACCTCCACCTCCTGGGTCCTGGTTCAAGCAATTCTCCTGCCTCAGCCTCCTGAGTAGCTGGGAATACAGGAGCGCACCACCATGCCCAGCTAATTTTTGTATTTTTAGTAGAGTTGGGGTTTCACCACGTTGGCCAGGCTAGTCTTGAACTCCTGACCTCATGATCCACCCGCCTCAGCCTCCCAAAGTGCTGAGATTAAAGGAGTGAGACACTGCACCTGGCCAATTTTAAGCATATTACAAAACAATACCATCTGACTTTTTTTTTTTTTTTGAGACAGAGTCTTGCTCTGTTGCCCAGGCTGGAGTGCAGTGGTGCAATCTCAGCTCACTGCGGTCTCAACCTCCTGGGCTCAAGCACTTCTCCAACCTCAGCCTCCCAAGTAGCTGGGACTACAGATACACACCACCACACCTGGCTAATTTCTGTATTTTTTTTTTTTAAAGACAGGGGTCTCATCATGTTGGCCAGACTGGTCACAAACCCCTGAGTTCATGTAATCCACCTGCCTCGGCCTCTCAAAGTGCTAAGATTACAGGTGTGAGCCACCGTGCCTGACCATGATTTAACTTTTTGATAAACACATACAAAAGAAAAACATTGGCATAATATATACCAAAAGATTAACGGCCATTATTTCTGGGTCATAGGCTTACAGGTAATTTTTTTTGTCTTCTCTTGACTGGCTTCATTTTCTAATTTTTTTACAATCATTATGTGTATGTGTAGTAAGTAATTAAACTAGGTTACACAAAGCTTTTAAAAGGTTGGGAAAATAAACAATAAAATAACAAGTAAACAAACACCTTGAGGTGCTGGCTGGGTGGGCCTCTCTGTGTACCAAGGGGACAAGGACTACTGTCCCGCTGATTAAAGAGCACAGCCTAATTAGGGGACAAGGCAAGTCGAAGTGCTAAGCTCTTACCTATAAAAAGCAAGGTGATTGAATAGGGTGGGCTGCCCACTCGGGCTCAATGTGGGAATGGAGGAGCTGTGTCCTGGGAAGCAATCGGATCTACCTGGGTGGGGGCAGGGCAGAGGGAAGGAGAATTGGAGGCGGGCTATCTGTGACTCGGTATCACTGCCCCAAAGCTGCCTGCCACAGAGCTGGGGCCCAACCTGCAAAGAAAAACCTCCTGCTCAAGTTTCCTCCTCACCATCTGGTCAGTACTCAGGGAGCAGCTTACCAAGAAAACCATCCCGGTGGGGGTGGGGAATAGCAGCCCTGAAAGGCCCTTGGGAGCAGGGAAGATGAGCAAGGCCTGGGGCTGGGCAGCCTGGCTCTGCAGCTGACCTTGCCCTCTCTGGGCTCCAGGCCTCAGTTGTGTCATCAGGACCTGAGATGTGAACAGTGGAGAGGGCTCTCCTGGAGGGGCAGTCAGTCACATGCTGGTCTCTCCACAGAGAAGGCTGGAGAAATGCGAAGGGGCTCAAACTGGAATTGAGCCATCATGGCCATGCCTGTTCCCTCCAGGGACATGCAATCCCGAATCCTGCCTTGTCTTACTACCCTTCCCTGAGGGGGGACAGGTGGGCAGCAAACTCCAGGTAGCTCTTTTCATGTTTAATAACACCATCACCTGGCCCTCCCAGACACAGGGTCCTGTGAGAAAACAGCTCCCGCAAGCAATGTCACCCCCATGCTGCAGACAGGGCTTCAGGCTTGGGTTTTGCTCTGGTGTTGAATTATAGAGCCTCGGGTCCTGATGCGTGCAGAGGTGTGCAGGCCAGGGCTGTGGGGAGCCAGGACGCCTCTCCCCAAGTCCTCTCACCTGCCTGGAGCCCCTCATTTTCCAAGGGGCCAGGGATACCCCTGATATGGTTTGGCTGTGTCCCTACCCAAATCTCATCTTGAATTGTAGTTCCCATAATCCCCACGTGTCATGGGAGGGACCTGGTGGGAGGTAATTGAATCATGGCGGCAGTTACCCCCATGCTGTTCTCATGATAGTGAGTTCTCATGAGATCTGATGGTTTTATAAGGGGCTTCTCCCCCTTTGCCCAGCACTTCTCTCTCCTGCCACCACGTGAGGAAGGATGTGTTTGCCTCCCCTTCTGCCATGATTGTTAAGTTTCCTGAGGCCTCCCCAGCCATGTGGAACTGTGAATCAATTAAACCTCTTTCCTTTATAAGTTACCCAGTCTCAGGCAGTTCTTTACAGCAGCATGAGAATGGACTAAAACAACCACCAAAGACCCATGATATTGGATCTGATTCCTGGACTGGCCTTCGAGTTCCTCTCTCCTCTTCCCCACACAGGCAATCTTGCTGCTGACAATGAGACCACGCGAGGATGGGGGTGGGAGTCGGAGCAGGAGAAGCTGGCCTGTGTCTCACCTCTGCTGCTCCCCAGCCTGGAATGTTCTCCCTCAGCCAATCCTACCTGTCTTTCACCCACACACTCTTCATATGGTCACTGGTGGCTAACAGGTGCCATGCTCCCTGTTAGTCCTGCCTGATAGCAAGTCTGGTGAGGAGCTGGGCACTTGGGCCCAGGAACCCAAAGAGCCCCTAACAGGCTGAGCAGCTGGGGGAGCACTAGGGTGGCAGGGTGTTCGGGGTGTTTATAAAGCAGATGATTCTGCAGTTGGGTCTGGAAGGATGCACAGCAATGCTGTGGGCAGAGGAGAGCCAAAGGACACTCCTGGGAGTGGAGATAGCCAGTGCAAAGGCCGGGGCAAGGGGCTTTTGTTGCCAGAATGAAAATGGCCGTGGGCCTCAGAAGACAGGCAGCCTGGGCTTGGCATCTACAAAGGTAGGGAATCCAAAGCTCCCTGTGAGGCTCAAATGAGGCTCCATGCCAAGAACTCTGAAAGGTAAAAGGTGCCACATGAATGCCAGGGGTGACAGCTTTGTTATTCCAATACCGAGAGCCATCCTGTCCAAATGGGGACCTCTCCCCTGACATCTCTCAAGCTACGGGGCAAATCCCACTTATCAAACACTATACCCCAGTGTTGCTGCCCCTCGGCAATGCTATGAGGGTAGGTTTCACTATCCCTATTATGCAGAAGAAAACTGAGGCTCAGGGAAGGTCAAATGGTTGCCCAAGGCCACAGAGCTGAGAAGTGGGAGTAGAGCCCAGGTCTGTTGATGCCAGGCCTGGAGGCTTTGCCCCTTGCTCAGACTCTCTAAGGTGGTGGAAGTGGGGTATCCCCTGCCCATGCAGGGGACAGGTTGGAATAGCAGCCTGGGTAGAGAGGAAAGCCGAGAGGCACTGCCTGAATGAGCAGAGTGGTTATGGCAGTGACAAGCTGCAGCACAGCTCTCTTGGGAAGCTGCAATGGGCTCTGGTCCCAGCCTGATCATCGATCTCCAGGGGAAGTGATCCTGGGACTTTGCTGGCTTTTAGTGCCACCTGATAGCCCAGGCAGAGGGGCCTAGTGAGGCCCGTGGGGCAGTTTTCTTGGTATTCAGTGATTCCTGCTCACCGACTGGTCCTGGGGTTCTGAGGCTGCCGATCCCCTTCATCTTTCCCATCCAGGTCCACCCCCACCCCCATCAACACCAAGGAGAAGGGCTGTCCTGGGAAGAAGCAGAGCCCTGATGAATAGCTCAGGGGTGGTGGCCACTCCCTCAACTTTCAGACGTCCTAGGAGTGGAAGAACATCAAAGCTAGAGCCAAAGGGCCCTTAGGGACCTCTGGTCTAACAGACAGGGACTCCCTGCTATACCAGGACCCAGGATGCAGTGAAATAGCAAGGGACCTGGAGTCAGAGGCTGGGTCTTGAGCCCCTGGCTCTGTGACTTTAGCCAAGTTGCTAAGCTCCATCCGTAAAATGGGGTTAAATGGATTCTTTTGTTACGAGGTCACAATGAGGATTAAATAAGAATGTGCCTGAAACTACCCACCTGAAAGCTCATAGTACGTAGATGTTCATTCCCCAGCAGGAGGATCTGGGCCCTGGGAGGAGTGGGAAGTTCTAACTCCATACCAGCCCAGTGGCCGAGTGGGGACCTGAATGTGGCTCCTGACAGATGCTGATGCTCTGCCTCAGCCCCAGCTAGCACAGCCAGCCCATGTGGGGTGCCCCAGCCTCACCCCGGCCCCAGTCCCAGTCCCAACAGGGTGAACGAGAAGCCACACTTACTTGAGGATGTCCTTCTTATTGAAGAAGGTGCAGTCCTGTTGAGGGAAAACACACAGTCAGTGTGCGGCTCCCAGGCTCCTTTCTTCCTCAGAGGTCTTGATGCCACAGGGCTCACAGGGGATAGCTCCGGACTGGGGACAGAAGAGTCACTACTATCCCTCCCCACCCTGCCCTCACCCATTGGGGACAGCTGGTTCTAGCAGGTATAGAAAATGCCTCCCAAAACCTTTGTCTATCCTGGGCTAGGCCTAAGGAGCTTAGTGCATGGTGGGGGGCTGCAGCATGCTTTAGGGTACACATTTAGGAGGCAGATGAACACTCCCAGGTACGCGTGGCTGATTTGAGTGCCAGTGGGATACACTGGGGGATGATGGGGAGGTGGCTGGGAGACAACTCTGAATGAGGACCCACAGGGCCACCTCCTGTAGCTGCATGGGGTGCCATCCTCACTGTAGCCCTGAGCATGGTGCTAGGGGGGTTGTGCAGTCCCAGGCTCAGAGACTGAGAGTTCCAGGCACATAGACTGGGGAAGCATCAGTATGTACTTGGTGTCTGAAGCCAGAAGGGGATGAGGTCACCCAGAGAAGGGAGTGAAGAGGCCAGGGAGATACGGGAGGGAGAAACGTGGGCAGGGGGGAACCAGGTAGCATCTGGGGTAGAGGTGAGGGTAGGGGCTGCTGGGGACCCCCAGGTGAGCATTACTCCAGGTGGGGGCAGCACTTGGCTCCTAGGGCCATCTAGATGACAAACTCCTCTTGGAGGGGTCCTGTCTTTGTCTAGATGACCTGCCTATATCCACAGCTTGGCCTGGCCAAGGTATCAACCACTGGGAGTCAGTGACAATGGCCAGTATGCCAAGCCTTGGTGAAAAGTACGGAGGTGAAAAGGACCCAGCACTTTGTAAAATGCCCAACCGTGAAGGGCTTTTGTGCACCTCCCCTGCTGTTTAACTCCTCCACCTTTGTCCACTGTTACAGCATGAAGGAAGAAGGCCTCCTAGGTCTGCAGAGCCCAGAGCCCGTAGGGCCTCCTGGGGCCATAAGCTGACCAGAGCCAGCTCTGATGAGGAGTGAATGGCTGAAACTCAGGCCTGCAAACAGCCATGCTTGCCCTGAATGAGACCTGAAGCCGCTGGACATCAGGGCAATTGGAATGTGTATTGAGAGGCCCAAAGAGAGGATGCCTGCAGGATGCACACAACATCTAGGGTTTCCACTGGGTGCCTTCAGGATTGCTGAAGAGGGGAGAGTTGGTGGGAATTTCCAGGCCCCATTTGGCCCAACAAGTCTGTCCTTCTAAGCTGCTGCTCCCTGGGAGTTAGGCTAAGGATCCATGCTGCCTTCTTGGAAACACAAGGGGTTCTCCTGGGGGTCTCAGCTTTGCTTTTGACAATGGCTCCTCTGTAGGAGCCCAGAAAGGCTCAGGCTGGGGAAGCAGTGCCCCTGCTCCTCACCCAGCACAGACAGAAAACTCCCTACTTAGCAGGCCTCAGGCACAGACAGGCTGGAGACAGGGTGGGCTGATTTATCAACAAACTCCAGAAACATGGAGCAGAACGTGGACTTCCCTCCACCCCAGGGCCGTTTCCATGGTCTAAGGTGTCTAGTGAGAAGGGCCAGGGCTCTCCCACCTAGCCTGGAGGAGGCAGTCAGCAGAACTGGAAATGGGGAGAGGTCCCAGCTCCTGCTCTCTTCCCCCTGATCTGTCCTCCTTCTCCTCTCCTCTCCTCTCTCCTATCCCATGAGTTGGAAAGGAACTATCCAGGTCCTGATTCAAGGGTTCTACTGACAAAAGATGCAAACACTTCCCGTATAACCCTGCTCCCTGTCACAATTACTTACACCTCCCTACATCCATGGTCCTCAAGCTGTGGCTCCTGGATCAGCAGCATCAGCCTCACTTGGAACTTGGTGAAAATGCAGATTCTTAGGCTCCACTCCAGATCTCTTGAATCAGAAACTCTGTGGGTGGGGCCCAGGGATCTGCACTTTAACAAACCCTCCCAATGATGCTGAGGCATGTTGAAGTGTGACGACATCTGCTCTAGAGCAGAATCACCTGGGGGGCTGTTTAAGATACCTGTGTCCCCATCCCTCAGCAGACCCCAGACAAATTGTAGAGAAATCCCCAAGGGTGGATCCAGGCATCAGTGGTTTTCAAAGCCACTAAGGTGGTCCCAACGTGCAACCCAGGCTGAAAACCACATCACAGCCAGTACATGATGTACCATGCACCTGACACCTGGGGCTCTAAATATCCAATTTTGCTTAATCCTTATCATTAGCCAATGGGGGCCGGCATTATCTCTCTATCTTAAAGATGGGCAACTTGAGACTCAGCAAAGCTGAGTAGCTTGCCCTGAGTTGCACACACAGCCCAGGAATGGAACTGGGATGGGAATGGAACTTAGGCCTCTGTGCTTCCCTTCCCCCGACCCGCCTTTTTTTTTTTTTGAGACGGAGTCTTGCTCTGTCACCCAGGCTGGAGTGCAATGGCATGATCTCAGCTCACTGCAACCTCCGCCTCCTGGGTTCAAGTGATTCTCCTGTCTCAGCCTTCCAAGTAGCTGGGATTACAGGCATGCACCACCATGCCTGGCTAATTTTTGTATTCTTAGTAGAGATGTGGTTTCACCATAGTGGTCAGGCTGGTCTCGAACTCCTGACCTCAGGTGATCCACCCACCGAGGCTTCCCAAAGTGCTGGGATTATAGGCATAAGCCACCACGCCTGGCCTTCTTTTTTTTTTTAATGGGAGTAGAGCTTGGGGCCCCCACTGGCAAGGAAGCAGAGGCAAGAAAAGATCCTCTGTGCTTCTTGGCCGCTGCCTATGATTACAAACAGAGCCATGACCACTGTACACCAACCACTCCATGTCCTGCGTCTGCTGTGTATTCCTATACTTATACACAGTAGGTGCTTAATACAGGCTTGTGGGATGAGTGACCAGACTTTTCCATCTATGCCTTCCACAGCAGTTACGTTATTTCAATGGCTGCAGAGTCCCTGCCTAGTCTTAATCTTTCTTCTCTTTCTGAACATTTGGTAACACCTATTTCTTGGTTTTAACATCACTGACAAAGCTGCCATGAACCTGCTCATCAACCGATGTTTCACTTTTTCTTCTGTTCACCTGTTTCCCTGGGACTCACCCCAAGGAGGCAGTGCACAGGTAGTGAATATGGCAGGTGTTCTTAAAAGCTTCTCAGGGCTCAGGGTGGCCTAGAATTGTGGCAGGGGAAAAGGTTTGGTAGTCAGAGTCAAATTCTAGTCTAGCTTCAGACCCTTAGGCAAGTCATTCTCCTTTCTGAGCCTCAGTTTCTGCATCTGTAAAGTGGAAATAATGCCTCTCTGAAGGGGACAGTGTGAAGAGCAAATGAGGTAAGGTACAGGAAGTCTATAGGCCCCAGCTGATAGGAAACAGTGCAACAGCTCCATCCACCACCCAATGTCCCAAAGGCATCTCCCCAGAGTCGGTAGCTCTGCTGTCTTTCCCTTCTCTGGAGTCACCAAACACCCTGCCCACCACTACACCCTCACCTGCCCTGGGAGCTACAGCCCCATGTCTGAAGGAACCCTTTCTTATACTTTTGGAGAGCAAGTGCCCCATCACTGCTTGGTTCCCGACAGTACACAGGGACACAGGGACAGGTCTTCCAGCAAAGGTCCCAGCTCAGGTCCGGGTCATGAGGAGTGGAAGGGAGAGAAGGAGAGAGGGGCCTAACCCAGGAGTGACGGGCCCTCAGAACATTGGCAGCAGAAAACAGGACAGGCTGGGCTTTTACAGTAGAAGCCCAGATGTTTTCCCAGTTAAGGCTTGAGTTCTGCCTCCGAGCCCATATTCACCCTATTCCCCAACTGGAGTGCCCTCTCCTCTTTCTCCAGGTTGTCCAAACCCTTTGTTTTCTCCAAAGCTCAACTCAAGGGTGACTTGTTCCAAGCAACCCGCCTGCCTCCCATCTCCTACATGCCTGGTCTGCCTGTGCCAGCGGTCAGGAGCCGAGCCATGGGCCCTCCCAGCTCTAATGGAAATGGCTCTCCATCCAGCTCTGCCAGCTCAGGCCTCAGCACTGCCCAGGTGACCATCACATGGCTCAAGGTCAGTCTCCAGTGATCTTAGTTGATCCCCACAAGAACCCTGTGACATGAGCACAGCTGGGTTAGTAGTTCCCATTTTAGAGGTGGAGACACTTAGGCCCAGAAGGGGACAGTGGCTTGCTAAGGCCCACAACATCAACTACCCAGTTGACTTGAATCTAGGGCTTCAGAATCCTTGTCTAGAGTTCTTTGCTCTCCTGGAGCCATGCCTTAACAAATATTTGTTCATTCATTTGACAACATCCTCCAAACATCTCTTTTGTGCCTGGACAGGGACCATACAAGAAGGAAGATGGAGTGTAAACAGTGAGGTGCCCAGTATAAGCCATTCTGTGGCCACAAGAGGGACTGGGGATGTGTATGTGTCAGGCTCCCTGAGTACTCCCAGCTGAATGGATTGGTGGGGAGGGAGTCAGGGAGCCCGTCCCAAAGAGGTGAGGCCTGGCCTGGACAGAAAGATGGGCCAGACTAGGTTAGCAAAGGAGCAGGGAGAGCAGCAGGAGAACGAGGGCCAGAGGTGAGGGAGGGCTTGGCTAGAAGCCCTTCAGTGTGCCTGAAACTTGAGGTGCAAAGGGAAAAGGAGTAAGAAATGAGGCTGGAGGCCGGGCGTGGTGGCTCACGCCTGTAATCCCAACACTCTGGGAGGCCAAGGCAGGTGGATCACCTGAGGTCAGGGGTTTGAGACTAGCCTGGCCAACATGGCAAAACTCTGTCTCTACTAAAAATACAAGAATTAGATGGGCATGGTGGTGGGTACCTGTAATCCTAGCTACTTGGGAGGCTGAGGCAGGGAAAATTGCTTGAACCTGGGAGGCGGAGCCAGGATGCGGAGGTTGCAGTGAGCCAAGATCGCACCACTGCACTCCAGCCTGGGTGACAGAGCGAGCGAGACTCTGTCTCAAAAAAAAAAAAAAAAAAGAAAGAAAGAAAGAGAAAGGAAGAGATGAAAGAAGAGTGAGAGAACTAAGAGGGCAGGTGGTTGGAGGCGGATGGGCAGGAGGGGCACAGGAGGGAGCAGTCAGACCTCCAGTTTGCAGGAGACTGAGCAGGCCTAGCCCAGGGCCCTGGCTGTGGGGATGGAGGAGGGGACCTCCAGGTGAGCCACAAAAGAGGCTGAGTCACAGGCCTTGTTCTTAACTGAAAACATGGGCTGAGGGAGAGCAGAGAGTTGGAATGGCTGGAGTAGCAGCAGTGGGTGTTGGGGAGGCTGTGACCCCTGTTTTGGAGTTTGAGGGGTCTGGGGGATGGCCCTACAATGCAGAGGAGTGGTCTGGACAGAAGCTTAAACGTTGGGAATCACCGGCACTGGGAACCAAGAGGGTGCACCCTGCCCGGGAAAGGTTAGACTACCAGGCTGGGAGGTCCCAAGAAACCCTAGGGGTCACTTAGGGGAGAGGGTGCCGTAACTCAGGCTCACCCCTGCTCAGCACTGGCTGGCACGTGGCTGGCTGGAGAGCCAGAGGGAGGGAGATGTGGGGCTCTCAGGTTTCACAGCTCTCGTTTCTCCCACCCTGCCTGGCAGGGTCTAGCTAGGCTCTGGCAAAGGATCAGAACCTAACACTGGGACTGGCTCCGATGAGTAACCCAATGCCAGGCTGGTTGGAGTGGGAACCCGGGCTCCCCACCCCCATGAAGCTACTCCTCACTTCTGAGCATGGCTTGCCTGCTTGCCCCTGCCCACCCCCAGGCCTTTATCCAAGCTGTCCCCTCCACCTAGAATGCCTCCTCTGGGCCCCACTGGGCAAAACCCCACCTATCTTCCCAAAGCCTGCTCAAGTGCTGTATCGTTTCTGGACTTTGTCCCCCTTTCCTGCTGGCCTCCTGCTGCCCACTCGTGCCCTTCCCTAGAACACACTCCACCACCTGCCTCTATCACAAGGGCCACACACTGGAGGTGAGAGTCTGTCTCTGAGTGTCTGAGACTGAGTGCCTTGGGGACAAACAGCACACATGGCCCAGCCCAGCCCACTCCCAACTAAAGAAGTGAGCCTGGGAGTCAAGATTCGAAATCCTGTGTGAGCCCCGAATGGCTCCTCAGCCTCTGTTTACACTTCTGTAAAATGGGCCAATAATCCACCTCACTGTGATGATCAAGTGAGTTGATGCATAGAGGGCATCAATTACTGTGCCTGGTACACAGCAGGTGCTCCATAAATGTGTCTCCCCTCTTCCTTCCCAGGGCCTCACCTGGGGAGCTGAGAAATCCATTACTGACAGCTAGGGCTTCTAGGAGGAGAAGGGGCCTTTGTTTTACCTTCACCCACATCAGAGGACCCACACTTCACGCCTGCTTTCCTTCACAGCCAAAGTAAGCACTGATGAAGGCAACAAGTGCCTATGGAGACCCTGTTGGTGTTCCTCCTGCCCAGTTACACAGGCCACAACACAATCCTGCCCCCTCCGCCTAGGGCAGGGGAGAGGCATCAGATGTGGGACTTGAAGGGTGAAAGAGATCCTTTGGAGGGGGGAAAGGCATCCAGGCCCAGGAAATGGCATGGGCAGAGGGAGAGAGGGAGGGAGGAATGAGCCTGGTGAGCTGGAGCAACTGCAAATGGTTTTAAGGCAGCTGCCATGCAGAGGGCAGGCAAGGGACCTGGGGAGACTGAGGCTGCAGAGATAAGCTGAGCAATTGGCCAGGGCTCTGGGTAAGCCAAGGGGTTGGGCTTCATCCTGCAACCACAGGGAAGTTTTTACCTGGGTGGGACGGTATTGGGATTCCAGATCTGGAAAGCTGGCTCTGGAGGCAGGAAAACCTAGAAAGGTCTAAGGAGGTGGCTGCTGAGGGCCTAAGGGAGCTGGGAGAGGTGGCCCTGGAAGGCTGGTACCAGGCTTGCGTTCTTGCTCCAGTTATCTCCATGCTGGGGTCAGAAGGAGCGAACCCCAGCAGATAAACAAGACAGTCCCAACTGAAGACTGCATGTGGGGACTGATGCACCCCACTCCTAGACCAGACAGGACCCCAGCTCTCATTTCGGCTTTACTCGCTCTCCTGGGCTCCTTCCTGGGGCTGGGGGGCAGGGAGTGGGGAGGGCGGTCCTCCATCCAGCCTAGTTTACTGACTCCCTCTCTGGGCCAGGTGGGCGCTGGAATGGGTGGCTGGAGAGGGGTTCGGGTCCTGCCTAGGGCGAGAGTAGCTGGAGAGAGGCGCGCCTGAGAGGCTCTTCCAACTGGAAAGAGCTCTTATTCCACCGGTGGGGAAACTGAGGCACGGCGAGGGGAAGTCACCGGCCCAAGGTCACGCGGCGAGCTGAAGGCAGAGGCAGGGTTTGAACCTGGGAGAGCTGGCTCTCGGGAGGCTTCGGTCAGCGACCGAGAAAAGGGAGGGGCGGCGGGGCCTGCGTTGGGGGCCGGGCGCGCCGAGCTCACCTGGTAGTTGTCTAGCTGCTCTTCGGTGAAGATGGTCTGCTTGTTCCCCATGGTGGCCGCCGCGCCGCCGCTCGCCCGCTCGGGCTCCGCCTCCCATCAGCGGACGCCAGACCCGGAGCCAGCGCCCCGTGCCCGCGGCCCTCGGCAGCCCCGCGGCTGGCAGCGGCCCACGGCGGCCGGACCCTTCCAGCCCCGCAGTTCGCCTGGAGGAGGCGCGCGGGGGTCTCGGAGGCGGGGACTGGGACCCGGAGCGGCAGCGACTCCGCCCCCGGCGGGAAGAGGGGCGGGCACCTGGCTCTGCGGCTGCAGCGCGCCCGGGTCCCAGCAGGAGGCGACCTGGCCACGGGAGACGCTGCCCGGCAAGAACCCTGGGCTCCTGCGGCCGGAAGTGCTGGGGGCGCGCGGGGGTCTCGGAGGCGGGGACAAAGACCCGGAG
This sequence comes from Symphalangus syndactylus, assembly GCF_028878055.3. Taxonomy (NCBI): domain Eukaryota; kingdom Metazoa; phylum Chordata; class Mammalia; order Primates; family Hylobatidae; genus Symphalangus; species Symphalangus syndactylus. The sequence continues at coordinate 27,742,492 of NC_072427.2, read as the reverse complement.
CGGCGGCGACTCCGCCCCGCGGCAGGAAGAGGCGTGCGCCCGGGTCCCGCCGTGGGAGTCCAGGTCGCACGGAGTGAGGGTGTGGGGCCTGGGAAAAAACCCTGTGGAGGCGGGCAGTGGGTCGAGTGGCGCCCCTTGACCTGGGGCGGGGGCGGCAGCGAGGACTGTGAGTGCGTGGATCTAGCTGGAGCCGGGCTCTGCCAGCATCTCGCGTCGCGACCTTGGTCAAGCCCTTACCCGGGCCCTGTCCCTCTGGGGAGAAGGAGGGGGTCAGTCAAGCTGACATCTGAGGCCCTCCCGGCCAGGCCTCGGGAAGCCCATCTGGCCTTTGGCCGCGGCCTAGGCGGGGCACCTCAGACTTTCTGTGTTCCTTAGGGAGCAGGACAGGATTTACTTGGCTTTCTCTGAGCCCTTGGTTATAAACGTGAGACTTGAGAGGATTTAAAGGACTTGACTGTGTCCACAGAAGTGTGACAAAGGCCAAGACATTTTTTGGAGCTTTTAAGCAGATGCCATTGTAAGAGAAGCAGGACTTTACCTCTGCCCTCCTAGGGTCTTTGGCTGGGCTTGAGAATTAATTTGGCATAAGATTAAGGGGAGAAAAACAGATTTAATACAAGTTTTACATGCTGTGGAAGCCCTCATAAGGAAATGAAGACCCTGAGAACTGGCAAAATCTAAACGCTTTTTTTTTTTTTGAGATGGAGTCTCCCTCTGTCGCCCAGGCTGGAGTGCAGTGGCGCGATCTCAGCTCACTGCAACTTCCACCTCCTTGGTTCAGGTGATTCTCCCACCTCAGCCTCCCGAGTAGCTGGGACCACAGACGTGCACCACCATGCCCAGCTAATTTTTTTTTTTTTTTTTTTTTTTGAGGTGGAGTCTCCCTCTGTCGCCCGGGCTGGAGTGCAGTAGCACGATCTTGGCTCGCTACAACCTCCACCTCCTGGGTTCAAGCGATTCTCCTGCCTCAGCCTCCCCGAGTAGCTGGGACTACAGGCGCATGCCACCATGCCCAGCTAATTTTTTTTTGTATTTTTAGTAAGAGAGGTTTCACCATGTTGGCTGGGCTGGTCTTGAAATCTTGACCTCAGGTGATCCACCCACCTCAGACTCCCGAAGTGCTGGGATTACAGGCGTGAGCTACCACGCCCCGCCAATTTTTGTATTTTTTCGTAGAGATGGGGTTTTGCCGTGTTGCCCAGGCTGGTTTTGAACTCCCAGGCTCAAGCGATCCACCCACCTTGGCTTCCCACCCAAAGTGCTGGGATTATAGGATGTGAGCCATCATGCCCGGCCTCATCTCCTGTTTTTTAGAAAAAGAAGGAGAATCAAGAGTGCCCTTCTTGCATCTGCTATTTTTCAAGTGCCTTTAACTCAAATACTCAATATGCCAGAGCAGCATATGTTGTGATGGCATGTTCTGAACTCCTTCCCCATCCACCAAATGGAGTCACCGCTATCTTTTTGGGGTCCAGCCCATACAACTGTTATTTCTAAACTCAAGACAACTGAATCAGTAGGTATTATCTCCATATTATAGGCAAAGAGATGGGCTGAGAGAGGTTCAGTAACTTGCCCAGGGTCCCACAGCTGAGAATTAGTAGAACCTGGACTGGACCCAGGCACTGGCTCAACATACCATTCCACAACTGCCAGTGGACTTTAAAGAGATCAGAATTTTTAAAAAATTTATATATATATAAAAAAATAGAGATGGAGTCTCACTATGTTGCCCAGGCTGGTCTCCAACTCCCAGGTTCAAGTGATCCTCCTGCCTTGGCCTCCCAAAGTACTAGGATTACAGGCATGAGCCACCATGCCTGGGCGAGATCAAGACTTTATGCTTTAAAATGCTTGGTTTGCTACTTTAGGATAGTGGTTCTGAAACCACCTGGGAGCATGTATCAAAATTACTTGGGAGGCTGCACCCCTAGAGTTTCTGATTTAGAAGGTCTGGGGTGGCTAAGAATGTGGGTATCAAAAGGGTTCCTGGGTGACGCTGATGCAGCTGGTCTTGGAACCATAATTTGAGAATGATTGCTTAGGCTGCTGAAGCTTGTGGGTTCTGATGGGAACAGGTCTCCATGTTTGGCAGATGATCCCTCGTGCTCTTAGTTTTCTTTTATATCTGAGGCTACTGGTTGGGGTTTTCCAATCTTATTTTGCTACTCCCTGGTGAGAACAGCAGCCATCAGCTAAACAGACATGTCACCCTGTTGAAATCACAAGAGTCTTCAGAGGCACCATCAATTGCTATCAGAGGGGTAAGAAGCAATTCATTAGCCTGGGGATTGGTGACCAACCTTCAGGGGTCACCTCACCATCTTTTCATCATTGTGGACACATGCAATAGGGGCCTCACCCATGGGAAAGAAGGCAGGATGTGTCCCCAGAGATTCGGAGAATGTGGAATTTTAGAGCAGAGAAGGCACATTTAAAAGATTCTCTCTTCTGTACCTCCCCTTTTTCCTGTGTTGGAGTTGGGGAAGAGGAAACCCTTTTGAAACCACATAACCACTATTACACAAGTTTTCCTTCTTCCCATCTTAGATTCCACATTGTGCATGAACAAGCCAGAATTCTGTGTGTTCAGATCCTGCTCTGGCGCATTCTTGTACAATTGCTAACATGCTGCTTATTTGCATACCAGGTGTTCCAGGTAGAAAATCTGGAACCTCTACAAAGAGGACTGTGTTTTTAGTCCTGGGAGCCCTTCCTCTCATAGGAGAGAAGTAGAGGCAACCAACTGGACTAGAAAATTCCTCTCAAAAATCCTTTTAGGCCAGGTGCGGTGGCTCGCACCTGTAATCCCAACACTTTGGGAGGCCGACACAGACAGATCACCTGAGGTCAGGAGTTTGAGACCAGCCTGGTCAACATGGCAAAACCCTGTCTCTGCTAAAAATACAAAAAGTTGGCCTGGCGTGGTGGCGTGCCTGTAGTCCCAGCTACTCAGGAGGCTGAGGCAGGAGGATCGCTTGAACCCGAGAGAGGCAGAGGTTGCTGTGAGCCAAGATCGTGCCTTTGCACTCCAGCCGGGGCGACAAGAGCGAAACTCCATCTCAAAAAAAAAAATCTTTTTAGATCATTATTACCATTGCCTATCTGAAGCTCTCTCTCATGAGCAATGTTGTGAGGAGGGGCAAGGGACACAATTCCCATGTTACAGATAAGAAACCTGGGGCTCAGAGAGGCCAAATGACTTGCCTGATGCCACCCAGCTGGGAAGTGGCAAAGCAAAGCTCTAACCTCGTTCTCTGATTCCAAATCTTGTGCTTTAGCTGCTCCCTGATGTTGAGTGTGGTCCCCGAGGAGCAGAGTGTGTGTGTTTGCTGGGAGGGAGGATGGGCTGAGGGAGAAGAATAAAACATTACTGATTACTTATCTAGTGCCCAGAATTGTATTGGATGTGCTATATTTACTGAATTTGATTATTCCACAATAGTCTTCTCAGTCTGTAGAGTTTCATATTATTATCCCATTTCACAGATGAAGAAATAGTTTCAGAGAAGGTGACTTGCCCAAATTCATATAGCTGGTAATAGGTAGATTTAAATCTGGGCTCTGACTCTTTTCTTTTCTTTTTTTTTTTTTTGAGACAGTCTTACTCTGTCGCCCAGGGGCATGATCTCAGCTCACTGCAACCTCTGCCTCCCAGGTTCAAGTGATTCTTCTGCCTCAGCCTCCTGAGTAGCTGGGACTACAGGTGGGAGCCACCACCCCCGGCTAATTTTTGTATTTTTAATAGACACGGGGTTTCACCATGTTGGCCAGGCTGGTCTCGAACTCCTGACCTCCTCAGCCTCCCAAAGTGTTGGGATTACAGGCGTGAGTCACCGTGCCTTGCCGGACTCTTCTCTTAATCACACAGTCTAGGACAGGGAAAGGTGGTTACCACTATTTAAAGGGGGCTGACTCCTTGTCAATTGCAGTCTTGTAAATAACATAACAGGAAAAGGCAGCAGGGGTGCCAGATACTCATTAAATGTTAGTTTTTTTTTTTTCATTTCTGATTCACACAATGAAGTTTATTTTAAAATTTGGAAGGAAAACAGGAATAAATGCCACCAAGTGCTTCTCTGGGGTGAGAGGTCATCTCGACCTGCTGCCCAAGTGCTTGTTTGTGATGATGATGCACTTTGTGATCAAGATGACCTCTCATCCCAAAGAAGAACTTGGTAGCATTTATTGCAGAACAACTCGATCTGCAAGTTGTTCTTCTAAGACTTAGAATCTAGGTAGATCTTTTTGTTTGTTTTTGTTTTGTTTTGTTTTGTTTTTTTGAGACGGAGTCTCGCTCTGACTGGAGTGCAGTGGCGCGATCTTGGCTCACTGCAACCTCCGCCTCCTGGGTTCATGCCATTCTCCTGCCTCAGCCTCTTAAGTACCTGGGACTACAGGCGCCCGCCACCATGCCCAGCTATTTTTTTGTATTTTTAGTAGAGACAGGGTTTCACTGTGTTAGCCAGGATGGTCTCGATCTCCTGACCTTGTGATCCGCCCATTTCAGCCTGAATCTAGGTAGATCTTAATGACAGAGATGGAAGATCCTTCAGCCCAAGGTCTGGGTGGGACCATCTCTTAAAGTAAATGAAGTCTGCAGCCTGTCTTCTAGTAGCCCTGTGGGCCCTGTGAGTCATTCCCCAGTCCTCCACTCAAATCCTTTACTATCCCACCTCTACTTTTTATCAGCTCAGGACCCCACCTGCTATCTTGGCTCATGAGAGTCTTCTCTATCTTCGGGGCAATTCAAATCTTACTCTTATCTTTACCTATAAAGCATTGTCATCTTGGCGTCTTCCCTGACATGGCTGTGATTTATAGTGTGTGAGCAGTTACTAGGTCTGCCTCAGTCTCTCTCTCTTTCTCTCTCTGTCACACACACACACACACACACACACACACACCCTGCAACCCCTTGTTTAACCTGACCTATATCCTAGCACTGAACAGCTTGTTTCTGTTTCTCCAGCATTTCGCACATAGTAGGTTCTTAATGAATATTTGGTGGATAAATAAATACACACCCTGGGACTATTTTTTTTTTTTTTTTGTCCTGAGGAGGATTATTTTTCCCTCTCAAACACTAAGAAACAGGAGGGCTGGGACCACATGTTTGTCTGTATCCCCAGACACAGAGGAATCTCCCAGGGTCTAGCACATGGTCTTAGCAAATGTAAAATCAACACCCTTTAAAAGAGTACATTTTTCTGGACCTGTTCATACATTTAATCAACTAGATCCCCAAATATTCTGACTTGAAAAAGATTTTCTTACTGGAGGATTTAGTGACCAGTCCTTTAGTGCAGAGCCAACAGAATGAAACCCCTTTCTCCCTTCCGGGAGCCTGACCTGCCCTAGAGCCTTCCCTAGAAGCTACTCTGGATGTGAGAAGTTATTGGCTCAAATGGGACCCCAACTGGATGGTGACTGTCTTGTTGAGGGAGGAGTGGGTCAATTTCCTCCACAAATCTGCTTCTTCTGGATCCTGTCCCACCCACCCTTTTGGGTGCCTTTGACATCTTTGGAGGCACCCTTGATTTCTCTCCTTTCCTCAGACCTCTCAGTCCATTGGCACAGCCGGTCATATCTAGAAGCCAGCCACTTCTTAGCACTCCATTGCTATCACTGTGGTCCAAGCCCCGCTCACCTCTCTCCTGTTATGGCCATATCTATCATGAAATGACCTAAACCAATTCATCCACGACTAGGTTCATTTTACTGCAGTAATCTCCAGTAATGAGTGGTAGGTAAGGGTGTTGTGTTTCCTTCCACAAACCTTGCTATGAGGGGGTCTGAGGCAAGCAAGTCTCAGACTGAAGTCCACACCTTGTACCATCACTTATCAGCAAACAGGTCCCCAACAGTCATATAACCTTCTCTATGAGCTCAGTGAAGGCCTAGCTCCCTGACCTTTTGCATATTTCAATAAGCTTCCCTCTTGAAAGATTTAGTTCAGGCTAGGTGCAGTGCTCATGCCTATAATCCCAGTACCTTGGGAGGCTGAGGCAGGAGGATCACTTGAGCTCAGGAGTTTGAGACCAGCCTGGGCAACATAGTGAGACCCCCATCTCTAAAAAGAGTACAAAAAATAGCTGGGCATGGTGGCATATGCCTATAGTCCCAACTACTCGGGAGGCTGAGGTGGGAGGATCACTTGAGCCTGACGGGTTGAGGCTGCAGTGAGCTGAGACTGCACCACTGCACTCCAGCCTGGGCAACAGAGTGATACTCTGTCTCAGAAAAAAGCGGGGAGGGATTTCATTCAAGGAAGATGCAAACAATATTTAAGGAGCAAGATTTGAACAACCTTCAATTTGGGATCAGGCAACTGCATCCTTACTCAGAAGCTTGAACCTGAGACCAGACGGACTCCTAAGATCAGACGGATTCCTAAGACCTAGACCCCATCAAAACTCCCTAGGTTTTTATGTCCTATCTGTCTGTATAAGGGCAGAGGTACTTGGACAACCCTTCACGTATTTAAATACCACTCATTTGATCAATGGACAATTATTTCCGCCATCCATTTTGCTAATGAACAGACCCTCTGCTGCTAGAATGGCATCAAGACAGTTGAAGCCCTTGTGGAAGGGTCTCTGGAGTGTTGGCTTCTGGGTAAAGTCCCAACTGCTTCTAGAATGGCCTCTCTCAAAGTGTGATCGTGGGTCTCCTGGGGTCTCTGGGATCTTTTCAGAGAGTCTGCAAGAGCAACAATATCTCATAATAATACTGAGACATTATTTGCCTTTTTCATTCTCATTTTCTCACAAGTGTAGAGTGAAGATTTCCAGAAGTTATATGGGTGTGTGATATTGCAACAGGTTGAATGAAGAAGCAAATGTGAGAATCCAGCAGTTTTCTATTTTGTTTTTGTTTTTGTTTTTTTGAGACAGAATCTTGCTCTGTTGCCCAGGCTGGAGTGCAGTGGTGTGATCTCTGCTCCCTGCAAGCTCCACCTCCCGGATTCACGCCATCATCCTGCCTCAGACTCCTGCCCGGCTAATTTTTTTGTATTTTTAGTAGAGACAGGGTTTCACCATGTTAGCCAGGATCGTCTCGATCTCCTGACCTCGTGATCCGCCCGCCTCGGCCTCCCAAAGTGCTGGGATTACAGGCGTGAGCCACTGCGCCCAGCCTGAGCAGTTTTCTATTAAGCCAAGCTATAAAGACATTTGCAAGCATGTAAAAACAATGCCACTCTTCTCACTAAATATTTTTGTCTTCAAATATATGATTGTTTTTCATAAAAGTCTGTTAACTAAGCCAACATATAATGGTTTTATCTTTGCAGTGGGTAGGAAGAACCCATCGGGTGATTACACTTGCCAAGCTTTCAGTATCAGAGAGGAAGGTGGGGGTGTCCGCAGGGTGAAAATAGCACCCCAAATGTCTTAGATCCTCATACTTTTTTTTTGAGGTGGAGTCTCACTCTGCCGCCCAGGCTGGAGTGCAGTGATGTAATCTCGGCTCACTGCAACCTTGGTCTCTCAGGTTCAAGCAATTCTTATGCCTCAGCCTCCTCAGTAGCTGGGACTACAGGCGCCCACCACCACGCCCAGCTAATTTTATTTTTTTGTAGAGATGGGGTTTCACCACGTTGTCCAAGCTGGTCTTGAACTCCTTACCTCAGGTGATCCGCCCACCTCGCCTCCCAAAGTGCTGGGATTACAGGCGTGAGCCACCGCACCTGGCCAGATCCTCATACTTTTTAAGAACAGGCTGCTTTCATTATCGAGAGGAGCTCTTCATCACACTTAAGGTGGTTTTGCAAGACCTCTGGGAGAATCCCAGTGAGCTGGGGTTCCTGTGTCTGTAGAGGCCTGGCATCATGGTTTACACAAAAGGAACAAAAGAAACTACCTGGGAATCCCTTAACCCTTCCCAAGCTCTATCAAGTCAGGTCACATTGATGTCTCTGAAGCATCTTGTCATAACATGAACTGTCTTCCAGAGCTATCTATGTGGCTCTGCCAGGCTACTATGGGTTCCTCAGAGGCAGGCCCTGAATGATTAGATGTTCATTTCTGTGTTTGGAGGATTGTTGGGAAGTTTGTGTAGGGAGGGTTCTCATTTAATCAATTTCCCTGCATCTTCTGATCTGATCAGCCCAGGAGAATGGGAGCTTCAGCAGGTCTGTGTGACCGCAACCATTCTTGCGTTGCTATAAAGAAATACCTGAGACTGGGTAATTTATAAAGATAAGAGGTTTAATTGGTTCACGGTTCTGCAGGCTGTGCAGGAAACATGGCTTCTGATGAGGCCTCAGGAAGCTTTTATTCTCGGTAGAAGGTGAAACAGGAGCTTGCGTAACACAGGTGGAAAGCAGGAGCAAGGGGGAGGTGCCATACACTTTTAAATGACCAGATCGCACTATAACTCACTATCACAAAGACAGCACCAAGCCATGGGGGATCTGGCCCCAAACACCTTCCACCAGGCCCCACCTCCAGCATTGGGGATTACACTTCAACATGAGATTTGGGCGGGGACAAATATCCAAAGTGTATCAAAGTCTTTTGTCATTCTATTAGCTTCAGCTTACTCAAACATCTTTAAAGATGTTATAAGGTGTCACATTAATCAGAGAGTCTTCTGAATTCTCTGTGGGAGTGTTAATAACTCCATTTTACAGGTGAGAGAATGGAAGGTAAAATTCACACATCTGGAGAGTGTCAATGTGAGAACTGGGACCCAGGTTTGCCTGGAGGATCTTCCACTATTGCCCTGGCACCTACACTGAGAATAAATGTTGTCCCTTTGAAAGGGGCAGCTAGTTCCTCTGTTCACCCCAGAGACTATGAGAATAGGCTTTCAAGTATTTACTCCATTAACCTTGCAGCCCAAGGCTCAGCTACTCTAGGAAGAGAGATGGACTGGGAGTCAGTATCTGCTTTGAGGGAAGTTTTATCACTGTTTTTATAGTGTCCTCTGAACTTGACCCATGGACTTAGGCAGATAGAGCAAAGCCAGTCCCTGCAGTATAAACAGATGGGAGATAAGTCAGGTCAATTTGATTTTATCAACACCCCGATTGCATTTATTTCCTTATTTCTGGGCTGGCTCCAGAGATGCTATCCCCAAATGGGCCTCCGGAGGACAAATCTTTGGGTGAACATTCACTAAGCAAAATAGTGCACTTATGAGTAAAGCACATGGTGACTTGGATGGCGTGCCATTACCTCCCCAGGACAGAGTCCAAACTGCTTGCCATGATAAGTGCATGTGGTCTGGATCCTGCCTTTCTCCACTTCTTCCCACCTGACCCTTTGTTCCTGGTATCCCTTCTGCCTGGCACTCCTTTTCCTTCCCTTCTTTCTGTTTTGAAAATTGGCCTCCCTTAAGTCTTGTCTGCTTGTAACAATCTCTGCTTTAACCCCCATGACACTCTCATCTCCCCTAGTTCTTGAGGTACCCCAGGCTTAGAGGACCCACAGACCCTGGAATCCATATTACAGCATTTGTTTCAGTGGATTGATATCAACTGTTTGAATATTTACCCTCTAAATCAGTGTTCTTATGGGAGGGATACTGCTCCCTAAGGAATGTTTTGAACTGTATGGGTGTTTTGTGGATGCAATGACAAGAGGGTACTATTTCCACTTAGTGCCTGGGTTTTGGGGATGCTGATGTTCTGTAATGCCGGGACAATCCTGCCCAGTGGAGAGTGTCTCATGTCCTGCAGGACCTTGAGGAGATCAACCAGATACTCCTGTAGGAAACAAACCTGTTTATAATGACCTGAGCTTGGAACCCAACTCTGTTTTATAAATAAACTCCTTTTTGTGTGATCTTAACATATGTTCAATTATCCAGGAATGCAAATCAAGGGAAGACTAAAACTTACTTGGTTCAAAACTTTAACAAGACTTGATCACCATTTTGGAGGTAACATCGGAGATGGCAACATGACTTGTGATTGAGAAAGAAGAAATTAACCCAGATGCCTGTGGCAACTAAGAATTTTGCTTGACCTGGCCTGGTGCAGCGGCTCATGCCTGTAATCCCAACACTTTAGGAGGCTGAGGCGGGAGGATTGCTTGAGCCCAGGAGTTCCAGACTAGCTTGAGCAACATAGCAAGACCCTATTTCTACAAAAAATTAAAAACTTAGCTGGGAGTGGTGGCTCATGACTGCATTCCCAACTACTTGGGAGGCTGAAGTAGGAGGATTGCTTGACCCTGTCTCAAAAAAAAAAAAAGAATTTTGCTTGACCCCATACAACACACCTGTATTCATCTGCATTTGTGAATGTCACCATCACTGTGATTCATGGTCTATTAAGATCTACTTTTTTAGCTCTTATTTTTAAATGTCAAAGATAAAAACTGTGGCCTGAATATTATCATACCTCTCTGAAATCCAAACTTACTTGTTATAAGTAGGTGCAAGCATGTGACTGCTTCATAATGTCTTTTAGAGTATTAGGCCTGAGCATTTATGTATTGAAACCCATTATTTTATTACAGTATTCCTTTTATTTCTCTTTCATATTACAGTAGCAGCATTATATTGATTTTGTTTTTTCATTATGTGTATAAGTGGTTTAGATTATCCATAAATTTCATTTCAGGATGGTAAAGAGGATATTCAAAATATTTGTTATAAAAAGGGAGCATCTGGCAGCATTGAGAACCACTCTAAGGTTCAGGAGGCAGGGACTATGCCTCCCCTGGGTCACTCCATTCTTCTTTGTGCCTAGCGTAGGGCCTGGATTATCACAGATACACAAAGAATCTTTTCTGAATGAGTGATGAAGGAATTGAGGCTGATACTCTGGTTCGGTAACCACCTAGGTAGGTGATGAAGCCCTCTGCTGAGATGGGAACACAGGAGAGAGGGCAGGTTTTGGGGAGAGTAATGAGCTCAGTTTTCACTGTGAAAGTTTGGAGAGCCCTGGAATTTCTAGGTGGAGGGGCCTGAGGGCCAGGGCTGTGCAGGCCTTAATTTCTCTCTCGAGGGCATGGAAGAGTGGAAAGTGCAAAGTCATAGTAACAGTTCATCTCTTTAATCAGTAATCATTGCCGAGTCTCTCCATGCAGGATGAATAGACCAGTGAGAGCTGCCCATGAAGTGTCTTCCTACTCCTGTGGTGATCTGTGTACCTGCCCAGACCCTCAGAGGCTAGGAGCTCCTCCAAGGTAGGGGATAGAAATCCTTTATCTCTAGCCCCTCTGACTTCCCGCCCCATCCTGACACAGTAGGTGGCTCGGCAATGATAGCTGGAGGGACCACACAGTAAAACCCATCTGTGGAAACGTAAGTATTCAGAGCAACTTTTTTTGGCCTGAAGGCACTGCAGTGGAACATTTGGGAGCAAGTTTCCCCAGGGCTCAGCTCCTTCCCGCTAGGCTCTGCCATGTCTCCTGTTTATTAACAGGGAGGCGTGACAAAGGGAAAAATCTCTTGATTGAAGACTCATCTCAGACATCTTTTCACTCCTCTAGGGAAGGGTGCAATTCTGGGCTTTAATGACGTATGACAGGGGGCGGGCAGTGGAGGTGTTGTGCATTTTAGGCAATACATGTGCTGCTAGAAAGTTGAGGTATAGGGACTTTTTAGGAACACAATTTTTACTGACAAGTAACATTTCAAGAACAATAAAGGAAATCAGAAAGAAAACCTATGTTCATAGCAGCATCATTCATAATAGCGAAAACAACTCAAACGGCCATCAGCTGACGAATGTATGAATAAAATGTGGTCTATTCATGTGATGGAATATAACTTGACCATCATGAGGAACGAAGGACTGACGCATGCTACAATATAGATAAGTCTTGAAAACATCATGCTAAACGAAAGAAGCCAGACACAGGAGACCAGATATTGTATGACTCTGTTTATATGAAATGCCCAGAGTAGGTGAATACATTGGGATGTAAAATAGATTGGTGGTTGCCAGGGACTGGGAGAGGGGAGATGGGGAGTGGCTGACAGAATAAGCCATATGGAAAAGCATTCCAGGCAATGGGAACAGTAAGTGCAAAGGCCCTGCAGTGGGAGGAAGCACGGCCTGATTAAAGAACAGCAAGGAGGTGGGTCGGCTTCAAGGCAGACAGTGGTGGGGGAGAGGCTCAGAGAGGGGCTAGCAGGACTAGACCCTTTAGGGCTTTATGGGGCACTGCCAGGACATTGCCTTTTACTTGGAGACAGAAAAGATGTCGCTGGCAGTTTTGGGCAGAGAAGGATGTATCTGTCTTATGTTTGAACACAATCCCTCTGGCAGGAGATGGATTTTAAGGGGTAGAAGCAGGGAAGCCAGTTTGGGGGCCACTGCGTTGGTTCAGCCAAGAGATGACTCTGACTTGGACCCTGGTGGCAGCAGCTGCCAAGGGGAAAAGTGTCCAAAACTGAACCTATTTTGAAAACAGCTGATCTTCAAGCTTTTGGCCTCAGCAACTAGAAGGCTGGAGTTGAATTTTATTGGGTGGGGGAATTCTGTGGGAGGGAGCAGGTTTCCTTCTACTCTTTGTTCACATACAAAAAGAAGTTATAAGAGAACATAGATAATAGTTTAAATTTTGATTTTTTTCTGAACATTCAACCATAAACATTTACCAAGATGCTAAAGTCTTCATAATAATCACTTTAAAAATGTTTTTTTTGGCCAGGCGCGGTCACTCATGCCTGTAATCCCAGCACTTTGGGAGGCCGAGGCAGGCAGATCACGAGGTCAGGAGATCAAGACCATCCTGGCTAACATGGTGAAACCCCGTCTCTACTAAAAATACAAAAAATTAGCTGGGCGTGGTGGCGGGCGCCTGTAGTTCCAGCTACTTGAGAGGCTGAGGCAGGAGAATGGCATGAACGCAGGAGAATGGCATGAACCCAGGAGGCGGAGCTTGCAGTGAGCCAAGACAGTGCCACTGCACTCCAGCCTGGGTGACAGAGCCAGACTCCGTCTCAAAAAATATATATATTTTTTTAATTTTATTTTTAAATTTTATTTTTAGAGATAGGGTCTTCCTCTGTCATCCAGGCTGGGGTGCAGTGGTGCAATCATGGCTCACTGTAGCCTCTAACTCCTAGGCTCAAGCAAGCCTTCCACCTCAGCCTCCCAAGTGGCTGGGACTACAGGTACATGCCACCATGCCTGGCTAAATTTTTATATTTTGTAGAGACTATGTCTTGCTATGTTGCCCAGGCTGGTCTTGAACTCCTGGCCTCAAGTGATCACCTCGCCCTCCCAAAGTGCTGGGATTGCTCATGTGAACCACCATGCCAGGCCATTGATCACTTTTGAAGGCTGCATGATGGTCCATTTCATTCATTTCCCCTAAATTACATAACTATTCTGTTAATCATTTAGACTGTTTTTTTTTCTTTTTAGTTTTCAAAATTAAGGATAATTGTATAATGAATATCTTTGTGTTGATGGCTTTTTCTTTCTGGATTTTTTTCCCCCAAGAGTTTAATTCTCAGGAATGGATTTACTAGGTGAAAGAGTAAGAACAGTTAATGTCTCTCTTGAGACACATTGCTAAACTGTTTTCCAAACAGATTGTGGAAATGTATAAGGCCAGCCAAGCAGTGCGCCATAAATTGGATGGTATAAGGCATTGCATTTTATTAATATTTTTAAATAAAAATAAATTTTTTTTTAGAAATTTGCATGCATTTGACTATTGTTAAGGTTGAACATTTATTTAAAAGTTTCTTTGGCTGTGAATTGATTATTCAGGTCCTTTTCCCATTTTGTTCTGTTTTATTTCCCCGAGACGGAGTCTTACTCAGTCACCCAAGGCTGGAGTGCAGTGGTGTGATCTCGCCTCACTGCAACTTCCACCTTCCAGGTTCAAGTGATTCTCCTGCCTCAGGCTCCCCAGTAACTGGGACTACAGGTGTGCACCACCATGCCTGGCTAATTTTTGTATTTTAGTAGAGAGGGGGTTTTACTATGTTAACCAGGCTGGTCTTGACCTCCTGACTTTGTGATCTGCCCGCCTCGGCCTCCAAAAGTGCTGGGATTACAGGAATGAGCCACCATGCCCGGCCTATGTTTTTTGTTTTGTTTTGTTTGAGATGGAGTCTTGCTCTGTCGCCCAGGCTGGAGTGCAGTGGCACGATCTCGGCTCACTGCAACCTCCGCCTCCCGGGTTCAAGCAGTTCTCTGCCTCAGCCTCCTTTGTAGCTGGGATTACAGGTGCCCGCCACCATGCCCGGCTAATTTTTTGTATTTTCAGTAGAGACAGGCTTTCACCATCTTGGCCAGGCTGGTCTTGAACTCCGGACCTCGTGATCCACCCATCTCTGCCTCCCAAAGTGCTGGGATTACAGGCGTGAGCCACCGTGCCCAGTCCCCTTTTCCCATTTATTTACTAAAGTCCTAATACCTTCTTTACCAATTTGTTGGATCTTTTCCTAACTTAGAGATAGGGATGAACCCTTTGCCAATCATATCTTTAATGAAAATAATATTTTAAATAAAGTAGTAAAACTGTTGAAATGAATGTTTCTTTTGTAACAAAAAATAAACATTTGGTATGTGAATAATTTATATTCTGTTTTGCTGATTTATTCACTTAAAAATTGCTATCTTGATTTTATTATTTATTTACTTATTTGAGACAGAGTCTCGCTCTGTCACCCAGGTTGGAGTGCAGTGGCGCGATCTTGGATCACTGCAATCTCCGCCTCCCAGGTTCAAGTGATTCTCCTGCCTCAGCGTCCTGAGTAGCTGGGACTACAGATGCACACCACCACGCCTGGCTAATTTTTGTTACTTTTGGTAGAGATGGGGTTTCACCATATTGGCCAGGCTGGTCTCAAACTCCTGACCTCAGGCGATCCACCTGCCTCGGCCTCCCAAAGTGCTGGGATTACAGGAGTGAGCCACCGCACCTGGCCTCTTGATTTTAAAATCTTTTTTTTTCCTTAGAGTGAAGCACACCTGGATTGGATAGTGCTTGTTGTTACAGGTAAGGGTGCACTTTCTAGATTCTTCTCCTGAGTGGCAAAGTTTTCCCACCGTCTTGTCCAAACATACTTTGCTGATGGTATCTCTGGGCACTACACAGTGCAAGGGACAAGGAAAAAGGGCTTTTCCAGAGGAGAGTGACCTGCATCTTGGAGGAACTCTAGAACATGTTCGAGGAATGGTGACTGGGGCTTCTGGAGCCAAGGGCTGACTCCGGGAACAGATCTCAGCTCAAGGTGAGGTCATTTCTGTTTCCTGCATGTCCCTCCAGCTGCTGACATTTTACCTCTTCAAGGACTGACTCAAATGCCATCTCCATTGTGGAATCTTCTTTGATCACCCCCCAACTTCCATCTGAGTCTTCTGAGTTTCTCCTTCGCTAGATCTGGAGGGTAGGAGTGGGTCTTGTTCATTTTTTGTTCTCACAGTGCACTTGCTAGAGACTGGCTTGGGAAGCCTTTGTAGATTGGACTGGCCCTCAGAGGAAGTTCAGCAGTTAGGAGAACTGCCTTAGTACTTAGGAAGCTTCCTAGTGTGAATGCCAGCATCATCACTTACTAGCTGTACTTCAGTTTTCTCATAGGGTTGTTGTGAAGATTAAATGAAGATTGGACAAAGTCAGTCAATGTTTATTTCACAATCACTGAGCAGCAAGTATTCCTTGTGTACCAGTCTCTGTTCCAGAAACAAAGTCATAAGAGATCATCAAGATTATCTCTGGACTTAAGGCATATCTTCTCTCTCTCTCTCTCTATTTTATTTTTTTGAGACAGAGTCTCGCTCTGTCACCCAGACTGGAGTGCAGTGGCATGATCTCAGCTCGCTGCAACCTCTGCCTCGTGGGTTCAAGTGATTCTGATGCCTCAGTCTCCTGAGTCACTGGGATTATAGGCATGTGCCAACACGCCCAACTAATTTTTGTATTTTTAGTAGAGACAGGGTTTCGCCATGTTGGCCAGGCTGGTCTCCAACTCCCGACTTCAAGTGATCCACCTGCGTTGGCCACCCAAAGTGCTGGGATTACAGGCGTGAGCCACCACAACTGGCCCAAAGCCTATCTTCTCAACGGCACACAGCAGAAGAGAATGTGATGTTTCCCAGGAGAGGTGGGAGCCAAGTGCTAGAGGGCTCTGAGTAGGGAGAGGGGGACACATTTGTGGGTCTTGGGGGCTTTTACAACTTTTACTACTTCCCAACATGTAAGCTGAGTCTTGACAAGGAGCTAGAATTTCAGCCAATAGAAGTGGGGCAAGAGGGCATTGAGGCTGAGGGAATGGCATGACCATAGGCATGGAGAGGTAAAATATGGGAAGCATTTGGGGGCTGGCCAGCAGTCCTAGTTGGCAGGTGCTCCAGGTCTTTGGGGCTGGAAGGAGTGGTGGGAAATCAGGCTGAAAAAAGACAGTGGTGTGAGAGGAGAGTGCAAGGGAGAGCCAGGAGGTTTCAGAGCCGGGGCGAGCCCTGGTCAGAGCTGTGCCTGAAGGGGAGGGCAGGTTGGCAGGTGAAGAGGCTGTTGTAAGAGCCTGCGCCTGAGGTGGTCTGGCCTGAAGGAACAGGGGTGACATTGGGGATGGAGGAACTGTGGGAGAACACTTCAGGATGGGACTACCAGGGCCTGATGAGGGGAAGGGTCCCAATGAAAAGGGGTTGATAAAAGCCCTCCTTCCTGACAAGGCCACAGACTTAGCTGCAGTTTATTATTTAGGTCATAAAAGCCCTTGGGATCACTTCTCTACTGCACTCATCACCTCTCTGGGTGGGTGGGCAGCTCCTCTCTGGATAGAACCCTTCCCAGGGTAGGGTAGCAGAGACCTGGTTTAAACACCTGACCTCCCCTGGCACCCAGCTAGAGGCCTGGCCATTAGCAGGAACTCAGGAGTTTGTGATGGACAGGGAGAGGACAAGGGGAAAGGTGAGTATGGATGTTATTTCTTCAGAGAAGCATTCCCTGACCTCCAGGTTAGGTTTGAATCAGGTCGCCTGATTTTGCCTTGCCATAGCTCCTTGCTCTTTTGCTTCTTGGCACAACAGTTTTAATGACATACGTGTGTGACACTTGATTGATGCCTGTCTTTCCTACTGGACACTAAGCCCCAGCACTTGAAACAGTGCCTGGCATCTAGTTGACCCTCAGAAATATTTGTTGAGCTAAATAGACAGATTAGTAGTTGCCTGGGATTGAGGACAGGAGCGGGATTGACTATAAACGGACACAAGGAACATTTTCATATGCTCAAAAACTGGATTGTGGTGATGGTTGTGCAACTGTTTACATTTACTAAAAATCATCAAACTGTACACTTAACAGTGAGTAAATGTTATGATATATAAATTACACTTCAATAAAGCTGGTAAAAAATAAAATTCGGCCAGTTGCAGTGGCTCACTTTGTGAGCCTGGGGCAAGCAGATCGCTTGAACTCTGGAGTTCGAGACCAGCCTGAGCAACATAGCGAGGCCCCATCTCTACGAAAAAAAAAAAGAAAAGAAAAAAAAAAAAGTTGGGCTGGGCTTAGTAATTACTTGATCCCAAGAGGTCGAGGCTTTGTAGTGAACCTGTTTGCGCTACTGCACTCCAGCCTGGGCGACAGAGCGAGACCCGGTCTCAAAAAAAAAAAAAAATCAAAATTTGTGGAATAAGAAAATTATGTGTCTTTCTCCATGGGATTGTAAACTGTATGAGGAGCGCTATATCCCCAAGATCCTAGAAGATTAATCAGCACCTAGTAGGTGTGGAACAAACGTCTTACCTTAACGGCGAGTCAATGAACTAGGGAGGGGAGGAGGAAGCTTTCCCGGAGATCCCGGCCCCGCAGTTTCCGGGTGCGCCTGGCGCTCAGCCGGGCCAGTCACAGAGAGACGAGCCCGGCGATTGGCCAGCGAAATGTCCAGGGGCGGGGCAGCGAGCGAGCGCGAAGCAATCCTGAGGCGGTCTCGGGGGCGGGGCGTTCAGGGGGCGTGGCCGTGCAGGGGCCGGCTCCGAGCGTGGGGTGGGCGCTTGCGCACTGCTGCTGCAGCTGCAGCTGCGGAGCCAGGAGGGGAAGCGATGGCTGGGCCCGCGTGGATCTCCAAGGTGAGCGCTGGCAGGCCGGCGTGTGGCAGGCAGGCTGGCCGCGAGAGCTGGCAGGAGAGCCGGTCGCGTGCCGGGTGTGGGCGGGCGCGCGGGCCAGACAGGGAGGCGGTGGCGGCCCGCGGGGACAGCTTGGGAGCCGGTCCTGGTCGCCCGTGCCCCGCGCTCCGTGGCCGGCTTGCAGTGTATGGGCCGCCCCGGGCCGGGTCAGCAGCGCAGAGGCGGGGACGGCGTTAAGGTCAAGGCGGGGGGCGCCGGCCCTGCTCCGGCCGAGACCCGGCTGCCGTCACCCGCATCCGTCCCGGCCAGAGCCCAGGCTTCGCGCCGAGCCGGGCAAGGTCACGGGAGCCTCTGTCCCGGCTCCGCCATCCGGGCCGCTTCCCCGGCTGCGGCCCTGCTGCCGGACTGATCCCCTCAGCACCGCCCAGACCTCTCATCCGCTGTCTGCGCGGCCCTTGGCCGGGGAACCGCAGGTGCCACGGGCACTGGCGTTGAGCTTGGGAGGTTTTGCCAGGTGAGAGAATCCTGGGGCCCTTTTCCCTATCAGATTGTTTTCCCTTTGGCGCTCTTCCCAGTCAGACCTCTAGTGCTCTTGTAGCTATTTCCCCTTCATAGGACATAGGGCATCTTACACCTTGGAATTACTGTCTGAACCTTCGGAGAGAGAGACCAGCAGAGCCTTCCTTTTACCTTTCGTTGGTGGGAATCCTGCAATCTGGAACGCTTTAGCTCTCCTTGGCAGCTCAGATGCCAGAGCTGGAAAGGGTTTCAGATCATCTATGAAGTTCCGTAGCTTCTCAATGGAACTAACCTGTGCCTGAAGAAGAATTTGCTCAAGGTCACACAGGAGGTCGGTGTCAGAGCTGGGAGAGGAACCTAGGTGTCTTGATTCCCATTTCCCAAGGTCACATAGCAAATGATGGGTACAGGCCATCAGGCCTCAAGTCTCCTGTTGCTATGAAAGGGTGGTCCCGAAATCTATAAACAATTTAACGTTTTTCTATAAGTTTGATACTACTTTTCTCCCCTTTTTTCGGTTTAAAGAGAGGTCCAGAGATGCACTGTTATTTAAGGAAAAGATCTCTGTACTGGAATTTAGGAGTCTCAGATTTAAATCCTAGCAATGCCACTGATTGGCTGTGTGACCCTAAGCAAATTACTAAACATCTCTAAGCCTTAATATGCCCATCTGTGAATATCTATACTTACATCACAGAGTATTTGAGTATTATGTAAAATAATGTATGTGAAAGCACTTGGTATGTACAGAAGGAACACAAAAATCTGAAGCTTTCTTAGTGTCTTAGAAGACAGTGGTTTTCATGGGCATCATTAACTGGTTTTTTTTTGTTCAATAACTAGATTCTACTTTGTCACCCTCTTCAGACCCAGATTTGCTTGTGATGATAACTCTTATGTCACATTTGCTCCTAAAAGTAAAGCAACTTCTGTGTCACTGTGAAAACTGAACTCAGTCCTTTAATCTCTGAACTTACATTTAACACCCAATTCATCTTGGTAGGTACATTTGCCTTCACAGTGAGGCACTAAAGCAACACTTGATAATGATTGTGCTGGTAAATTTGTTTTGCCTTTAGTGTGATCTGCATGAAAAAACTCTCATAGTAGGTATTCAGAAAGTGTTGGGTTGTGGAGTCAGAAGATGAGGTTCTCTGACATGCACTCCCTGTGTGACCTTTGGCAGAGTCATTTGACTTCTGGGCCAGCTTCTCACTTTAGGGATTGGAGCAGAAGGTGGCTCAGAGGCTGACCCCAGGATGGTGGAGGTGCTGAGCTGGATGTCGGTTTCAATCAGGGCAGTTCCTCTGTTGAGTTTCCATTTAAGATTGTTTGTGGCCAGGCATGATGGCTCATGCCTGTAATTCTAGCACTTTGGGAGGCCAAAGCGGGCGGATCACTTGAGGTCGGGAGTTCAAGACCAGCCTGGCCAACATGGCGAAACCCCATCTCTATTAAAAATACAAAAATTTGCTGGGTGTGCTGGCACATGCCTGAAATCCCAGCTACTCGGGAGTCTGAGGCAGGAGAGTCACTTGAACCCAGGAGGTGGAGGCTGCGGTGAGAGGAGACCATGCTCCTACCTGGGTAACAGCAGACTCTGTCTCAAAAAAAAAAGATTTTTTTTTTAAAAACCCATCTCAGAACCCGTGTACAACACTATTTACATGTTTTTAAGTTAAAAAGGAAATGAGTTGTGGATTAAGATGGCCCACGACCTGAAGTCCAAAGTTCAGGGTTTTGGTCCAGGCTTCATGAACCTGGCCTTAGTTTCCTCATCTGAAAAGTGCCACTAATGCCTATCTCTACAGGTTTTATATAAATAAAATGATGTGAGATATATATCTATATCTATGCGTATATATGTGTATATATATACGCATATATATATGTGTATGCATATATATATGCATATGAGTATTCTATAAAGTAGACGTCCTGCCATCTCAGCCTTTCATGTAGCTGGGACTACTGGTGTGTGCCCTACCATACCTGGCTAATATTTAAAATTTTTTTGTAGAGGTGGGGGTCTCACTCTGTTGTCTGGGCTGATTGGGCAGGTCTTCTGTCACAGAGACATAAGCTAGTTTTGTGTGAATGTCTTTTCCCTCTTTTTTGGGCTGGGAGAGGAGAAAGGACTGATGTCAATTTTTTTTTTTTTTTTTTTTTTTGGATACAGTTTCGCTCCTGTTGCCCAGGCTAGAGTGGAATGGTGAGATCTTGGCTCACTGCAGCCTCCACCTCTTGGGTTCAAGCAATTCTCCTGCCTGAGCCTCCCAAGTAGCTAGGATTACAGGCACCCACCATCACACCCGGCTGATTTTTGTATTTTTAGTAGAGACAGGGTTTCACCACATTGGCCAGGCTGGTCTTGAACTCCTGACCTCAGGTGATCCACTCACCTCGGCCTCCCAAAGTGCTGGGATTACAAGCATGAGCCACTGCGCCCGGCCTTTTTTTTTTTTTTTTTTTTTTTGAGATGGAGTTTCGTTCTTGTCACCCAGGCTGGAGTGCAATGGTGCGATCTTGGCTCACCACAACCTCTGCCTCCCGGGTTCAAGTGATTCTCCTCCCTCAGCCTCCTGAGTAGCTGGGATTACAGGCATGTGCCACCACGCCTGGCTAATTTTGTATTTTTAGTAGAGACAGAGTTTCTCCATGTTGGTCAGGCTGGTCTTGAACTCCTGACCTCAGGTGATCTGCCTGCCTCAGCCTCCCAAAAAGTGCTGGGATTACAGGCGTGAGCCATCGCACCCGGCCTCATGTCAGTTTTATGCTCTGCTTGTCACAAAGTAACCTTTAAATGGTGCTTTGGAAAATTTTATTTTACTTAAAGTTCTGGGTGGTTGTGATGACTTAGGTACAGTACTACTTTATTCTAAGATCATGCAAGAGAGATGACAAACATGGAAAAGACTGGTCATTAAAGAAGATCATTGCAAGTATTAAGGCTACTTGTTGGGTTGGAAACTCTTCAGATAAGATGTGACTGAGGCTGCACTCAGTTTTGTTTGTTTCTTTGTTTGTTTTTTTAAATGATTGAATACCTTCTATGAGCCAGGGACTGTTCTAGACACTAGCTACAACAGTGAACAAAACACAAATCCTTACACTCCTGGGTTTACATTGCTGCCCCCAGCATATGCAGGTAGGATGGGTTTACATTTTAAAATCAGTTGTTTGGGTCGGGTCTTTTTCATTCTTTCTTTCTTTTTTTTTTGTCCGTTACCTAGGCTGGAATGCAGTGGCATAATCGTAGCTCACAGAAGCCTCAAACTCCTGGGCTCAAGCAGTCCTGAGCTCAAGCCGACTTAGCCTCCCACGTAGCTGAGACCATTGGTGTGCACCACCATACCTGGCTAATTTTGTAGAGACAGGTTCTCACTTTGTTGCCCAGGCTGGTTGGTTGGGTCTTCTGTCACAAGGACATGAGTTTTGTGTGAATGTCTTTTCCTTCTTTTTTGTTCAGGGAGAGAAGAAAGGACACATGTCAATTTTCTTGTCACAAAGTAGCCTTTAAATGGCCTCCCTTCCAATAGCCCACTCGCTGGTGGATGAATCATGCCGTAGGATTAACATTTTGGCCAATGGTTTTGGCATTCTTTTGGATTTGGCCCTGTCTTATTTTCAGTGCAGAGTCATGACTATAGATACCAGAAGATTAGAGAATAAAATTCATTCATACCTTTCTTGGCTGTTGGTTGTTACATGCCAGTAAATATTTCAGCAAAGGTTCAGACCCCAGAAAAACATATCAAGCTAGGATATAACAAATGTGTCTTGCCCATGTATCTAGCAGGAGAAAAAGTTACTTTTTAAAAAATTTAATGCAGCCGGGTGCGGTGGCTCATGCCTGTAATCCCAGCACTTTCGGTGTCCAAGGCTGGTGGATCACCTGAGGTCAGGAGTTTGAGACCAGCCTGGCCAACATGGAGAAACCCTGTCTCTACTAAAAATACAAAAAGATTAGCCGGGCGTGGTGGTGCATGCCTGTAATCCCAGCTACTTTCGGGAGGCTGAGGCAAACCCAGGAGGTGGTGGTTGCAGGGAGCCGAGATTGCACCATTGCACTCCAGCCTGGGCAACAAGAGTGAAACTCTGTCTCAAAAAAAAAAAATTTAATGCATTTTAATATATTTGGTCTGTCTACCCAGATTCTTTTTTTATATTGTTTATAATAATGTAGTATGACTTTGTACCAGTTCTCAAGGACTAAGTTATTAAAGTTTATAATAAACCTTTAAAATTTATATTTCTGGTATATGATAATGTTAATTGGAGAGAGAAAAAAAAAACATGTAGCAGTGGTAATATCTTGGTGTGGTGGGATTACTGGGTAACTTTTATTTTTTGTATCTTTTCCTAGTCCCAGCAAACTGACAGTAATGACCACATTACCTATATTATCAGAAGAAGCAATAACTTATTTAAAATCTTTATTCTGTATGGCATGGGCATCAGATGGTATTAAATAAACTTTCTTAGATTTTACTATAAAGTGTAATTTCTTAATATTCGCAGAATAGATATAATGTATAATTGAAGGAGCACTGGACCAGGAGTCAGAAGACCTGTATGTGGGTTTCCATTTTGCCGATTATTCGCTGTGTGACCTTAGGCAAATCCTTTTCTTTGGGACCAGCGTCTCCACTTATGAAATAAGCAAGTTGCCAGGTGTCGTGGTGCACACGTGTAATCCCACCTACTCAGGAGGCTGAGGCAAGAGGGTCACTTGAGCCCAGGAGTTGGAGGCTGCGGTGAGTTATGATTGTGCCTTTGAATAGTCACTGCACTCCATCCTGGGCAACCTAGGGAGACCCCATCTCAAAAAGCCTAAAACAACAACAAGAAATACGTGAGTTGTGCTCTGAATTTCATGAGGAACATCCTGGCTCTAAAATTAATGGTAGTTTTCTTAGAATATATGTTACCCCTAAATTGACCTAATGGTCAAGAATGTTGGCACAAAATGATCCATTCATCTGAGAAAAATCTGTATGTTTGAGCTGAAAAAGTAGTTTTATTCTACCTTCAACATCTTTTGACAACTTATATTCGTTAAATTGACTTTGAAAATATACAGTACTTAAGTTCTCAATCTAAAGTAAAAATCTGAGTATTTAGGCTTTCAAATCTGAGATAGCCTGCCACATTGAGCTAATACATGAGATTTGTATTCCTGGGAAGCTACTGAATATATCTGTGCCAAGTTGCAGCATTACCAACCATCAGGACTTCCTCACTCTTGTTTACTGTATGTGGTTTAATTCTGTGTGTGATATTTCTCTGTTGATATTAATATAGGTCTCTCGGCTGCTGGGGGCATTCCACAACCCAAAACAGGTGACCAGAGGTTTTACTGGTGGTGTGAGTATAATTATGTCTTTTATTTTTTCCTTTTAGAAGTTTCTCAAGAAACATGCTCTAAAATATTTATTATATAGCATTTTATCTCCGTTCATTTAGAATTAGGGAAAGTTGGCCATATTTATAATGTATGCTGAAATTATTGGCTGACATGCACAAATCTGTTAGGTTACTTGCACATTTGAAAGAATTATCTTACAGCTGGCTATGTAAGTTTGTCACATTAATATCTTGAGGGAGCCTTGTTAAAAATAGAAAGTACTCTTGAGCCTGTTATTTTATTTCACAATCTCGTTTTGGTGAGACAGCTTTTTTCAAAACTAGTACAAGTTGAGAGAAAATTGTTGAGAAGCTTCAAAACCTGCTTTGCATTTTTATTTTATGAGCTTCCCTAAACCCAGTAGATCGAGTGCCAATTAGGAATGCCTCGAACGTCTATAAGCCTTGTAGGCTTATACTTTCCTTATATAGGCTTTGTAGACCATCACAGTAGTAGATCATCTATTGTTCATTAAATCTGCTGCTTTTAGAATTCCCAGCATCAGATTTCAGTGCTTTAAAAGCTGATACCACATTTTTAGAACATTCTAAGACTGTGGGTCAGTAACTTCCTATTTGTTTTTATCCCCACCCTGCCTTTTATGGAATCTGATTTGGATTTCATAATTCCTATACTCCCATATAACATCTATGCCGTGAAAGATTTATAAGACCATAGTACATTTTTTCCTCCATTTACTTTCTGTATTGTGGAAGAAAAGTAGATTTTCTGGTGACTTGATGACATTTATTATTACATGTTGGGAGAACAGGAAGAAGTAGCCAAAGCGTTCTTTTGGCTCTGCTTATGCCAGAAATGCAGGATGGGGCTTGCACTTCAAGCTCAAGGATAGCCATGCTAGCATTTCAAACGCATTCTGAAAGCTAATAAGATGATCATTGCTTTCTGCTATTATTTAATTTTCAGGCTATTTATTTGAAAAAAAAAATTAGCTTGATGGAGGAGGTTATTTTTGAAGAAATAAGAGGATATATTAATTTTTTTAAAGATTTCTTCAACCCGAGAATACTGGTATGAGCCTTAGCCCTGGCTAAGACTGAGGTGGGAGACTTGCTTAAGGCCAGGAGTTCGAGGCTGCAGTGAGCTGTGATCACACCTGTGAGTAGCCACTGCGCTCCTGCCTGGCAACATAGTGAGTCCTCATCTCTAACAAATAAAAATTGAAAATTAGAAAAATGAAAAAAATAAAAATGTTTCTTCAGTTGTACAGAAACTAATCAGAAATAATTAGTCCACGTATCTGGGCAGACATCATTGGAAGGCAAAGGACCAAGGAAACTTGAATTAGTGACTTTTTAAAAATGCAGTTCAAACAACTAGAATTGAAGAAAAGCCAAGCCCCTAGGTGGGGTAAAGTCCCAAGATGATAAAATATATGGTTCCCAAATGGAAAAAGAGGTGCTGATCTTCTCCCTTACATATTTTTATTTCTGCGTTTGAAATGCTGGCTTCGTTTTGCCTGAAGCCTCAGAATAAATCATTGCTGTTACATTATAAAAACAATAATTGTCATTCTAAGTGTGACTCAGGCTTTGCAGGTATGGTGACATATACTATTCTTTTTGGTTGCAGATCAACTTTGCCAAGCTTATGTAGATTACTCTTAGATTTAAGCAGACAGTTTTATAGAGGAACTAAGAAAAAAATGGAAGCTCTCTTGATAAAAAGTCTGATTTTCCCTGAGTACCAAAACAGACCTCAGTAATATTTTGGAAATGTGTCTGAAAGTGTTTTTGCAAGACTGAAGAAGTTGCGTGAGAAGCTTTCCAGGATCACAATGGAAAGGAAAGGAAAACACTTGCCTTCATGAGAAACCCTCTAAATTTTAGTGAGAGAACATTGTTAAATTTTTGTTGTTGTTGTCTTTCGTTTTAAAGGTTTGAATTAATTGGTCTCTTTACAGCTTGTCTGAAAAGAAATATCAATTAGGAAATCTACTTGGTAGTTTAATTTATTTTCGTTTTATGTAAAGAGTATCATTTGGGTTCTTTTTAAAACCTCTGAACTCAGGTAAAGAGTAGGATTGCAGAGTCTCTGGTCTGTTGATTCCCGCCTCCCCTTTGATGACCCTGGGGGAGGTATGTTTGTTTTCTTAACAGCATTTGAATCTTCCTGAGACATCTCATAAAGTAGATTTCTCTGTCAAAATATTCTTTTTTAAGCCTTCAAAAACAAAAATTCTTACTGTCTTCTTTGATGATTTCTTATGTTCAGGTTCAGACAGTAACTTTAATTCCAGGAGATGGTATTGGCCCAGAAATTTCAGCTGCAGTTATGAAGATTTTTGATGCTGCCAAAGTAAGTGGGCTTAAAAAATACATTTAATGATGATTCACTGAAAAGTTTTCTTAGCCAGTTGGATTCTGTGAACTTTTAGGATGCATTGTACCCATTTCTATGAAATTTAGTAAGGTCTGTTGTTAGTCTCCACAGATTGTCACTTTAACAGTGTGTGTCTCAGTGTTTGCTACTGCCATTATTTCTTTCTTTTTTTTTTTTTTTTTAAATTTAGAGACAAGGTCTCACTCTACTCCCCAGGCTGGTCTTGAACTCTGGGGCTCAAGCGATCCTCCCACCTTCACCTCCCAAAGTGCTTGGATTATAGGCGTGAGCCACCGCACCTGGCTGGCTGCTCCTGTTGTTGATAGTTTAAACTCCTTCATTGGCATCAGTTATATGTAATCAAAGTAGTACTGCAGTATTTGTGGATCTTTAAGTCCTGCTTGGGTTTAAGATCTTTTAAGCCCTGCCAAATCACCCACCTTTTTGCAAAAAATAAAATAAAGTAAAATAAGACTAGAATTGCTGTTTCAAAAATTTATATAGGCGCTTTTGAAATAATCTCTTTAAAATAAAATTTCTGATGTGTTATCAAGAATGGAGTGTTATTACTTCTAACAGCTGAGCCTTTGATACAGGTAGATAATTTAAAAATTCTGTAAGTGGATCCAGCTGTAGGCTGCTTGTGACCAGCACCGTGTCTGACTGAGCTTCTGTCCTAGGACGTGTTCAGTGTGCTAGCTGTACACACATGAAGGATGTAGGTAGAGAGAAAGGGATGTTTGTTTATACCTTCAACTGGTACATTCATAGGTTATGTAATACATACATATATATAGTTTTTTTTTTTTTTGAGATAGAGTTTTGCTCTTGTTGCCCAGGCTGAAGTGCAATGGAGCAATCTTGGCTCACTGCAACCTCTGCCTCCCGGGTTCAAGCGATTCTCCTGTCTCAACCTCCCAAGTAGCTGGGATTACAGGCGCATGCCACCACGCCTGGCTAATTTTTGTATTTTTAGTAGAGACAGGGTTTCATCATATTGGTCAGGCTGGTCTCAAACTCCTGACCTCAGGTGATCTGCCCACCTTGGCCTCTGCACCGGGCCTGGCCTATATTTTAAACAATGTAATATTGTTTTTTAAAAACAGCTTTATGGAGATATAATTCATCCTTTTATTTATTTTTTATTTTTATGTTTCATTTGTTTTGAGACATTGTTTCATTCTTGTTGCACAGGCTGGAGTGCAATGGCGTGATCTTGGCTCACTGCAACCTCCGTCTCCCAGGTTCAAGCTATTCTCCTGCCTCAGCTTCCTGAGTAGCTGGGATTACAGGTGCCCGCCACCACGCCCAGCTAATTTTTGTATTTTTAGTAGAGGCGGGGTTCCACCGTGTTGGCCAGGCTGGGCTGGAACTCCTGACCTCAGGTGATCCACCCACCTTGGCATCCCAAAGTGCAGGGATTACAGGCGTGAGCCACCACGCCGGGCCTAATTCATCCTTTTAAAGTGTACCTTTCAATCCAGTGGTTTTTAGTACATTCACAGAGTTATGCAACCATCACCACAGTCTAATTTTGGACCATTTTCCTCACCAAAAAAGAAATCCCATACCCTATGCAGTCACTCCCCATTTCGTCTCTCTCCCTCCCTACCCCCTCCCCCTTTTTCTTCGCCCATCCTAGGTACCCAACCGCTCATCTACTTTCTGTATCTGTAGGTTTGCCTATTTGGGACATTTCATGTAAATAGAATCTTATAATATACGGTCTTTTATGATTGGCTTCTTTCACTTAGCATGATGTTTTTAAGTTTCATCCATGTATCAGTACTATATAATGTTTCTGTGAACCATATTCCTCTGCTACTTATGATATTCTAATTATAGCCACAAGAGCCCTTGTGAAAAAAAATAAGTGGGCAGGTGGTAGCTGGGAGTGATGACTGGGCACAGATAATGTAGAGAATCCCTCTGGGCCTGCTAGAGAATGACATCACTTCTTGCATGCCAGGAACTTTCTGGACCTTTACTGTTTTTAGCGGTCGCATCCAAAGTTGAAAAAGGGCTGGGCGCGGTAGCTCACGTCTGTAATCCCAGCACTTTGGGAGGCTGAAGTGGGCAGATCACCTGAGGTCAGTAGTTCGAGACCAGCCTGGCCAACATGGTGAGACCCTGTCTCTACAAAAAAAATACAAAAAAATTAGCTGGGTGTGGTGGCACGTGCCTGTAATCCCAGCTACTCAGGAGGCTGAGGCAAGAGAATCGCTAGAACCTGGGAGGCAGAGGTTACACTGAGCCAAGATCGTGCCACTGCACTCTAGCCTAGGCGAAAGAGCAGGACTTATCTCAAAAACAAAGTTGAAAAAGTTTGTTCATCATTGCAGTACGAATGTCAGTTTCCTTTAAGTCTCTCCAGCTCACTGTGCTCTGTGATGTGGCATCTAGGCGCCTATTCAGTGGGAGGAGCGGAACGTCACTGCCATTCAAGGACCTGGAGGAAAGTGGATGATCCCTTCAGAGGCTAAAGAGTCCATGGATAAGAACAAGATGGGCTTGAAAGGTAGCACTGAAGTAGAGACGGGGGTTTTTACAGATTTCCGCTACGGGGGTTACACAGTTTTGAAAATTTATGCATTTAAACTGAATAAGGCCTGGCCATCTGTGAAGGTAAAGCCATTCTTTTATGAAGTAACTACTCATAGTAAGATGTTTTATTCATTTGGGACATTTTTTTCCCCCAGTAAAAACATTAAAGTATTACTGGATGATGCCAAATAACAGTATCTCTATTTAATCTTCAACTATGTATATCTTTTGCTTAATTTTTACATTTGTATATTTATTTACTTTAATTATTTTTTTGTGACAGAGTCTCGCTCTGTCGCCCAGGCTGGAGTGCAGTGGTGTGATCACAGCTCACTGCAGCCTTGACCTCCTGAGCTCAAGCAATCCTCCCACCTCAGCCGCCCGAGTAGCTAGGACTACAGGTGTGCTACCATGCCCAACTAATTTTTAAAAAAGTTTTTTGTAGAGATGGGGTCTCACTATGTTTCCCAGGCTGATCTGGAATACCTAAGCTCAAGCAATCCTTCTGCCTCTGTCTCCCAAAGTGCTGGGATTACAGGCCTAACTGAGCCACTGTGCCTGGCCTACATTTTTATCATTATTTTAATTAATACATGTTTAAGGTCATGATTCAAAAATACTAACATGTGGTAGATTTAAATTCAGCATAGGCTTTATTTTTATATTTTTTGAGAGTCTTGCTCTGTCGCCCGGGCTGGAGTGCAGTGGCATGATCTCGGCTCACTACAACCTCCGCCTCCCGGGTTCAAGCTATTCTCCTGCCTCAGCCTCCCAAGTAGCTGGGATTACAGGCACGCACCACAACGCCCAGCTGATTTTTGTATTTTTAGTAGAGACAGGGTTTCCCCATGTTGGCCAGGCTGGTCTTGGACTCTGACCTCAAGTGATCTGCCTGTCTTGGCTTCCCAAAGTGTTGGGATTACAGGCCTGAGACTGTAGGCCTGAGCAAGCATAGGCTTTAAAACCACAGACAGAACCAACATTGAATCTCATCTCTGCTACTTACTGGCTAGAAGGCTTGGGCAAATTTTTTATTCTTAGTTTATTTTTTCTTTTTTCTTCATTTTTAAATGACAGTAACAGAGTTGCTGTTGTACAGGATGATGATAAGGATTATATCATGTCAAGCACATGATTACAATGCTTGATCCTCAGGAAGTTCTTAAGATAAGAAATGCAGTTAATGTTCCAGAAAGCTCCCATGAGGAAGTTTTCCTCCTTTGTTTGAATCTCAGGTAGAGAGTGAATTAGCGGCAGAACACATTTCACAAGGTAGCCGAGGTGGGTTAGTAGGTCACACGTGAGACCAGGATGCCTTCTAGTGTCATCTGGGTTTTCTTCTGTATAACAGGCCCTTTAAAGACCCCAATAGCAGCTGGTCACCCATCTATGAATTTACTGCTGCGCAAAACATTTGACCTTTACGCGAATGTCCGACCATGTGTCTCTATTGAAGGCTATAAAACCCCTTACACCGACGTAAATATTGTGACCATTCGAGAGAACACAGAAGGAGAATACAGTGGAATTGAGCATGTGGTATGTTCACTCCAGATTCTTTTTTATTCCTGCTTGGACTGCTTTCTGTGCATCTGGGACCCCAGAGACAGATCTGCTTTATCTCTGTGAGGAGTTGTGGGTGTTTGTCTTGGTGCTGGGTGTCTGGCTGACAGTACTCAAACAGATGTAAGGCATGGTGGTTCAGGTCACAAGCTTGGGAATATGCCCTCTGAATTTTGAATCCCCCACTTCGCAGTTATGCTCTTCCGCAGATGACTGTCTCTGCATCTCAGTTTTCTTCATCTGTGCAGTGGGGCTCATAATGTTTACCTCTTAGGGCTGGAGTTAGCATGAACCCCATTGACATAGCAGTGTGTGATTAGTCATGCTAGCTGGCACTGTGCAGGCCTGCCACAAATGTTACTGTCTACTCCCCACCCTCTGTCTCCCACTGCGTTGCTGTCACACTCTTTCCAGTGAGGCGGGACTTCCTGTCTTGCAGATTGTTGATGGAGTCGTGCAGAGTATCAAGCTCATCACCGAGGGGGCGAGCAAGCGCATTGCTGAGTTTGCCTTTGAGTATGCCCGGAACAACCACCGGAGCAACGTCACGGCGGTGCACAAAGCCAACATCATGTGAGCTCCTTGAGGGGGCCAGCACCCCGTCTTGCTTTGTTGTGGGAGAGCAGTGACAGGGCTTTCCTTTCTCCTCTTCAGCTTGCTCCTTGATTCCTAATATCTTTGAAAAAGAACCTTGTAACAATGCAAAGATCCGGCATCTCTCTTCTGTCAGAGTCACCTCTTTTCTCCTCTTTTTTTTTTTTTTGAGACGGAGTCTCTTTCTGTTGCCCAGGCTGGAGTGCAGTGGCGCGATCTTGGCTCACCGCAACCTCCGCTTCCCGGGTTCCAGCAATTCTCCTGCCTCAGCTTCCCGAGTAACTGGGACTACAGGCACATGCCACCATGCCCGGCTAATTTTTGTATTTTCAGTGGAGATGGGGTTTCACCATGTTGGCCAGGCTAGTCTCAAACTCCTGACCTTAAGTGATCCGCTCGCCTTGGGCTCCCAAAGTGCTAGGATTACAGGCGTGAGCCTCTGCGCCCAGCCTGGAGTCCCCTGTTTACTGTGCCTCCCTGGGCGAATGACAGGAGCAAATGAGGAGGGGATGGTGATTCAGGTCCTGGAAGCTCAAGGAGGGACTGAGGGTTATCAGGAAAGGAAATTGGAGCCTCTGGGTCCCCAGATGCTGTGGCCATCAGCAGAGGCCACATAGCATACGTTTTAGAAGTGGAATAGTGGGAGGCTTAAAGTAGTGCTAACAATACCTGATGTGTTACTCTGGCAATTTAAATTCTCATCCAGAGGCTGTTAAAGTCCTCTGAATATATTAACAGTTTTCCTAACCTAAGAAAAGCATTGAACACGCAAAATAGTAAAACTATTTAATTTATTATGTTAACCTTTTAAAGCAATTTTAATAATATTAGTGGATATTTCTTCATTCTTGTTAGATAACACTATAAGAATATAGTCTTCTCTATTATGATCAAACTATTTTACATTTTTACTCTTTTATACTTTCAGAAGGATCCTAAAACATTTTCAGCTTATATTTTATTAACTACCTAAGAAATAATTTTATTGTAATTGAGATCAGATAGCTTGGCTTCTGGAACTTAAATTTCTTGAACTTACTTTACTTCTTTGATTTGATTCTTTTCTTTCTGTAAGACTTTTTTTTCAGCAGTTTTTATTTGATTAAATACAGGCGGATGTCAGATGGGCTTTTTCTACAAAAATGCAGGGAAGTTGCAGAAAACTGTAAAGATATTAAATTTAATGAGATGTACCTTGATACAGTATGTTTGAATGTAAGTATATATTCACACTTACCTGCTACTTTTTATGGTGAATAGTGTCTGTGTGTTGTGGGGATGCAGATTTTGATTACTAAATGCACAAATGTATTCCTTGTAGATGGTACAAGATCCTTCCCAATTTGATGTTCTTGTTATGCCAAATTTGTATGGAGACATCCTTAGGTGAGTCTGGCCGCAACCTTTTTATTTTAGCCTATGATTTACTTATAAACATCCTAAAATAATTATGGCTTAACATTTTCAATTGAGTATTATAAAAGAGAGTATTTGTTATAACATATGAATCGAATTCTAACAATTCACGTTGTGATATGAATGATTACATGTTGGGTGGCTTGTTCCTTCATTTATTTGCCAAATCATCGCTGGGCTCTTTCTCCCTAATCATTATTAGCTCATTCTTCCCAGTTTTTAAATGTTTGATTGATTGATTTCAAGGTTTTGTTATGTATAGCTAGGTAGGTGGGTGGTCATTGTTACTATTTTTTGGTAACTTTGACATAATTTCAGACTTACAGAAAAGTTATAAGAATGGTACAGAGAATTCCCTTGTACTCAGCACCCAGATTCCACATTCCCCAGATGTCAGCATTTTATCACATTTACTTTATTACTCCTTCCCATTTTCCCTCCCTTCCTCCTTCCTCCCTTCCTCTTCCTCCTCTCCTTCTTTGTCTGTGCTTCTCTCTCTCTCTCTCTCTCTCTCTCCCACACACACACACAGACATAAGATGTTGGCCAAATGGTGATTTTCTTTTTCTTTCTTTTTTTTTGAAGCAGAGTCTTGCTGTGTCGCCCAGGCTGGAGTGCAGTCGTGCAATCTCCGCTCACTGGGTTCACGCCATTCTCCTGCCTCAGCCTCCTGACTAGCTGGGACTACAGGCGCCTTCCACCATGCCTGGCTAATTTTTTGTATTTTTAGTAGAGACAGGGTTTCACCGTGTTAGTCAGGATGGTCTCGATCTCCTGACCTCGTGATCCGCCTGCCTTGGCCTCCCAAAGTGCTGGGATTACAGGCGTGAGCCACCGTGCCAGGCGTCAAATGGTGATTTTCTAAGGCTATTTTTTCTGTATTTATGAGTTGGCACGCTACTGTAAGAATGCTTTTCCTTCTTGTTTATCTGTCAATATGGACGTGGTTTTCTTTTTCTTTCTTTTTTTTTTTTTTTTTTTTTTTTTTTTTGTGATAGAGTCTTGCTCTGTCTCTCAGGCTGGAGTGCAGTGGTGCGATCTTGGCTCACTGCAACCTCCACCTCCCGGGTTCAAGTGATTCTCCTGCCTCAGCCCCCTGAGTAGTTGGTATTATTACAGGTGCACACCACCACACCTGGCTAATTTTTGTATTTTTAGTAGGGATGGGGTTTCGCCATGTTGGCCAGGCTGGTCTCGAACTCCTGACCTCAAGTGATCTGCCCACCTTGGCCTCCCAAAGTGCTGGGATTACAGGTGTGAGCCACTGAGCCCAGCTGTGGACATGGTTTTCTGTTTTATTCAGTGACATATCCATCATCATAATCCTGAATATTGATGCCTAGGTTGTCCTAACTTGGCTGGTGGGGGTCCCTTCACCATGTCTCCTGTGTCCTTTAGACACGGCCCTTCGTTCTTTGAGCCTTGCCTTGTTTTCTGACACAGTAAGATGCTTGAGGCTCATCTGTATTTTCCTAACCTTAGCCGTGGAATCAGTCATTTATCCAAGGAACGCTAGTTCCTTTTAGTGGAGAATGATAATTAAAAACTAAAATCTGGGTGCTAGGTGAGATGTTTTATTTTTAAAAACGTTCTTTGAAATGCTTTTCTTCCCCTAGTGACCTGTGTGCAGGATTGATCGGAGGTCTCGGTGTGACACCAAGTGGCAACATTGGAGCCAATGGGGTTGCAATTTTTGAGTCGGTAAGGACCCTGACACCTGAAACAGAACTCAGGTCAGAACAGCATGTGAACTCAGGAGGAGTTATCTCTATAAGTATACTTTAACTCCAGTTTTTCAAATTGTCAAAACAAAATGATGCTTTTTTTTTTTTTCTTGAGACGGAGTCTCGCTCCGTCACCCAGGCTGGAGTGCAGTGGCGCGATCTTGGCTCACTGCAACCTCTGCCTCCCAGGTACAAGTGATTCTCCTGCCTCAGCCTCTGAAGTAGCTGAGATTACAGGTGTGAGCCACCACATCTGGCTAATTTTTGTATTTTAGTAGAGATGGGGTTTCACCATGTTGGCCAGACTGTTCTTGAACTCCTGATCTCAGATGATCCATCCGCCTTGGCCTCCCAAAGTGCTGGGATTACAGGTGTGAGACATTGCACCCAGCCTGTGTTTGTTTTTATATATATGTTTGGGTGTATATATATATATATATGTTTGGTTTATCTCTTCATTTCCCTCCGGATATTTATTATGTATCCTTCCTTAAAATATTTTACCAAAAATTGACAGAAAAAGATTGTTGGTCCATATTTTTATACTTAAAAAAATTACTTTAGCTCTTTATTTCTCCAAGTCTTTATTTATTTATTTATTTATTTATTTTTGAGTTGGGGCCTTGTTCTGTCACCCAGGCTGGAGTACACTGGTGTGATCATAGCTCACTGCAGGCTTGAACTGCTAGGCTTAAGCAATCCTCCTGCCTCAGCCTCCCAAGTAGCTGGCACTGTAGTCAGGCACCACCATGCCTGGCTAATTTCTAATTTTTTTGTAGAAATGGGGTCTCATTATGTTGCCCAGGCTGGTCTTGAACTCCTGGCCTCAAGTGATCCTCCTGCCTTGGCCTATCAAAGTGTTGCAATTACAGGTGTGAGCTATCACACCCAACCCAGACTTTATTTCTTCAGTACGTATCGGATGAATTGCACGCAGTATTTTTCAGTGCATATTTTGTATTGCTGAGGAAAGATGGTTAAGACTCCAGCTTCCCCAGAAGAGGACTGTCAGTTCTTGTCTCTCCCTTGATGATGCTACTTTTCCCAATGTGTAGGTTCATGGGACGGCTCCAGACATTGCAGGCAAGGACATGGCGAATCCCACAGCCCTCCTGCTCAGTGCTGTGATGATGCTGCGCCACATGGGACTTTTTGACCATGCTGCAAGAATTGAGGCCGCGTGTTTTGCTACAATTAAGGACGGAAAGGTAACAGGAATCTTGATTTACTTGTGCTGGGTAAAATGCATTGCTTCCATGTATTTTATCTGAGTGAAAGGGACAGTGACAGATAATAGTTCTCAAGCGGGCCCAAGCATTTGATGTTGAACAAGGATTCTTAATGTGGGTCCCAGATTGAACGGGGTATGTGTGCACATGTGTACATTTTCTGAGGTGAGGATCTAGAGATTTCATCCAAAAAAAGTTAAGAAGCACTGATGTAGAGACATCAGTGTACAGTGGAAAGGTCAGTGGTTTGGGAGGCAGCATCAGGTGCATGCCCAATTATCCTATTGTTAGCTGTGTGACCTTGGCCAAGTTCAATGATTTTTTTTTTTTTTTTTTTTTTGAGACAGAGTCTTGCTGTGTCACCCAGGCTGGGGTGCAGTGTCATAATCTTGGCTCACTGCAACCTCCACCTCCCGGGTTCAAGCAATTCTCCTGCCTCAGCCTCCCTAGTAGCTAGGATTATAGGCGTGTGCCACCACACCCAGCTCATTTTTGTATTTTTTGTAGAGATGGGGTTTCACCATGCTGGCCAGGCTGGTCTCGAATTCCTGACCTCAAGTGATCCTCCTGCCCCAGCCTCCCAAAGTGCTGGGATTACAGGCATGAGCCACCGCACCCGGCCAAGTTCATTGATTTTTATAGACAACTTTTTCCTCTTGACAACAAACGTCTATTGAGTGTACCTTATAAGGTGTGAAGAATAAAATGATGAATAGGGTAAGATGCTGAGCCTCAAAGAGCTGGGAATCTAGTGGCAGATACAAATGCAGATGTGCCTGTAATACAGTAGTCTTATATGTTACACTGTGTGCATCTGTAATACAAAAGCAATACAGAAGTTTTATAAAAGTAATAACTAATATTAATTGAATACTTATGCAACTTTTAAGTTCTTTATATATCATCTCAGCAAAGTTTTTCTATAACTCTTTGAAGTAGATGCTATAATTCCATTTTATAGATGAGGAAACTGAGGTAGAGAGATTAAATAATTTGTCCAAGGTTTTACAGCTCCTAAATGACCAAGTTGGTATTAACACGCAGTCTGGGTCTTACCCAACAAGCTCCACTGCCTCCGTAAGCAACTGTGGCCTGCGGAAGAAGTGTGGCGGGCTATTCCGAAGTTAGAGGAGATAATGCACTTGAAGACTCATCCCTAATTTGAGGTCCTTTTTAACAAAAATTGTGAAAAATATGCATAACATAAAATTTGCCATTTTAGCCATATTTAGGTATACAGTTCAATAATGTTAAGTACATTCACATTGTAATGTAACCATCACCATCAGTCATTTCCAGACCAGTTTCATTTTCTCAAACTGAGACTCTGCACCCGTTAAACAGTAACTTTCTCTCCCCCCTCCCATCCTCTGACACCCGCCATTCTGCTTCCTGTCTCTATGAATTTGACTACTCTAGGTACCTCATGTAAGTGGAATCATACAGTATTTGTCCTTTGAGTCTGGCTTATTTCACTTAGTGTAGTATCTTCAAAATTGGTCCCTTGTTTTAAAAAAATTCTGTAATTTGAAATTACATCGTGTGGCCAAAATACAAGAAATTCAGGCTTGTTTTTAACAGCCTGATAGTCACATTGGAGGTCATATGATTTTCTTATTCTTTAAAGTTATATTTGGGAAGTTATAATCTACAGCCCAGTAGAGAGATGCCTGAATTACACAGTGGGCCCTTTTATTGTGTAGGATGGAAAGATAAAGAGAATTAAACATATTGGGGTCCGTATGCAGGAAAGAAAGGATAAGCTGGTAGAACCAGATTGGTTGTGTGGGAGGCTTTCTTTCCTAAAGAGGGAGGTTTAAGAGTTAATGATTTAGGCAGGTGTGGTGGTGCATGCCTGTAGTTGCAGCTATAGGCTGAGGCAGGAGGATCACCTTAGCTTCTGAGTTTAAGACCAGCCTGGGCCACATAGTGAGTGAGACCCCATCCCTTTAAAAAAAAAAAAAAAAAAGAGTTAGTGATTTAAATATTTCCTTCGTATTTGTTTCCCAGCCTCCAAAAATAGATCAGATACAAAAATTAGTTGGGTATGGTGGCATGCACTTGTAATCCCAGCTATTCAGGAGGCTGAGGCAGGAGAATCGTTGAACCCAGGAGGCAGAGGTTGTGGTGAGCTGGGATCGTGCCACTGCACTCCAGCCTGGGCAACAGAGTGACACTCCATCTCAAAAAATAATAATAGTAATAAAAACAAAAATGGATCAAAATATGTCTCAGGTCTATTCCTGAGACATATTTCCCAAGGATTTTTATGAAACTTCTTGTTTAGATTTGCTTTTATTTAAATATCCATGACCAACTAATCTGTATTAGGGTCTATTGTGTGAACAAAGGGAAAATTTTGGTAAAGCTCCCTGCCTCCCTTTGCATCAAGAACACCTTATTCTTTGCAGAGTGCTGTTATATACACTATGAGATTGGATCCCGATCCTCCTGGGCTGGGTAGATGGTGGTGGAGTGGTTCCTTACTTTGAAATGAGGAACTAAATGAAAGAGCAGCCAAGTAACTTGCCCAGGTGACATCTCACTGAGGGCTTTAAAATCTCCTTGGTTTAGTTTAGTTTGCAGATACATCTTTTATTTTTGCTTTTTCCTTTTCTCAGAGCTTGACAAAAGATTTGGGAGGCAATGCAAAATGCTCAGACTTCACAGAGGAAATCTGTCGCCGAGTAAAAGATTTAGATTAACACTTCTACAACTGGTATTTACATCAGTCACTCTAAATGGACACCACATAAACCTCTGTTTAGAATACCTATGTATGTATGCATTGGTTTGCTTGCTTCTTGACAGTACATTTTTAGATCTGGCCTTTTCTTAACAAAATCTGTGCAAAAGATGCAGGTGGATGTCCCTAGGTCTGTTTTCAAAGAACTTTTTCCAAGTGCTTGTTTTATTTATTAAGTGTCTACCTGGTAAATGATTTTTTTGTAAACTCTGAGTGGACTGTATCATTTGCTATTCTAAACCATTTTACACTTAAAATAGTTTCTCTTCAGCTGTAAATATCAGGATACAGAATTAACAAGAGAAAATGTCTAACTTTTTAAGAAAAACCTTATTTTCTTTGGTTTTTGAAAAACATAATGGAAATAAAACAGGATATTGACGTAATAGCACAAAATGACACTCTTCTAAAACTAAATGGGCACAAGAGAATTTTCCTGGGAAAGTTCACATCAAAAAGAGTGAATGTGGTATATTTCTAAATGATACGGAAAATAGAGACAGATTTGTCCTTTACAGAAATTACTGAATATGAATAAAAACTTCAGATCCAAGAAATATATAATGAGAGATATAATTTTTGTTAATAAGACAAAGGTAATATATTGGATACAAAGACACAAATGTATTGTGTGTTCAATTATTTTGTCTTGAGATTTAATATTCTTTCCAAGAGCGTTTAATAAAGCAGAGAGCTAGTACTTTGTTTTCATTGGATACATTTTCAGCATCATGAGTTGTCACAGCCTCTGAGCCCCTGATCTTAAGCCAGAAGGGCTGAGTGTATTGTAAACTTAGTCTTGCATGTTGCTATCTGAGAATGGACCACACTACAGCTGGTAGTTCTGGGGGTGATACTGCCGAAAGGCCTGAACATATGTATTTTGGCTGCAACTGAGGAACTTGGGATGCTATTTATTTTGTATTTCAGCAACTGCCCCTTCTCCTATCCCAAAGCACCAATTACTGCCCTCTGCCTCAGCAGTACCAGTATAAGATGACATTCCAAAGACTGGAGGCGACTCAGCCTGAGTGAATTCACAAAATTGTGCCATGCTGGGGCTTGAGCTTGAGGTTGGGCTTAGGCTTGGGCTCAGCTTTTGACCCTCAGGCATCTCCTTTCCCTTCCTGCCTTCCTCTCCCTTCTCCTCTGCTGCAGCATGATTTTCTTAATCTTCAGACACTCCTATTTTCATGAACAGTTACCCTCTGGCCCCACAACCAAAGACAACTCATGGCCTCCTTTGGCTGGCCCTTGTGTAACATTGCAAACCTGTGGCTATCAATCAGTGACTCTTGGGTTCAAAGTAATAAAGAATTCCAAAACTGAGATGTTTGCTTTCTCTACCTGTTTCCTGTTCAGATGCCTTCGGTCATTTTGGCTCAGCTTGCTACTGAGAATGGCTGCTTCCCGGATTCAGAGTGGAAGCAGGGCGGTCTGGTGGCGACAGGCTAACGTAGAGTTGGCTGCTTTTATGAGAATGCGCCACTTGACCCCATCCTGCACCTTTGTTTATTCCAGGGCACTAATGGTCACTCGCATGCCTGCTGTGCACAGTCCTGTGAGTTAAATACCCACTACTCTCTGCACTGGTCCCACCTGCTCAATTGACAAAAAAATGAGGTCCTTGTTGACAGTTCTGTTAAAAGGTTTAATATTCAAATTATACATTGAATAGAATCAAACAGGCAGCAGCAGTTTTATTAAGCATCAAGTCAGTTGGCATGTGTGTGGTGCAGGAGTGCCTGGTAATGGAATAATAGGGTCGGCGATGTCCACCAAGATTCCAGAGTAAGTCAGGTCGCTAGGTGAGTTGTAACGGATTGCTTTTCCTGCAGCACACATGAGCAGTATCAGCCATCTCTCTCCTACCCCCTCCACAGCCTGCTGCTGGCTGTCCTGTATGTGAGCTAGCAGCTTTTTAATCTACCTGGAACTAAGGCCAAAAATTATCAGCCCTTTCGTTCTGGAAGGAGAGCTGATCTCATTTGTCACCTGAACATAAAGCAATACTTAAACTGAATTAAAACTACCCACACGTGAAGCTTCTCGGAATTGTCAGCTATTGTTGGTGTAAGACCTGGTAAATGTAGAGCCAGTGCTGTGCCCTGACCTGGAGATCTAACAGACTTGCCACAAATGCCTGTGCCCAGACTGAAGAGACCTGGGGCTCAGGAAGAGGCTCGGAACGCCTGCCCTCTATTCTGTAGAAACTGCAGGCATAGGCCCTGATTACATTTTTTGCTGTTGGTAAAAGGAGTCAATGATATCTTTGTACTTCTCCAAAACTGTGAGCCGTTTCAGTTTCATCGTGGGACCTAAAAGGGAAATGAGAAGAAATGAGTGAGGCCCAGGCTCTGAGAACTCTGAGAATGTGTGTGGTAAAGAGTCAGTGAATCCTATATATAACTCAGGAATTAAGCCAGATAATCAGGACAGTCAGTAGCCAGCCTCCAAGACAGTGATCGCTCCTGGTATTCATATGGCTTGTGTGTAGTCTCCTGTGTTATACCATTGGTTGTGGCCAGTGGAGTATAGATGAAGGGTTGGTATGTCACTTCTGAGAATAGGTTATAAAAGACTGCAGTTTCTTTTATTTACATAGGAAAGTGGTGTAAGCTACATCTGCCTTATCCTTGACCTGCACCCAGTTTTGATCCTCAGTCCGTTTTCTCTGAAATGGATTTATTTGTTCCATCTCTTGAATGAATAAATTGTTGAAGCAATTAAAAAATAGACTAGGTTTCTGTCTTGGGCTTTCTCTTGGACCATTCTTCCTGGGCAAGCCGGCTGCAGGATACACAGGCAGCCCATGAGAGGCCCACTGGCCACACACGGAGGTTTCTGGCCAGCGGCCAGCAAGGAGCTGAGGCCTGCCAACAGCCACATAAGTGGGCGCGGAGGTGGACCCTCAGCTGCAAGTGACTGTACCCGGCTCACATTGACTGTAATCCCATGAGACCCAAGCCAGAACCACTCAGCTAAGCTGTTCCTGGATTCCTGACCCACAGAAATGTGGATAATGTTTATTGCTTTAGGCTGCTACATTTTGGGGGTCATTTGTTACACAGCAATGTATTAGATAACTAGATAACATCTCTGCATTTTTGTGAACATTTATACAATGTTGGACATTATGCTTTGATGGTTGTAATGGGCGCAGGGGAAGCCCAGGTTATGGGGAGCCTCTGCCATGGTCTTTATGAGAGGTCTTCCCCTAATTACTTTTCTTAACCTTGATTTACTCCCTCAAAAGCAAGGTTGAAAGAGCTCTGATTTGAGGTCCTGGGTAGCTTAAAGTGCCTAACTGACTCTGGACTGTGTAACTGGAAACTTTCTGTGTTAAAGTCATGGTATTAACCGCTTAGTGAGGACATCTTCTGTGTCTCTGACCTTGCATTCAATGTGCTGGCAGCAGACAGCCAGATAAGCTCAAGGTCTCTGACAGCAGCTCAGCATTACTGTAGACAATTGCATCTGGGTTCAGCCTTGATGAATTTGAGGGAATCACACTGGCATAACCATTTCTACCTCTCCTGTTCCGTGAACATCCCATGAACATCTCTTGGCTACAGCCAAGAGTGACTTCAACTGAGGCTGCACCAGAGCCCTCTCCTGGTTCTGTGGGCAGTGATCCAGAACAGCCTTATCCCTTTGTCACACAAGCTGACTTTCCAGATCACAGTAGTCTCACCCCTAGAACCACGTGACTCCAGCCTGAACACCAGCAGGGCCTTGGTGTTGGCCTGGTAGTTCCATTGTGATTTTCGGGGAAAACAGTCCCATAGTCAAGGTCAAGTTAAATGGCATGTTCAGATTAGAAAGTTCTAGCACATATCAGCCAGGCACAGTGGCACATGCCTGTAATCCCAGCACTTTGGGAGGCCAACGCAGGCAGATCACCTGAGGTCAGGAGTTCGAGACCAGCCTGAACAACATGGAGAAACCACGTCTCTACTAAAAATACAAAATTAGCCAGGCATGGTGGCCCATGCCTGTAATCCTAGCTACTCGGGAGGCTGAGGCAGGAGAATCACTTGAACCCGCGAGGTGCAGGTTGCAGTGAGTCAAGGTCGCACCATTGCACTCCAGCCTGGGTGACAGAGCGAGACTCCATCTCAAAAAATAAAAGTTCTAGCACATATCTTATACATTCAACAGGCTCCACATAACCACAAGCCCATGCACGGAGCCATCAATGTCCTCCAACAGGAAGTAGATGGGTGTCACCCAGATTCCTGCCATGACCTTCTCTTTGCCGTGGCTGTTTCATAACAGGCACCTTGTAGGCACTGCCATGGCCTCTGCCTTCCCACACAGCCCTTGCAACAGTGAAAAGAAAAAACCTACCCAACTCGCCACCCGAAATGGAGAAGTCTCTCTCGAGAATGGCCCACTTCTGGATGTGGTAGGGCCGGGCCGCTGCGTTCGTGTTGACCCTCCGGACCCCCTCTTCGATGGCCTGGTACACGGCCTCATCCTTCTTCCCTACAATCTCGGACACTGTGGTGGCTCTGCTGCCCACCCTCTGGCAGAACTCCACAGCTTGTTCAGTCAGATTATCAGTCGGGTCAGAGGTGTCTGGGTCCAGAGTGCACTGAAAAGCCAGAGATCAGATGAGGACCAAGCCTTACCCCACAAGATGTAAGCCCTGGTCCTGGAGGAGGTCTTACTGCTGTCAGCAAGGGTGTGAATCATGTGAACTCTGTTTCAAAGAGACGGTTCTAGAATGAGTAGCTGCTACTGTGTTGAGCCTTGTGTTATTGTGGAAGGAGCAGTGATCTGAGAATTAGAAGAGCTCCGTCAGTGACGTCATTGTCTGTAAAGCAGGGACCATAACTCCTGCCTGTCTACCACCCTGGGGTCCAAGTACCTGCAGAGAGCAGTGAGGGAGGGCAGCAGCACTTTGTAGACGGGAAAGTGCCAGTAACGTGTAAAGAATCATCACGGTGGCTTATGTGGGACAGAAGGAATTTCCACGTGCCACAGTTTTTCCTACAGTGCAGGCAGCACGGACTTGAGTCATTCCAGAATGAAGCCATGAGATCTGGATGTGCCCTGTGCTGAATGTGGCTTCTGCCAGCCAGACCCACAGACCCCCTCACTGGCTGCTCCTTCTGAGCTGGAGCCCCCCAGACACACCTTCAAGGTGAGCAGCATGGACAGGAACTTCCTCTGGTCCCCAATGAGCATGGCATTGCTGATGATGGGCAGCTCCATCTTCACGGCCTCCTCGATGGGCACAGGGGGCACATTCTCCCCACCAGCTGTGATGATTAATTCTGGGGAGGCAAAGCCAGGCCCCCGGCACAGAATGTAGTCCAGGTGCCCCAGCTGAACCACAACCCAAGCCTCAGCCACAACCCGGAAGCCTCAGCACAGCAGGCAGCACAGCTGGAGATGCCCCCTTTCTGGGAGCCAGGAAGCAGTGGCAGGCCCTCCAAAGCAACTCACACCTGCTTGGGGGCTGGTGGCAGCACCCCGACGACAAATGCTCACCCAAGGTTCCCTCTCCTCGGCTTGTCATCCACGACTCAGCCTGCTCAGACATCTCATCCATGGCCCCCTTCTGCCAGTCCCAGTTCCTGCCCCCAAATAGCCCGTGTCATTTCCCTTCCCTGCTTTTGCTTAATAACCACCATCCCTGTCACTCACACAGCACTCACCACCCATGCTAAGCACTTCACATACAGTAATTCATTTAATTGTCACAATAAACCTATAATGAAGCAGACACTCTTATTGTTTTGCAGATGAGGAAACTGAGGCACAGAGACGTTCAGTAACTTGTCCAAGCTCACATGCTAATAAGTGGCAGAGCTAAGATTTTAAATCCAGTCCATTTCCAGAGCCCATGCTCTCACCTGCCCTGCTAGGATGCCTCTCCCCTTGCTTGCGCCTTTCTCCCTGGAAGGTCCTCTCCCCTTCTTTCCTTCTGTCCAACAGACTGCCAGGCACTCAGTGCCCTAGCCTGCTGTTCTCTGATAGTACTGATGGCTTACTTCTAGGCTAGATGGCAATAAATTCAATAAAATAAATTTAACGAATGCACATTGACTAATTTTAGTGAGACTGTACTCCTGTCCCTCATCTCTATCTAATTCAAAAAAGATTAGTTGGTCACATTCTGTGCACAGGTCCTGTGCTGACATCAGGCACAGAATAGAACAAGGCTCCCCATGGCTGCAAGGAGCCCACAGTGCAGGGGGGCAGTGAGACAGAGGGAGGCACAGGGGCTGCAGGGCCAGGGCAGGGAGGCACCAGGCCCAGCTGCATGCTAAACATGAACGGGAGTTGGCAGGCAGAGGGCAGGACAGAAGCTGAAGCTCACAGGCCTAAGGGAACTGCAGGTAGCAAGCGAGGC
Source organism: Symphalangus syndactylus (assembly GCF_028878055.3). Taxonomy (NCBI): domain Eukaryota; kingdom Metazoa; phylum Chordata; class Mammalia; order Primates; family Hylobatidae; genus Symphalangus; species Symphalangus syndactylus. The sequence goes on along the minus strand of NC_072427.2, from coordinate 27,698,054 downwards.
AGAGGCTGGAGAGGAGCAGGGCAGATCTCAGAGGCCTCCAGTGCTGGCTCAGGAGCTGGATTGTGAGCAGGCAGGTGGGAATCACTGAATGGTGTGAGATCAAAGTTTTAGGGTACTCTGGTAGCAGGGGGGAAGAGTGGTTATTCAGGGGATAGGCTGGCTAGAGAGGAATCCATGACAAGTGTCTAGATGATCAGGGTTTGTCTAGGACAGCAGAAGTCAGGTGAAGAGGAAAAGACAGACTCTGGAAATGTGAGAAGACAAAAACCCAGCCTCCCCAACATATGCCTCCTCATTGCTACCTCATTCCTGCCCTTTTCTCCTCACTACCGCCCTCTGCATTCTCACCAGCATCTTTTACCATTAGTAAATGATTTAAAAAACCCTTAAGCAAACTAAGGCTAGAAAGGAACTTCTTTAATCCGATAAGGAACATCTAAAAATTTTTACAGCAAACATACTTTTTTTAAGATTTAATAATTTTTTTAAAATAAATAGAGACAGGATCTCACTGTGTTGCCCAGGGTGGTCTCGAATTCCTGAGCTCAAGCAATCCTCCTGCCTCAGCCTCCCAAAGTACTGGGATTGCAGGTGTAAGCCACTGTGCTCAGCCAAGCATACTTAATGGTAAGATAGTGAATGCTTCTCCCCTGAGATCAGGAACAAAACAAGGATGACCACTATCACCACTTCTATTCAACACTGTCCTGGAGGTCCTAACCTGTGCAATATGGCAAGAAAAAAATTCATCTGTCATTTGCAGATGATATAGTTGTGTCCATAGAAAATTCAAAAGAATACACACATTACTGGATTGAATATGTGGTCTGATCAAATGATCCACAAAAGGTCATTTGATACAAGGCCAATATACAAAAAGCAGTTGTATTTCTATATACCAGCAGCAAACAAATAGAAGACAAAAAAATTTTGCAGCAACATCTGAGCTGAAAAAAAATTTTTAAGTGATATTATTTAAAATACCATAAAAATTCTTAGAAGTAAATATAAAGAAAGATGTGCAAAAATCTCTACACTAGAAAACATAGGCTGGATGCAGTGGCTCACACCTATAATCCCAGCACTTTAGGACGCTGAGGCAGGAGGATGGCTTGAGCTCAGGAGCTCAAGACCAGCCTGGGCAACATGGCAAAACCCCCTCTCTACAAAAATAAAAATTAGCCAGTTGTGGTGGCTTGCACCTGTGGTCCCAGCTACTTGAGAGGCTGAGGCTGGACCGGAGGATCACTTGAGCCCAGGAGGTAGAAGTTGCAGTGATCCGAGATCACGCCAGTGCACTCCAGCCTGGGCAACAAAGCGAGATCGTTTCAAAAATAAATAAATAAATAAATAAATAAATAAATAAATAAATAGCACATTATTGAGAGAAACTTAAAAAGACCTAAGTAAATGGAGAGATTTATCATATTTGTGAATTGGAAGAGACAATACTATAAACATTTATTTTCCTCACCAAATTGATCTATAGATTCAATGAAATCAAAATCAAAATTCCACCCAGTTTTTGAGGAAACATATAATGATTCTAAAATTCATATGGAAATGAAAATGGCCAAGAATAGCCAAGGTCATCTTGAAGAAAAAGAAGACCAAGGCTGTAGGACTTAGCCGGATATCTATCCCTGTCATAAAGCTATAGAAATTAAGACACTGGGTATTGGTGCATGGATAGGCGAATAGACCAAGGGAACAAAATAGAGTCCACACATAGACCTCTCATAGAAAGTCACTTCAGTCACTTCATAAAGGACAAAGGTATCACTGCAAGGCAATGGGGAAAGGATGCTGTGTCCATTGGATATGTATTTGGAGAAAAGCTATTTGGACCCTTACCTCTCACTATACTAGTTCTAAAAGGAGGGCCGGCTCTGGTTGGATTTGGTTTTCTGGCTACTATCCTCCCCAGTGCAGGGATGTGGGTCCCCTCATCTGCCATTACAAAGAGGCACACTAGGCGGCACCCATGGCACATCCAAGCAGCCACCTGTTGCTCCTGGGGCCTCACTGGAGGGTACCTGCCAGGGCTCATCAGCCTGCACATCCCAGGGCCCAAACGCCACTGTGACCTTTTGTCCCTCCCTGGGGTGGCCGAGCCTCCATGGCCATGAGTTGGGTCCTGGGTACGGTCGCACACTGCCTGCGTGATGTCCACAAAGTAGTTTACCCACTCACTTAGCTTCAGTTTCCCCCATGAAGCCCTAGTGCGGGATTCCCACGTGGATGCTGCGGGCATGACACCAACTTGGGTGAAGCAGGCAGAACATCCTTCCACAGAGGCATCCCCAACTATTTCTGTCTCTGTGAGAAGTTTGTCTTATTTTAAATTTTATATCCAATTTGCATTCTATTCCCCATCATATCCGTGTTTGCATACAAAAATACATAATACTTATGCTCTTGAATCTTCTGGAAAGACTTGCCTTGTTTCTCTAGGGGTCTGATTTCCAGCTCCACCATTTACTAGCTGGGTGACCTTGGGCAAGTTACTTAACCTCTCTGGATGTCCTCATTAGCAAGTTAAGGTTAATAGTACCTGCCCCATAGGAGAGTGGAGTAAATAAAACGGTCACTAAAGGTGTGTGACACTTAATAAAGGCCCAAGACCAGCAGCTGGTATAAACAGTGCTGACAGTGGAATTCTGCCCCCACCCCACTGCAGCTGTCCAGGGCGCTTGCCTTGTTTTGTTTGTTTGTTTTGGTTTTGTTTTTGGAGGCAGAGTCTAGCTCTCTCTCCCAGGCTGGTGTGCAGTGAGGCAATCTCAGCTCACTGCAAACTTTGCCTCCCGGGTTCAAGCAATTCTCATGCCTCAGCCTCCCGAATAGCTGGGATTACAGGTGCCACCACGCCCAGCTAATTTTTCGTGTGTTTTTAGTAGAGATGGGGTTTCTCTATGTTACCCACGGTGGTCTTGAACTCCTGAACTCAGGCAATCTGCCCGCCTTGGCCTCCCAAAGTGCTGGGATTACAGGCATGAGCCACTGCGCCTGGCCTGGGGTGCTCACCTTTGAGGCGCCCAGTGATGTAGAGGAAGCCATCGGCATCCAGGCGGCCAGCATCGCCTGTGTGCAGCCAGCCTTCCTCGTCGATGGCCTCATACGTCTTGTCCTCCATGTTCAGGTAGCCCATGAAGATGGTGCGGCCCCATAGGCAGATCTCGCCAATGCCCTCTGCGTCCTGGTTCACCAGCTTCACCCGACAACCGGGCACCACCTTGCCTGAGCTGGCGAGGGAGGGGCCGGGAGACTGGTCAGAGGGAGCCGTCTCCTCCAAGCCCCCACTGGGGAGCCGGGGTCCCAACTGCTCGGTCTTCACTGATGGCTAGAAGGTATCCCCTCACAGGGCTTTTGTATTTTAACAGGGGACTTAGTGCTGAAAGGTAGAGCCAAGTAAAGGGTTTTAGGGAATGAAGGAAGGAAGGAACAAATGAAATGGTAATGGTAGAACTTGGAGCACTGTGATAGGCTGGCAAGGAGAGGAGATATTTAATCATAAGATGATCCTGCAAATCACTCCCCAGAACTGAGTGCCCTCACCGCCCATTAGGAGGCTGGCCTGGTCCCCCCAACTCCTACCCCAGCTGGCCCCGGGCCATCCGCTCTCCTGGAACATGCTGGAGCACACCCCACCCCAAAGAGGGAAGGGCCAGAGAAAAACTGCTCCACAGGTAGACCCCTGTTCAGGGGGCACCTGGGCTGTGCAGGCTGTTTTCAACCACAGACTCACACGACACGGTGGCAGAGGCCACTCCCACTAGACTGAGGAGGATAAGCTAGGGACTTGGCCCAAGATGGCATTGTTGGCTCTGAGGGGCTCCATAGCCCAGTGGCCAGGTCTCTGGGACCCAACTGGAGTGCAAAGAGAAGGGGGTCCCCAGGGCACTCAGCAGGCGGGCACAAAGTAGTACCAGCAAGGGCGCATGGGCATGCATGTGTGTGGCAGCCTCGAGCCTCACCTGTACAGCCGGTAGTTGTAGGGGCTGGACATGAAGTGGGGGCCTGAGGTCTCACTGAGGCCGTAGCCCGCATACAAGCGGATGTTGAGGCCCAGGAAGAAGCGCTGTGTCTCTGCCGTCATGGGGGCCGCTCCATAGAAGTTCTTCTGACACTTGGCAAATCCCAGTGCCTGGCGGACCTTGGCTAGCACCAGGTAATCTGCCAGTCTGGTTGTGAAGGGCTTCAGGTCGCTGGTGGGAGAGGGAGAATGGCTCACAGAAGAAATCACACACACACACACACACATTAAAAGGGTGGTATGGTGGTATTCAGTGAGAACACCCTGGCTTGGCCATTCCAGTTGTCTGTTCCAGTTGGTTGGTTTGAATATTGAGCCTGCCCGTGAACATGCATGCAGATGTAGGTATGCAGGCACATGGTTGTGTGCAAATATGTCTTGACCCAGGAAGTCAAACAGATTCAGCTGTGTACAGGCAACAACACAGACACATGCCATTTTGCACACACAATACACATGCACAGAAACTTGAAGTATGTATTTGTGTATACACATGTATAAACGTGGGACCCCAGTGAAGCCCACAAATGCTTTGTTCATGCATATTCTTTTTTTTTTTTTTTTTTTTTTTTTTTTTTTGAGACGGAGTCTCGCTCTGTCGCCCAGGCTGGAGTGCAGTAGCGCAATCTCGGCTCACTGCAAGCTCCCCCTCCCGGGTTCACGCCATTCTCCTGCCTCAGCCTCTCCGAGTAGCTGGGACTACAGGCGCCCGCCACCACGCCCGGATAATTTTTTCTATTTTTTAGTAGAGACGGGGTTTCACCATGGTCTCGATCTCCTGACCTCATGATCCGCCCGCCTCGGCCTCCCAAAGTGCTGGGATTACAAGCGTGAGCCACCGCGCCCGGCCTGTTCATGCATATTCATGTTTCGTGTCTGTGCAAATGAAGCTGTGGATGCACAGATATGTACACACATCTTATGAAACATACCATTTCACAGGTACATGGGGAATGGAAACTACTTCTAAATTGAAACCAAGCCAGATTTACGTCACTGACCCTCCATAGAACTATGTGGGAATTTTAAAAGCTATAGAAAGATAGAAAGGGCAAGATATCTGAGGAGTCACTTGGGATGTTGAAAAGGCTGGAAAGGCTAAGTCCTGATCACTGTGGCCCCTTCTCTAGCCACCTACTGAGGTCAGGAGACCTCAGGAGATTGTGCCAGAAGCTGCTCCCAGGGAGGTGAATTTCACTTCAGAGAAAGCAAGTTAGTCCTCCCAGTAAGAATCCAAAGGTGGAGCGACTGTCCCCAGCAGGCCCTGGGAAATGCATAGGAGCTCAAGCCCAGTCATTGATGGGGCCTCTGCACGGGGTCTCCAGAGCTGCCCGGCCACTGGAACCCAGACAGGCATGGCGTATCAGAGCCTCACTGTGTTTTGGGTTATGACCCAGCCCACTCTCTCCCCAGGCCTCCCGCCGTGGGCCCTCTGTACCTGCCAGGGCAGGTGAGGTTCTGCTCCAAGGTCACCGACATGGCCCACAGCAGCATCTTGCGCCGGATGAAGCCAGACTGAGCCGCCACCTCCTGGATGCGCTCCATGATCTTCTCCCACACCCGGGGCACCCCCATGTGTGATGTGGGCTCCACCTCCCGCAGCGTGTTCACCAGGCTCCCCTGTTCACACCAGAAGAGGCAGGTCTGTTGGGTCAGGGGCAGCTGGGGCCCAGGGGTCCCCTCTCACCAGCCAGGCATGCCGGCGGCACACACGTGCTCAACAGGCACCCACACACACCTGCACGCAAGGTGTGGCACATACTGTTTCCTCAATGGCTGTCACCTTGCTTTTTGCTCACAGAACCCTGGTGGCAGGCAGCGGTCAGGCAGTCAGTGCTGACCTCAGTCTCATCCCAGCCCTGAGCGTGGCAACTCTCCATGAGTCTAATTCAGACACAAGAATCCCATTCCCCTTGGCAGCATTTGGTTTGAGAACAGACAGGTGACACTTTGGGACACTGAGATGCTGGTGGAGGGAAACTTGCTGGAGGGTTTCTGGGAAAGTTTTCCTCACAGTTAAAATAAGTGTCCAAAGAACAGGTATATCTTGTGAGGCTGGGATTCAGGGAAGGGCTGTAGCCATCTGGTGATACTCTGAGGATGCCCATCCTTGACCATGTCACAAGTCCCGCGAACAACTCTGACTTGACTTTATGTAATGGCATCAGGTTTCCTTCCTTTTTTTTTTTTTTTTTTGAGACGGAGTCTCACTCTGTCGCCCAGGCTGGAGTGCAGTGGCGTGATCTTGGCTCACTGCAAGCTCCGCCTCCCGGGTTCACGCCATTCTCCTGCCTCAGCCTCCCTAGTAGCTGGGACTACAGGCACCTGCCACCACTCGCAGCTAATTTTTTGTATTTTTAGTGGAGATGGGGTTTCACCGTGTTAGCCAGGATGGTCTTGATCTTCTGACCTCGTGATCTGCCTGCCTCGGCCTCCCAAAGTGCTGGGATTACAGGCATGAACCACCACGTCTGGCCTAGTTTCCCTTCTTGTTTGGTCATTTGAGTCAGGCTGTGCCCATTGCAGCTGACAGAATTCTGACTGATACATGCACAGGAACAGCACACACACAAATGCACAGTCAGGGCCCACGGACACATGTGGACATGGCCTGGCACACAAGCTCAGATGGACAGACGGTAAAGGCAGACTGACCTTCAGGGCGTCGGGTTCGGCAAAGCAGACCTGGGCCCCCCACTGGATGCCTGTCCACAGGTCGTAGATCTGGGCGGCAATGTGGCTGAGGGGCAGGTAGCTGACTACCACCTCCTGCTGGACTTCTGCCGGCCGGATGTCACCGGCCTGGCTGCCGTACCGTGCCGTCCACGTGATCTGGAGGACAAGTAGATGGATCCCAGCAGCGTCCACAAGCCAGCCCTGGCGGTGCTCACAACTGTGGCCACGCTGGGGGCCAGCCCCAGTGTGGTGCCCCCTGTGGCATCTCTGCAGGCTCTGAAAACCCCAGGACAGGCCTCCCCTCCCCCTTGCTGAGCTCAGTCTGGGCCACAGATTGATGCGCTGTTCTACCTATCCCAGCTCCTAGAGCAGAGTCGCCCGAGAAGCTTTCCCAGGGGCTACAGGGGCAGAGCCATGGCCCAGATTCACCCAAAACCCCCTTGCACCCTCCCCCCCGCCCACCGGCCATCTGTCCTACATTGTCTTGACTCAGCATCACCCCCTTGGGGTTCCCAGTGGTGCCAGAAGTGTAGACTAGCACACAGCACTGGTTGGGCTGCTGGGTGTCAATGATGGCGTCCAGGGCTTCCTCAGGCACTTCATTCCCCAGCTCCATGAATTCCTCCATCTGTAGCCAGATGCAGGGAGCAGGCAGGCTAGGTCAGCTGGGTGGGCCCAACAGGCCTCACCTGGCGCCCAGGGCCCCGCTGCCCATACCGTGTACACATTGGCCATCTTGTTTGGAGGAGGTTCTTTATATATCACGACTGCCTTTAGATGTGGCAACTGTTTCCAGATCTGCATTGACAGGAAAAATAGATCAGGTTTCAGCAAGAGAAATGTCACCTTCTAAAAAGTACCCCATCTCCCTGCGTAAGTCAGCTTAGTAAAGGTCTCTGGGTGCCCCGTCTCTGACCTTTGACCCTAGCAGGACAACTGCCACCCTTCACCAATAGTTTCCCTCCTGAGAACTTGGGAGCAGTAAAGGTGGGGATAGCCAGGGGACTGGGGATGGCTCCCCATTAAAGGGAAACCACCAAACAAGCTGGGGCTTGGTTGAACAAACTATGATCCAGCCACACAATGGAGTAGTGCTATGTGACTGTAGGAGAAAGAGGGAGAGGAGCAGAGGGCAGAGGAGAGAGGGAGATAATTCTACATGCAGAGAGTGAGTGGTTTCTAGGATATATTATTAAGTGAAAAAAGGAAGTTTACAATATGCATATAGTGTGCTATATTTGTGAAAGGGGTGCAATGTAAATATATGTATGCAAACATGTATTTACTTATGTTTACAAAAAGGGGCCAAGTGCGGTGGCTCACGCTTGTAATCCCGGCACTTTGGGAGGCCAAGGTGGGAGGGTCATTTGAGGTCAGGAGTTCGAGACCAGCCTGGTCAACATGGTGAAACCCTGTCTCTACTAAAAATACAAAACTTTGCCGGGTGTGGTGGTGCATGCCTGTAATCCCAGCTACTCGGGAGACTGAGGCACGAGACTCGCTTGAGCCCGGAAGGCAGAGGTTGCAGTGAGCCGAGATGGTGCCTCGGCACTCCAGAGAGAGACTCTGTCTCAAAACAAACAAAAACAAACTCTGGAAGGTTAAACCAAAACCTGATTGAATTCACTATGTATAGGCAGAGAGGGAATAAAGGTAAGAAGAAAGGGATTGAAGCAAAAATTCTTTGAGTGTTATCTCACATGATTTTGACTTTGGAATCGTGTAAATGTCTTAACCATTTGAAAAATAAAGTTATATGTAAAAGGAAGCCAGGTGTGGTGGCTCATGCCTGTGATCCCAGCTACTTGGGAGGCTGAGGCAGAAGGATTGCTTGAGGCCAGGAGTTTGAGACCAGACTGGGCAATATAGTGAGGCCGTATCTTTGTGGGGGTGGGGCGGGGAACACTAAAAAATTTTTAGAAAGAGAAAAAATGAGTTCCTAAAACTTGAAAACACTCTGAAAGAAATGAGTTCGCCCAAGATCAAGGAACCAGAAGAAAAAAAAGAAAGAAATGAATTAGACCACATACTAAGTTAGTAACATAACCACACATACACAGAATTACATCAAGATCAAGGAATTTTATAATAGTGCACTTTGATTCCTCTTTTTCATTGGCACTTACTCTAAAGGCAAAAAGGAATTTTAAATTCTATGCAATAGTCTTATTGGTTTCTGGGGTTTTGTTTTGTTGGTTTTGTTTGTTTTGTTTTGGAGACAGGTTCTCGCTCTGTGGCATGATCATGGCCCACTGCAGCCTCAAACCCCTGGGCTCCCATGATCCTGCCTCAGCCTCCCGAGTAGCTGGGACTACATGTTCACACCACCACATCTGGCTAATTAAGTTTTTTTTTTTTTTTTGTAGAGACAGGGTCTCGCTATGTTGCCTAGGCTGATCTTGAACTCCTGAGCTCAAGAGATCTTTCTGCCTTGGCCTCCCAAAGTGCTGAGATTATAGGAATGAGCTGCTGTGCCTGGCCTTATTGTTGGTAATAATATTGATACTACTATTTCAAAATTATTTGATGTATACTGTAGGATTATGTTAATCCTATTAGGAACTAAGATTTTAAGGTAAAATAAAAGAAATACAAGAATAAAATTAAAAAAGTAAGCTAAAACCTCACAATAACATTTGAAAAGTTATAGAAATAACAGAAATATCAGTGTGAACTCCTGAGTTTTTGCTAAAATATATATTCCTGAGACTTCTGATTCTGATCACAAGGGAGTAACATCCATCCTTGCACTGTAAATACTAGGAAACTGGACAAATAGAAGAGCTGGGTGGGCCCAGCAGGCCCCAGCTGGCGCCCAGGGCCCCAGTGGCCATACGGTGTACACATTGGCCATCTTGTTTGGAGAGAAAGCAATTGATTTCAGATACTGGACTATAGACAGCTCAGGACTGATATCCCTGAGAGAGGGAAACAGATGAGGTGAGCCTCTAAGTGCGCCCCAGCCTTCTGCCCAGGGGCAATTTTTGGACTATGGGAGAGACAGAGAGAGGGAGAGGGAGAGGGAGAGAGAAAGAGAGAGAGAGAGAGAGAAGAATACAGAACCCAGTTGTCTTACTGAGTTGAGGTGACCAAGATCAGAACTCATGAAAGCTGAGGTGGCTAGAATTTGTGAGACAGAATACCAGCAGAGAGGAGAAAACGATATAGAGAAAGAGTTCTAGAAATTCTTTTAGGGTCTTTGATTGACTCCCCAACTGCTCAAAACTCCATGAAGCTGGAGGAAGACCAGTGACCAGGGCTGGAAGTCAAACAGCAGCTGATGTAGGAATTGCTCATGTTTCCCCCCACCAGCATGGAGGGACCCCATCAGGCATTAAGCAGAGCCCAGAAGGGTCATGTCTTAGTGATGAGGCTAAATTAGCCTTAGAGTAAAGGCTATCTAAAGGCCTGGCCTAAAAAGCCTTAAACATAGCCTCAAAATAAAGTTCAGAGAGAAAAAAAAAAATGGAAAAAAATTACCTGTGGGACAATATCAAAATATCAAATATACATGTAATTGGAGTCTCAGAAAATTTTTTTAATTGAAAAACAGTCTGAGAAATTTTCAAATATAAATTGGTGGATTAAAACTATAAATCTACCAATTTCAGAAGCTCAATGACTCCTGAGCAGAATAAACACAAAGAAAACCACCTTAAGATACAACATAACCAAATTGCTGAAAATCAATGAAAAAGGAAAAAAAATCTTAAAAGCAGCCAGAAAACCAAAACACTATGTGGAGAGGAACGAAAATAAGATATCATAGACTTCTTGTTAGAAATGATGCAAATGGAAAACATTGAAATGAAATATTTAAAGTGCTGAAAGAAAAAAAAACACCCTGTGAACCCATAAATCTAAATCAGATAAAATGAATTTTAAAAAAAGAACAGAAAAACAAGCACCTTTTCAGACAAAGACAAGCTGAAAGAATGTATTGCCATCAGACCTGTATTATAAGAAATGTTAAAGAAAAGTTCTTAGGGCTGAAAAGATGATATCAGATAAAAACTTGGATCTACATAAAGGAAGACAGAGTATCAGAAATGGCAAAAATGTGGGTAAATATGAAACATATTATTTCCTTCTTTAAAATTTTCTCTGAAAGATACTCAGCTGGGCTGGGTGCAGTGGCTCATGCCTGTAATCTTAGTACTTTGGGAGGCCAAGGTGGGCAAATTGCTTAAGCCCAGGAATTTGAGACCAGCCTGGGCAACACAGCAAGACTCTGTCTCTACAAAAAATACAAAAATTCAGCTGTTGTCATCCATTTTACTTCCATAGAGGTTATAAACCCCACAATACATTGTTATTACTCTTGATTTCAACAGTTGAGTATCTTTCCTTCTTTCTTTTTGTTTTTTTAAGGCAGGGTCTAACTCTGTCACCCAGGCCAGAGTGTAGTGTTGCAGTCACGGCTCACTGCAGCCTCACATGCCTGTAGTCCCAGCTACTTGGGAGGCTGAGGTGGGAGGACTGCTTGAGCCCAGGAGGTTGAGGCTGCAGTGAGCCATGATTGCACCACTGCACTCCAGTCTGGGTGACAAAGTGAGACCCTGTCTTAAAAAAAAAAAAAAAGAAAAAAGAAAGAAAGATACTCAACTGTTGAAAGCAAGAGTAATAACAATGTTTGTGGAGTTTATAACCTCTATAGAAGTAAAATGGATGATGACAGCTGAAAGGATGGGAGGGGAAGTGGAAGTATACTGTTGTATGGTTCCACATTTCTTGGGAACTGGTATATTTGAGAGTACACTGTGATAAGTTAAAGATGCACTTTGTAAAATCAGAGCAAACACTGATATAGTAACAAAGGATAGCTAATAAGCCAGTGAAGATCGAATGGAATACCCAAACAAAACAAGATAAAAAATACAAAAAAGTCAGGAAGGAGGAGAAAAGGAACAAAGAATAGATGGGACAAATAAAAAAATACCCAAATGGTGGATTTATACATAATTTCATCAGATTGGATAAAAGGGCAAGACTCAACTATGTGCTGTCTACAAGAAACTCACTTTAAATATAAAGACACAGCTAGGTTAAAATTAAAAGAATACAAAAATATATAATGCAAACAATTATCAGAAACCTGGAATGGCTATATTAATTTGAGGAAAAGTAGTTTTGGAACAAGAATTATTACCAGGGATAAGGAGGAACATTTCTTAATGATAAATGGTTAATTTTTCAAGAAAACATAATAATCTAAACATGTATATGCCTAATAACAGAGCTCCAAAATACATAAAGCAAAACCTAATAGAACTGGAAGGAAAAATAGATGTCTACAATAATAATTGGAGATTTCCACATTCCCTTTCTTAGTATTTGATAGAGCAAGAAGACAGGAAATCAATAGAGATACAGAAGACAACATTAAAATACTACCAACCAACTTGATTTAATTAACATTTACAGAACCTTCTAGCCAACAACTGCAGAGTACACATTCTTTCAAATATGCATGGAACATTCACCAAAATTGATCATTATTCTATCACACCTACTCCGTACAAACAGAGTGTCTCAGGTACCAAAGAGCCCCAGGTAATGAGAGAAAGTTCTTTCTTTGGAGAATTCCAGCCAATGAATTAGAAAATCAACATTTTGCTACCCCTAATAAAATAATTAATTTCAGGCAACATCATCAAGGCATGCTAAAACCATTAGGAGAAAGGTTGATGGGGAATGTCACAGTGGAAGAAGAGAAGGTGGTCGTGACCTGAAGCCCAGCATCACTGAAAGTGGTACCACCTGCCATCATGTGCCTCTTGAGGCGGTGCACTAGGAAGGACATGGTATCACCTATGGGGTGTTTTTGCCAAAAAAGTCCAATCTGAAATCAAGCCTTTAGATCTAACAGGAAATACAGAAGTTAGAGGAACAAGTTAACTGATAGCAAAAGGAAGCAGTCAGACAACCACAGAACATGAGACCTTGTACAAGATGACTCACAGAGTTACTGCAGTGTCTACGGTAGAAGTTCTCACACTTGAATGTGCGTCAGAATCACCAGAGGGCTTGTTAAATGTGAATGCTGGGCCCAAATACACTAAGTTTATGATTCAGTAAGACTGGGGTGAAGCTTGAGAATTTGCATTTCTAAGTTCCCAGATGATGCTAATTTGAGGACCACACTGGTCAATGGTAGGGCTTTGTTCTAAATTAGAAGGCACTTAAGAGACACTACCACATGCTGGGTCTGGTTTAGATCCTGATTCAAATAAACCAATGATGTGATGACATCGTGGGTATAGAGATAGAAAGTAGAATAATGGTTGCCAGGAGGGAATAGGGAGTTGTTTAATGAGTACAACACTTCCGTTTTGTAAGATGAAAAGAGTTCTGGAGATGAATGGCGGTGGAGCTTGTACAACAATCCGAATGCACTTAACACCACTGGACACTTAAAAATGGTTAAGATGGTATGTTTTTATGTTACATGTGTTTTACTACAATAAAAAATTGGAAAAAAGACATATGTATATTAGATGATATGATAGAATTATTTTACTTGTGCTAGATGTGATAAAGTTACAGAGCTTATTTAAGAAAGATTTCATATTTTTTAGAGATGCATATTGAAGTATTCAGATAACGAAGTGACATGATATCAGATATTTTCCTTCAAACATTTCAGCAAAAAGGTGAATTGAGAAGCAAGTGTGATGAAAACACATTGATGATCGGATCTGATGATAGATATATGGGGATTCTCTCTACTTTTTTGTTTGAAGACTTTCATAATACAAATTTGATTTTAGGCCAGGTGTATTAGTCTGTTCTCACACTGCTATAAAGATACTGCCCAAGGCTGGGTAATTTATAAAGAAAAGAGGTTTAATTGATTCACAGTTCTGCATGGCTGGGGAGGCCTCAGAAAACTTACAATCATGGCAGAAGGGGAAGCAGGCACATCTCACATGGTGGCAGGAGAGAGAGCAAGTGTGTGTCAGTGCAGGAAAAACTACCATTTATAAAATCATCAGATCTCGTGAGATCTCACCATTCACTCATCATCATGAGAACAGTATGAGGGAAACAGCCCCCATAACCCAATCACTTCCCACCAGGTCACTCCCTAAATACCTGGGGGTTACAATTCAAGATGAGATTTGGGTGAAGACACAAAGCCTAACCATATTACCAAGCATGGTGTCTCATGCCTGTAATTCCAGCACTTTGGATTGCTTGAGCCCAGAAATTTGAGACCAGCCTGGGCAACATAGTGAGACCCTGTCTCTCTAAAGAAAAAGTACAAAAGTTAGCCAGGAATGGTGCTGCAGACACCTGTAGTCCCAGCTACTCAAGAGGCTGAGGTGGGAAGATTGCTTGAGCCCAGGAGGTCGAAGCTGCAGTGAGCCATGATCATGCTACTGCACTCCAGCCATGGTGACAAAGTGAGACCTTGTCTCAAAAATTTAAACACCAAGATTTCTTTTAAATATTGACCTAGGGTGGTCATTTCCTAACTCTGGGCTTCAGTTTCTTCAACTGCAAAATGGGGATGGGGGGTGGTTGCTGACCCATTCCCAGCCCAGACACTAATGGGGACTGGGGGCCTCCCTCAGCCCCGTCTCACAGTGCCTCTGGCCTCCAAGGGCTGTAAGGAGCTGGCCACAGCTATATATTTCCTTCTTGTCCTCACTGGAGGAGGAGGGGCTCGCGCTGCCTCGGTTGCTGATTTAGGGTATTCAGAACAGGCTCTGGCACTTCGTTAGCTCTCCATAAATGATGCTTTGTGGACAGATGAGGCCCCTTGATTTCTCTCACAAATGGTTCTTACGGCTTCGTCTTAAGAACCTGCAGCACAGAGTCACTCTACTGCCACCTGCCAGGTATGGGACTTTGAGTAAGCCATACTTCACTGCTCTGGCCCTTGGTTTCCTTGCCTGTAAAATGGGTGAGAAGACCCATCTCTCAGGCTGCTGCAATGTCTGCAGGGCGCTCAGTGGAGCCAGTGTGCCATGAACAGCATCTATCCACTGCTGCTGCTGCTGGGCTGTGGTGCTGCTACCCGGGACTCTCCTTTTCCACTCCGGGTCTGTTTCTTCATATGTGAAATGGACAGAGGGTGGGTGTAGGATGGAATGCCTTTCAGTCCTTCCAGGTTCTAAAAGTTCCCTAAGTCTTAGACAGAACCCCTTTCTTTCTTGTCTTACAAGTGAAGACTATGACAATATAATGATTTAAAAGCACTTATATGGTGCTGCCATGGGTTGAATTGTCTGCCCCTCCACAACCTGCCGCAAAGAGAGATGCCAAAGTCCTCATCCCTGGTACCTCGAAGTGTGACCTTATGTGGAAATAGGGTCTTTATGGAGGTAATGAAGTTAAAACAAAGTCATTAGGGTGGGCTCGAATCCAATATTCCTGGTGTCCTTATAGAAATGGGAAATTTGGACACAGAGACAGACACAGAAGGACGACGACGTGAAGACACTGTGAGAACGCCAGCTGAGGATGAAGGCAGAGGCCTGGGTGATGCGTCGACAAGCCAAGGAACACAAAAATGGCCAGCCAACCCCAGAAGGCACCCCGTTCCAGCAGCCTTGGCAAATGAACACAAGCGCCCACCAAGAGCCAGACCCTGGTCTAAGAGTTACCCTCATACCAGCCCTTCCAGGTGACCTCTGCGGCTGTCACCATCCTCCCCAAGGCCACACTGCATTTGAGCTCTGGCAGGTCCAGCCCGAGTGTGTGTGTTCACCCACTTCTCTACACCACCTCTGGGTTTAAACCCTGCTTAGAGGCCTTTGCACATCTAGCCAGGGCAGCTCTGAAGTCTTCCCGAGGCTTCATTTTATTTTGCTGTGAGCCAGAAGTTCTTGGCCTGGGCTGCCCACAGCCTCACCTGAGGCTATTTTCAAGCTCACTCTGATTTGGGGATGCCCTCCAACAGGTTCTGCCTCAAGGGTCTGGGCTGCAGCCTGGGTCTCCCCCAAGGATTCTGGCGCTGCCCTGCTGGGAACCACTGGCCCCGCTTGCTTTTCTCTTTCAGGCTTCAGGAAACTTCTCCACTAGAAATGAGGATAGGCACCTGCTCTGGCTCCTCTGGGGATCCAGATCCCATAGTCTTGGAAGGTTGGAGACCATTTGTCCCACCCTCGGGTACAGATGGAAGCTGTGGCCCAGGTGACATCTCCAGAATCACAGGCAAGCCAACAAGTCAGTCTCTGAGGCCTCCCTTGGGATGCAGGGAGCCCTTGAATGCCTCAAAGGCTGTTGGGTTCAGCTGGGACACAGAGGTGTCCCCAGGCCACCATACCCCAGTATGGTCTATGCGGGGACAGAGCCAATTAGGGGTGGGCCTTTGATCAGGAGGCATCATCAATGCTCCAGAAAAGACCCCGCTGGCTCTAGAGGCACTCTGAGCTCCTGCTCTGCCCAAACTGTGTCTGACTTGGCTCAACCCTCACCCTGTGGCAGCCCTCGCCACCCCCCGTCACCCTGTTCCTCACCTAGACTTGAGTGCTCAAGATGTCAGAGCCCTAAGCCACTCACCTGCACATAACCCTTCCACTGCCAGAAGACCCCGGCCCCCACAGCTCTTGCTCCCCCTTAGGGGAGACCCTGTCCCAAAGAGAAAGCCATAGGAGGCAGTGGCTGGACAGGAGTCCTATCCAAGGCCTTATCACCACTTCTGGGGCATGTCCCTTGAGCCTCCATTTCCTTGCCTGTCAAATGGCTAAGTAGCCGTTGCCCTGCCTTGCTTGCTGTGTGTGCGTTAGAGGGTTGCTGTTGAGGATGAGGACACTCTGGATGGAAGGCGGGAAGGTTCTGTATGAGTTGGAGTGGAGGTGAATGGGGATACCCAGCCTCTGACCCCATGCCCACTGCCTCTTCCCCAAACCTTCAGGATCTTTTCCAGCTGCTTCTGCGTGTCGACCACGATGACATTGGCGCAGCAGTCATAAGCGATGTATTGGCAGGCCTCAGGGGAGCTGGTGGTGTAGATGCCGGTGACGATGCCACTGTAGGAGACCCAGGAAGATTCACCTTAGGGGAGGTGCAGAGGGGCCACCCCCTTCCCCCACCCCCACATCTGTAGCCCCCAGACCCAGAGAGCTCCCACAGCCTGGCAGGAGGGGCTCCCAAGGCACCTGAGCACCTCTGCCCCTGCAGAGAGGGCGCCAGATGCAGGTCTACCAGAAGGCCCCAGGGAGGAGGCAGGATGGTGGGGAGTGGGTGGGGGCTACTAAAAAGAGATAAGGACCCTCCCCTACCCTCTGCCCACTGCCAACACACTGGAGACCCCGTCCCTGCCCCCGTCACTCACCCTGCAAATACTGTGCCCACTGCTGAGAAGAACCACTCTGGGGAGTTGAAGCCGAGGATGGCCACACTGTGGGCCTGCTTCAGGCCGAGCTCCAGGCCAAAGGCAGACAGGCCAGGTCAGCCAGGCAGGGACTGGGACCCTCATGCCCCTCTCAGAGCCCCCACCCAGACTGCAGGGGACCTGCAGGCTCCACCCTCCCAGGGTCCCCTCAGTCAGAGAATCCCCTTGGAGGAGAAGGGGTTGGTCACTCAACAGCCCTTACTGTCCCTCCCAGGGCCTTCCCAGGAAGTCTGTCAGGCCCCTCAGCCCAGCACACTGGGCTTCCAGCGCCCCTGAATGTGATCACAAATTAAAAGTGAGTAACAAGTGCTTGGCACATGGTAGGGGCTCAGCAAATAAAAGCTCAGTACGGGGCCCACCATGGAGTGTCACCTCCATGCACAGTGACAGCTTTTACAGTTATTGTTCTAAGAGCCTTGCCCAGTGGGCAGTTGGAGAGGAGGCCTGTGAGGCCCAGAGCTGGCAGGCACATCTGGGGAGGGGCAAGGCCTTGCCATGAGGGGCCCCCTTACCTTCAGGAAGCCCTTGGCGGCTCTGCGGGCGAGCAGGTAGTATTGGGAGTAGGAGATGTGCTCCCACTTGTCCTGGCGCTTGAAGCCCAAAGCGCTGAGGTCCCCGTACTTGTCCAGGGCCTCGTAGAACATCCGATGCACAGTGTAGGGAAGCTGTGGGCAGCTGGGGTCTATGCGCAGGCGCACCCGCCCATCGGCCCGAGTCGTCCACAGCGCCTCCTCTGTGGGGTGGGGAGACCACAGCTTGGATCATGCCAGCCTGAGGTTGTCCTCAGGGGACACTTGTCCTGCCCTGGGCGGAGCTCGCAGCCCTTCTGGTGCTGACAATGCCTTGGGTACTGGGCCTTGAGGCTGGCAGGCCAGGGTAGGCTGGGGTAAGCTGGGAGACCACCTAGAGGAGGAGGTCTGACTCAGCCTTGAAGGAAGAGCAAAGTTTAGGGATGCCGCAAGGAAGAGGAGAGGAAATAACTGGAGGACAGATGGAAGTCCTAGACACACTGTTCCTTCTTTTATCCCAGTTGGAATTTGCCTCCCAAGGTTGGGCAGTGGAACTGTCAGATCTCCAGGTGCCTTCAGGGTGTCTGTCTTTCCCTACCCTCCTGTGAATGGGTTGGGGACAGATCCAACTAGACAGAAGGTCAAAGCACCAAAGAGAACGACCCTCCCGAGGGTCTGGAGGAGACTGGAAACCATCAGCCCTGCTCTCCAGCCTGAAGTCTCCCAGTCTCGGGAAATAACAACAATCTTTGCTCATTCTCCCCCTGCAAATGAAGTGTCTCATTTAGTCTTCACAGCATTGGTTTGGAGAGCTCCATTGCACAGATGGGGCAGCTGCAGCTCAAAGAGTTTCAGTCATTTATCGAAGATCACACATCAAGGAAGTGCAGGGGGGGTCAGGATTTGAACTCAGCTGTACCTGATTCCACAGCTCACACTTAGGACACTGTCTGGGGTGCCACCCAGCCTTTAAGAGTCAGAGGCTTACTCTGTGTGTGGTGGGTGGGAACAGAGGTTTTCCACCTAGTATGCAAGACTTGGACAAGCCACCGAACCACTGAGTCAGTTTCAGGGGGAAGATGAGGACTCAGTTCTCAGGGTGGACATGAGGATCAAGAGAAAGGGTGTATATGAAGAAGCTCTGACCTATGGCTGGTGCTCCATAAATGCACATTTTCCTTCTTCCTCTTTTTTCCAAATTTGCAGAGGAAGCTCCGATGGGTGGTCTGGACCCTTTGGTCCCCTGAGACCTCCTTTCCTTGGGGCAAGGGTGGTGGTTCCACCATGATGGTGAGAAGAGATGAGGGCTGGCCAGGACAGGTGGGGCTGACCTGCCACCTGCTGGCCAGACCCACCTCACCTATTGTCCTGTCACCGGTCCTTCCCTGAGGCAGACAAATGAACTAGATGAGCTTGTTCCTCCTCTTTGACACTCTTAGGTTGCATGCAGACTCTGAGGTTGGCAGAAAGAGGTAAAGATCTGGGGGCTGGGACAGGAGAGCCCATTCCTCCTCCTGGGGAGGGCCGGAAGTGGGGATGACAAGGACATATCCAGACCCAAACCGGATACATGGCAGCCTGCAGGAAATGCAGGCGGGGCAGGGGAGGGTGCCAGAGAGAAGATCCTATGTATGGCAGAGGCCAAGACCTTCTGGGATGGATGCCCCTGTCACTGGCCATGAGGGAGCCCTGAGCCCTCAGGGAGTGGCGTGAGTCAAGGCCACTAAGCCCCGTCCAATCACTCCTCAGACCTCTCCAAGCCTTGCCCCATATCCTGGGATGCTAGCCTGGCCCGCTGATCTGCCTCTTCAGAGCCTCTAACTGTTGCATTTTGCTAAAGTCCATGCCCAGACCAGAAAGTCAGGTACACCTGGGTTCAAAAACCTCAATTCTGCCTCTGCGTGCTGTTTGACCTAACAAACCATTCTCTCAGCTGCATCTTCATCTCCTGCAAATGTGAGGGGTTGACGAGGACATGGGGACACAGAAGCCCTCATACAGTGCTGGTGGGAATGAGACGGTACAGTCATGTGGGAAAACAGGTTAGCAGTTTCTTAAAGAGTTAAACATAAAACTACAGTACGACCCAGCAACCCCACTCTTAGGTATCTACCCAAGAGAAATAAAAACACATGTCCCCACGAAGACTTACACACAAATGTTCTTCACAGCATTGTTTATGAGTCAAAAAATTGAAACAACCCAAATGTCCACTGACTGGTAAATGAAAAACAAAATGTGGTCAGAGAGTAGAACGCTATTCAGCTCTGAAAAGGAACAAAGTGGCCCGGCGCAGTGGCTCACACCTGTAAACACGAGAGGAGACTGAGGCGGGGGATCACTTGAGCCCAGGAGTTCAAGACCAGCCTGGGCAACATAGTGAGACCCCATCTCTAAAAAAAAAAAAAAAAAAAAAAAAAATTAGCAGGGCGTGATGTTGTGTGCCTGTATTCCCAGCTACTTGGGAGGCTGAGGTGGGAGGATTGTTTGAGTATGGGAGGTCAAGGCTACAGTGAGCCATGATCGCACCACTGCACTCCAGCCTGGACAACAGAGTGAGACCCAGCCTCAAAAAAAAAAAATTAAATGAAATTAAATAATAAATTAAAAATATATAAAAAGGAATAAAGTATTGATAGAGGCTACAACATAGATGAAACTCAAAAACATGTTCAGTGAAAGAAGCCAGGTGCCAAAAAGGAAAGGCAGAAAAGATAGAAAGCAGATTAGTGGTTGCCCCAGGCTGGAGGTGGGAGTGGGGAGTGACCATGGAATAGGCACAAGAGATCTTTTTGGGGTGATGGAAATGTCCCAACATTGGATTGTGGGGATGTTTTGCAGCTATGTAAATTTGCTAAAAATAATCAAATTGTGCACTTAAAATGGGTAAATTTCATGGCATATAAATTATAGCTCAATAAAGCTACTTAAGAAAAACAGAGAGAGGGCCCGCATGGTGGCTCATGCCTGTAATCCTAGCACTTTGGGAGGCCAAAGTGGGCGGATCACTTGAGGCTACAAGTTAAAGACCAGCTGAGCAACATGGTGAAACCCTGTCTCTACTAAAAGTACAAAAATTTGCTGGTCGTGGTGATGCACATCTGTAATCCCAGCTACTTGGGAAGCTGAGGCATGAGAATTGCTTGAACCTGGGAGGTGGAGGTTGCAGTGAGCTGAGATCGCACCACTGCCCTCCAGCCTGGGCGATAGAGTAAAACTCTGTCTTAAAAAAAAAAAAAAAAAAAAAAAGAGAATGTTGACCCCCCCGCAAAGTGGTGCAAGAATCCTGTGCAATGGCCCTCAGAGCATGCCCAGGGCCTGGCATCCAGTTGCCTCTCAGTGGTTATTAGTTCTCTTCCCTCCCCTGGCACAGATTCCTCCTACGCCTGGACTACAGAAAAGGTGACTTTCTCCCATGGGCACCTCTAGAAGCTCACGCTCCTCTGTATTCACCTGTTCACCCAGGTTGCCAAGAAGAGCAGAGGCGAGTCTTGGGATCTCCAAGCCAAACGTTTTAACTTGAGCATTTATAATCTCTCTTTTTTCTTTCTTTCCTCTTTTTTTTTTTTTTTTTGTTGTTGACATGGAGTCTCACTCACTATATTGCCAGGCTGGAGTGCAGTGGTGCGATCTCGGCTCCTTGCAACCTCCACCTCCTGGGTCCAAGCAATTCTCCTGTCTCAGCCTCCCGAGTAGCTGGGACTACAGGCATGTACCACCATGCCTGGCTAATTTTTTTGTATTTTTTGGTGGAGACAGGGTTTCACTGTGTTGGCCAGGCTGGTCTCGAACTCCTGGCCTCAAGTGATTGACCCGCCTTAGCCTCCCAAAGTGCTGGGATTACAAACGTGAGCCACGGTGCCCAGCCACTATAATCTCTTTTTTTGTTTTTGAGACAAAGTGTCACTCTGTCGCCCAGGCTGGAATACAGTGGCAGGATCTTGGCTCGCTACAACCTCTGCCTCCTAGGTTCAAGTGATTCTCCTGCCTCAGCCTCCCAAGTAGCTGGGATTACAGGTGCCCGCCACCATGCCTGGGTAATTTTTGTATTTTTTAGTAGAGATGGGGTTTTGCCGTGTTGGCCAGGCTGGTCTTGAACTCCTGACCTCAGGTGATCTGCCTGCCTCGGCCTCCCAAAGTGCTGGGATTACAGGCATGAGCCACCGTGCCTGGCCTATAATCTCTTTTTAATGACAAAAATATGCATACTTGTTTCAAGAAATACGAAACAATTCAGCAGTCTATGACAGAAAAAGTGATAGGCCCTCTTTCTACAAATATTCATACAAGGACTTAGGTTTTATTTTGTTGTTGCAATTGCTTTTTATGAAAAATAAGGTGGCAGGGAAGACAGATCATCTTATTAATGTATTAATCACAGGTAGCAAACCCAAAATGCTCATGGGACCAGGCGGGTAGTGTATCAGCATCATAGTAAATAATGTATAGTAATACATAATAAATGAATGAAGTGGCCCAGGATTTGCAAATGAAACCAGAGGCAGTCTTCTTTTCCACGAAGAAATGAGCTCCCTCTCATTTTCCTTTAGACACATGGCCCTTGGAGTCCACCTTTTGTTTCTCTGCTTTTGATAGAGACGTGGAACAGCGCAATACTTTTCTTTTTTCTTTTGTTTTCTTTTCTTTCTTTCTCCTTCCTTCCTTCCTTCCTTTCTTCCTTCCTTCTTTCTTTTTTTGAGACAGGGTCTCACTCTGTCACCCAGGGCTCAAAAGATCCTCCAATCTCAGCCTCCTGAGCACAGCACTAAGCCCAGCTAATTTTTTTGTATTTTTGGTAGAGACAGGTGGGTGGGGGGTGGTTAGCCATGTTGCCCAGGCTGGTATCGAACTCCTGAGTTCAAACGATCCTCCAGTCTTGGCCTCCCAAAGTGCTAGGATTACAGGCATGAGCCACTGTGCCTGGCCATATTTTTCTATTATACAAAAAACTACAGGCCAAGTGCAGTGGCTCACGCTTGTAATCATAGCAATTTGGGAGGCCAAGGCAGGACTGCTTGAGGCCAAAAGTTCCAGACAGCCTGAACAATAGACAGAGACCTTGTCTCTACAAAAAGTAGATCTTATCTCTACAAAAATTTAGCCAGGTGTGTGAAGTATGTAAAGTAACGCATATGCTAATTAGATCGATTTGGCCATTCCACAAAGTAACTGGGACCATAGGTGCATGCCACCATTCCCAGCTTGATTTTTTTTTTTTTTTTTTTTTTAGTAGAGACAAGGTCTTGCTATGTTGCCCAGGCTGGTCTTGAACTCCTGGTCTCAAGCAATCCTCCTACCTTGGCCTCCCAAAGTGCTGGGATTACAGGTGTGAGCCACTGAGTCCAGCCAAATATATGTTTTAAATCATATGAATCAAATCAAACCTAGCCATTAGCCAAATCATCCATATTTAACGTTGCTGATATTAACATGCCTGCCTCACCGTGTGCATGCTGTGTGGCTGCGTTGTACTCCATGGTTGGGCCCTATCATAATTTACTCTGCCACTCTCCACTGAAGGACGCTCAAGTGATACCCAGCCTCTAGCCCTCCTTCTAGGTTTAGATTATTAGAAGGAGGTTTACCGGATCAAGAGAAAAGAGTGTTTAAAATCTTGATGGACATTTTGGACAGAATTCTTCACCTAATTTCTCCTCTCCCATCAGCTACATGGTTCTGTCTTTTTCCTGTTTCCTCTTCCATGGAGCCTGTGCTTTTGTGTCAGGTCATCTCACATCCTTCTTGGAAGGAGGGAATGAGGCATGGGAAGGGAAGGAAGGTTCGTAGGTCTGCAAGGTCAGTCTCCTATTAGCCCAGCTGTTTCATGACAGGGACAAGAGCCCTGGCCCTGGAGGACCCCTTGTCACCCTTGGGAAGGGTGACAAGGCCTCCTGGCCAGCTGCAAGACCCAGCCCTTTCTCTGCACAAGCTCAGCTGAGCCAGCAGGACCTGTCTGAGCCCCTAGACCAGCTGGAAGAGGAGATCCTGGTGGGAAGGAGGCTGCCCCTTCCCTCGCTGAGGCCCCGGTCATCTCTTGCTTACTGCTTACTGAGCCCCTGCCATGCGCCATGCCATTCTTTGCCCATCACCACTGTCACCTCCCAGCTAAAGAGTTGAGTGGCAGAGCTGGCATCCAAACCCCCACAGTTCCATACCCAAGTCTGCTCTGTTCCCATGGGGTGCTGCCTCTTACGGTGAACTTCAAGGAAGACCCTGGCACCACATCTCTCATCTCCTCTGGGAAAGGACTATCATGCCTCCTGCCAAGTCCTATGCCAGGTTCAGGTTGGGTGACCTTGGGCAGCCATGACCTCCAGCCACCGGCCTTTTCCCACATTCCTGAGGCTCCCGGAGTGACCTTGCTAAACCCAGGTCTGACCTGCTCAAAAGTCCCCGATAGCTCTCATTGACCACAGGGAGGCGTGTATACCAGGGCTTCTAAGGCAGGCCCTCCCCAAGGGGCTCGCTTACCTTTCCCAGCCTCAACACAACCTTTCCTTACAGCCGACCTGAACTGCTCTCAGTTCCCTTTGGTTCCCCGCCTCTGTGCCTTTGCCTGTGCTGTGACTCTGCCTGCAATGCCCTTCCCTCCATCACATATCCACACTTTACCCCCTTCCCTCCATCACATATCCACATTTTACCCCCTTCCCTCCATCACATATCCACACTTTACCCCCTTCCCTCCATCACATATCCACACTTTACCCCCTTCCCTCCATCACATATCCACACTTTACCCCCTTCCCTCCATCACATATCCACACTTTACCCCCTTCCCTCCATCACATATCCACACTTTACCCCCTTCCCTCCATCACATATCCACACTTTACCCCCTTCCCTCCATCACATATCCACACTTTACCGCTCTTCAAGGACCACATGTTGCCTCCTCACTAAAGACTCCCATCCTTGAGCCTAATGGAGGATGGGGTCATGGTCAGGGCTGCCTCTCCCACCAGCCTGGAGCTCTGGAAGTCAGATTGCCTCCTCTCTGGGTCCTGGCTACCAGCGGCAACCCGGCCTCGAGCAGAGGCCAGGGGCCTCTTCTTTGGGGGAGAATGAGCTGACCTCTGCCCCATCCTAGTCCTAGGAGGGCTGGAGACCCAGTGACTGTGTGTCTAGAGGACTCAGGCCTTCATCTCTCCCCCACCTCACCCTTGCCCCCCAGGGTGGCCAATGAGGACACAGGGCACATTGTGCTTAAGCACAGAGACAGGCTCACAGAGCAGGTATCTACCCAAGCGGGACACGCCAGCCTGCTTTCCCATCCTGCACCCCTGAGAGACCTAGGTAGGGCCTGCCCTGCTCAGTGTCCTTCTGACCTGGGCCCACCACAGTTCAGTGGCCTCAGCCTTGGGTGCCAGCTGCCAAGCTCACTCCTGCCCTTGAGAGCTGAAAGAAGGGAAGACAGATGCATCTTCTAGCCTGGGGTGTGCAATCCTCCCCGTTATTCTCATGTCCATGTGTTCCCACCTGTGGGCTCTGCTCACAGTGTGTCCTCTGCCCACACTGTGTCCTCTGCCAATCTCCCTCTCTATAGAAGAAGTCTCTGGACAATGAGTTAGAAGGGCTGGGCCTGGGTTTTAGCTACTGGCAAGGTGTGCCAAATGCAAGGCAGAACAGTCAGAAGGGGTTGCCCACAGCTGTTGAGCCTTGGACATTGGCCCTGCGACCCCGACCACATGCCTAAGACTGGAGCTGCAAGCCCTGGCCAAAGGCACATGAGGTTGCTGCGCAGGAGCACTGCTTAGTGGGAGTGCTCCCTGTAGGTGGTGACAGATAATTAGAGGCTCTCTCTTGCAGAGTTTGGGAGCGACTTGCAGAGATCAGGATGGCCAAGCTGAGATAATGGGGTGGTGGAAGTCACAGCATAGTGAGTGGAGTGCACAGAAGCAGGTGGTGGCAGCAAGGCAGGGAGAAACTGAGTTGCAGCAATGCTGGTTGTCACCTGAGCAGGGAGCCAGGAAGGTCCATTCTTCCCATTCCCTGCTAGCCTTTTTCTTTCTTCTTTTATGTTCTTTCCTATTATTATTATTATTAATATTTGAGACAGAGTCTTGCTCTGTCGCTAGGCTGGAGTGCCGTGGCACTATCTCGGCTGACTGCAACCCCTGCCTCCTGGGTTCAAGCGATTCCCCTGCCTCAGCCTCCCAAGTAGCTGGGACTACAGGTGCGTGCCACCACGCCCAGCTAATTTTTTGTATTTTAGTAGAGACGGAGTATCACCATGTTGGCCAGGCTGGTCTCGATCTCCTGACCTCATGATCTGCCCACCTCGGCCTCCCAAAGTGGTGGGATTACAGGCGTGAGCCACCACTCCCAGCCTCCTCCTAGCCTCTTTCTAAGCTTCTTTTCTTCCCTGCCTTTCCTCACAATAACCCACATCTCCTGAAGCCATCTGAATTCATCTCCTAACCTCCCTCTCTCCCTAGGTTTCTCCTAAAAGGAAAGAACTTGAAGCAGCAAAGGTACAATCAGGCAAACAGACAATATCCACTGTCTGGAAGGTGCAGTGCAGTGCAGAACACGAACTGGTATAGCTTTCTTGGGGGCAACTGGCAATATATATCCAAAGGCTTGAAACAGAAACATCCTTGCACTTAGCAATCATACTTCCTGGAAGTTACTCAAGGGAAGCAATCAGAGACATGTACAGCGAGACTGTGGAGATGGATATCTGTACAGCTCCGTGCCTATTAGCAAAGCCATTGGAAACAACCCGAATGTCCAACAGGGGACTGGTCTCCTATTCAGTTCATTATGGTAGAGCCATATCATGGATTCCCATGCAGCCATTAAAATAAAGTACAAAAAAATATTTAATGACATACGGAAATGTTCACAGGATAACATCAAATGAAAAGGGGACCAAAGAAAGGGCATACAGAAATGCATAGACCACACTGAAAAGATCTGTATCAACGTATTATTATTAAAAGGCTTAGCACATTGTGGGTATTCAAGACATCTCTCTCTCCCCTTTGTACCTAGACTCTGAGCTTCTGATGCAAGCATTGACCTTGCAATAAGTGTTTGCTGAAAGAATAAATCAAATTAAGCATATGATGCCTCTAGCTGCATCAGGAATATAGGCAGAGACCTCAGCCAGATGGGTGATCTTGGGAAGTTGGGGCAGGGAGTTCCCACACACAGCATATCAGAGGTAGATGGCCCTTTCACAGATGAGAAAACTGAATCCCAGAGAGACAGGGATGGCCAAGGTCACTGCAAAGTTACAGGCAGAGTTGGGACTAGACCTCAGTTGGTCCTGGCAGCTGCCTTGTGTCAGTAGTTCAGTGAATGGAAGCTTGGGAGTCCAAAGTCTACTCTCCCCTGGATGGTTTCGGGGTGAAGGACAGTGTGCCCAGTCCCCTGACTCTGCCACATGCTGGGCAGCTCAGAACCAAGCATGAAGGAGGGATGTGAGTGGGCCCAGGTCTGCTGTGGCACCTCTCAGCCTGCCTCTCTGCGGGTGGTTTCCTGTGGGTAGGAGAGACTTAGGAAATCAGGATGACTGCCAGTCCTTAAAGTAGTCCTCATCTCCCCTTTGTGCCCCATCAACAGGGGCACAACCATCAGCTCTGTGCCATGCCCAAACTAAGATCACTGCTGTAGTAACAGCCAAGAACGGGGCCAGGACACAGTCAAAGTCTCTCTTGCCCAGCAAGGCACCCAGATCTCAACAGGAGCTGACTCCAAAAGGCAACCAATGACTAGATCTAGAGCGCAGTGGAGAACCCAGAAAGCTCGCTGCCTGCTGCCAATGCAGCGCCACCAGTGCACTGCCCGCCCACCAAGTGCCAAGTCAGCTGAGAGCTGGGGATGGGCTTTCCCAGGCAAGGCTGGCACTCTCTGCTGCCTCCCTCTCCCTCTCCCGCTTCCTCCCTGTGCCACTTGTCTTGGCCTGACCCTGGCTTGTATCTTATCAATCCACCCTTTATGCTGAGAGCCACTGGGCAGGCAGTGAGCTGTGTTCTCTGGGGTTCTGGAATAAAGGCATCTAAAGAGCAAAGGCAGTCACTCAACTAGCCGGGAAGGAAAACGACACAAGAGCAGAGAGCAGGAGGCTGGGGCTGTTTTCTGTGGTCTATGGGAAAGGCTGCAGGAAAGTAGCTTATTGTGAAGATGGAGGAATAACTGGTGCTGAGGAAGAGGTGGGTCTCAGGTCTAGGACAGATCTCTCTCCGAGAACGGTCCTGCAGGGCACCGACCCCAAAGGCCCTCCTCCAAAGGCCAGGCAGGGACCAGCCCCAGGAGGGCCCCTCTCTCCAACACAGGACCCTGTGCTGAGGGCCAGCCCAATGCAAGGCACTCTCAGGGATACAGAAGAGGAAGAGGCCACATTGGCCCCAGAACATGAAGAGAAATAAGGACAAGACCTAGCACAGAAGGGTCTGTCAGCTGTTTGGTAGTTCCTCTGTGTCCAAGGGGAGAGGGCCCCTGCAGCTGCCACTCCCAGCCTTGTCGATGGCGACTGAAGAGCTCTGAGTTCTGGCCACCACAGCAGAATGACCCTGGGCCTCAGTTTCCCCATCTCAACTACAATTGGGGTAGACAAGACGTTCTCTATGCGTTCCTCCATAGTCATTGTTTTCGCTTTTTAACCCTGCCTCTAGGATTCCACCTGTCCAGGCCTGGACCACCGGGGTCAGGGACCTGAGATGGGCTTTACCTGCCCCTGTAAAAGTGAGCGTGCTCAGGAGATGTGCAGGAGACCTCAGGCTGCGTCTCCATCCGCTGGAGAGAAGCCAGGTCTGAGCAAGAACCTGGGCATCCCAGCCAGAAGCCCTGGGCTGGCCTGCCCCGGACCTGCCCCACATGGCAGGGTCCTAGGAGGGGACACCCAGGCAGTGTCTGAGGCTGTCCAGGCAGGGGCTGGGTGGGTGCCTTGACCCCTGTGGAAAATGTTTCTCTGAGGACCCCCAGAGGTTCCACTCATTTTGGCTGGCAGGGCCGGGATTACCTGTTTCCATAGCACGGAGAAGGAATCACTGGCACTCATTTCCTCTGACCCTTGGAAAGCCTTTCCTGGCGACCCCCATCAGAGGCTGCGGGGACAGGCAGGTCCTCTTGCCTTCCACTATCCCAATGGCCTCCTCCTGCTACCCGGCCTCAAACTGTGAGCTTCTTGAGGACAAGCATTGTATCAGGCCTCTTTCTGGCTCCCTAGCTCATAGCTCCAGCCTGAAACACCACCCCTTGCAACATTTGGGAAGGGTGGGAGTGACGAACTGAGGGAGGCCCAGCAAATCCCTTGACCCACAAAGGGCTTCACTGGACTGGAGACAAGTGGGGCTGAGCACCTAGCTTCCCAACTGCAAAAGCTCCTTTAGTGGGTGTGGGAGTTTCCTAGGGAGAAAGCGAGTGGGGAGCCAGCCCTGGCCAGCACCTCCAGCAGTTTCATCCCCAGCAGCTGCTCACCCCGGGTGCCCTCCCCTCTTTGTGGTCTCAATGCTGCCCTTCTCCAGCTGGGCTTCATGCTCTATCTAGAAAGGCCTAGAAAGTAAAAAGTAATGTGTCTCCAGGGCCCAGCACAAGGCTGCCTTTGTGTGAAGGTCAGATTCCAGTGTCTCTGTGGCCTGACTTCATGCAGCTGCTCCCTGGGAGTACAGCCATCTGGGCAGCTCAGAACTCAGCCTGGGGACCAGAGCTCAGGACCTC
This sequence comes from Symphalangus syndactylus, assembly GCF_028878055.3. Lineage (NCBI taxonomy): Eukaryota > Metazoa > Chordata > Mammalia > Primates > Hylobatidae > Symphalangus > Symphalangus syndactylus. The sequence goes on along the minus strand of NC_072427.2, from coordinate 27,668,824 downwards.
AAACTTTTTGGGAACTCAAAGAGATCTGGGAGCCTCCGAGGGCTCCAGAGTGAACACTGATTCCTATGTACAAGACTCCAAGAGCTCCCCAGAGGGGCTGCCAGGGTCTGCAGTTAGATGGAAGGGAGGCAGGGGCTGGCCAGACTTGGGGGGGCCAGACCTGGAAGACCAGACTGCATGATGCTATCTAGGTCCCAAAGAGGCAGTGTGGCCAGTTAAGAGTTCCAACTTTTACCAGCTGTGTGACTCTGAGAAAATCACTAACCCTGTCTGAGCTCCATTTCCTTTACCAAATGGGAATGATACATTTGCTTTCCCTGCTGCTGATACGAAGATAAAAGGAAAGAATACAAGAAAGTCCCTTAGCACAGGGCTTGGCTTTTCTTAGTCAGGGCACAATTGCGTGGGGAAGGAGGACTTTCAGCTCTCCTAATCCCATGAATCCCTCCTCCCCAGCAGTCTTTGATAGGGATAGTTGCCTTTTCTCAATCTCATCAAAAGTGCTTTGTGAAAGCGCAGCCTCAAGACCCCTCCCAATCTGTGCCAGCCCCAATCCCCTTTCTTGTACAGAGACTAGAACCCAGGGCTCCTAAGCTTCTAGGGAGTCCACGAGAAAGAGTCCAAGCTCCGCTCCAGGCCTGGCACGCGGTGAACACTCCGTCCATGAGAATCTGCAACTCACCCACGCTGTAGCGCAGAGGCTCCCCCTCCAGCCCCAAAGACACCAGGGCTGCAGGAGAGGGTGCTGGGCAGAGCACGGCCCGCGAGCCAGGTCTGTGGGAGCCCATGACGCCTGCTCAGCACTGCCCTGGCAGCACTTGGGGTTCCTCGGTGGCCTCCGCTCTGGGCGTCTGCTGACAACCATGGTGCCTCCTCAGCCCCTCCCAAACTGCCCCTTTCTCCTTGTCACCAGCCCTGGAAGCTGAACTCCCAAGGGCAGAGCACTCAGTCCAGACCTCTAGGCCTAGAGGGAGCTTGAGGTTCTGAGGACAGCTGGAGGTCCTTCTAATGCAGGAGGCCCACCTTCTCCCCACAACTCCCAGAGAGCAGCCCTCCTTCCTCAGCCTGTCCCTGCCCTTTACAGAGGACCTGTCTGCCCTCAAACTGGGGGTTCTTTGAGGGCAGGAAAGAAGATTGTCCATCTCAGTCTCCCTCACAGCCCAGCACACAGGGTGGAGGATCCTGGGGCACGCCCACCTTGGCCGTCCCTGCCAGCTTCCCAAAGTCCTGATACACTAGATTGTGATGGCCTTGTCACCTCCCTTGCAGTTGCCCACCCAGGCCCTGCCTCGCCATTAAACTCAGGGCCTTCTCCCTGTCCCCCATCTGGCCCCTGGCTGCTCAGATGCCTCTACTCCAGCCCTGTCTGAAGGGACCCTCTCTGGGACTCCCTCCCCTGCTTGTTTAAAATCTGCCCATGCTGCGTGTCTGCTGCTGCAGGGTTGCCAGACGACAGCCATTCAGATGAAGCCATTGAGGCCCACAGGGCTGGGGATTACATGTTTCTCCCTCGGGATGCCAGGTGCTTTTCTGGGGCTCCCAGGGACATGGAGCCTCCCCCACACTGGCTCCCTCCCTGCCCCTCGAATTGCAGGAATGCCTGTGCCATCACTCATACTCAGGACTTGCCGAGCTCCAGGGTTTTTCTGTGGCCCAGGCCCCTGGTGCCAACACCTGCTCTTTGGGCACCCCAGAGAAGGGATTATAAAGTCTGGGGTGTCTGAGCCTAAGCGAGTTGGTAGGACCTGACCCAGGTGGCTCAGCAAGTCAGCGAGATGCCTTGGAATCCTGGGAGGATGAACGTGGGAGGCTCCCGGGACCCAGCTGGCCCTGTTCCTGGCCTCTCTCCAGTATTTTTCAAACCATTCTCAGAAACCAGTTGGTCCTCTTCTTGGCCCAGTCCCTTCTCCTTTATCTCTGAGGCGAGGGCAGGGGGCATGAGAGGAAACACCCACCCCCACAGCTCAGGCCAGATCCCTGCCAAAGCCACCCAAGACCCTCGGCCTGCGAGAGGGGCAGCTGGTCCGGCAGCAGTGACCCTCTGTGCTGGGTACCTATTGTTTTCTTTTTGTTTTTAAATTTCTGTTGTTGCTACAATGTTGTTGTGCAGCCAATAAAAGTGCACAAAAGCTGTATTATTATTATTGTTATTATCATTTTGGTGACTCTTCAGAGTCAGAGTAAACAACTCTGCCTTCCTTAAGGCACAATTATTTCATGGTGGAGATCAAGAAAATAACATGTAATGTTTCAAGCCTCCAAAACAAACCTTTCTAGCCTGCACCCGTCTGCCTGCCCCTTGCCCCAGTTAACCAGGCCGAAAATCCCAAGGCATTGCTTATCTGGGCTTTCTCCTGTCCCTCAGCAACCCTGTGCTGGAGATCCAAGTTCCCAAGGCCTGGCCCCAGATGATGTCCTACCTGTCTATCTCTGGCCTCTCCCCAACTTTCTTGAAGAAGAAATCTCCCCATCCCCCATTCCTTTCCATCACGCCTGGCCCTGACGGCAGCCATGAAGGAAGGGGCTTGGTGGGGTCCCTGGGAGCATGGAGACCAGCAAGATCCCCAGCTCCTCCTTCCCGCAGTTCTGTGTGGTGGTCTCCCACACCACCCACCCCTCCAGCACACCCGGCACAGTGCAGTTTCCCGCCCTGCCCCACCCCGCAACCCCCAGCTGGCTTACCTGGAGCATCCCACTGGGCATTATTCACCTTCTCTGGCACTGAGAGCTCGAGAGCATGGTTCAGGGACTCTTTGGAGAGTGGCTGCCTGTCAGTCAGTGAGCTGGGGTGGTGAGGGGACCAGGAAAAACATTCATTAGAACGTGGGGGACTGGCCTGGGCTCAGGAACTCCGGCCTGGCACACATCTCAGCACCCCCAGGGGGACACTGTCTCCTGCAAATGCTGGGGCCGTCCACAGAGGAGACCCCAGTGGGAGTCAGGGGACAAGACCTCAGTGGTTGTAGGGGCTGACCCTGCCCCCACCCAGCCTCCCTGCAGGCTCTGAGGGCTCGGGAGAAAGGGAATTCAAGGCCTTCTCTGCTCTACTTCGTGGTGTGACTCTGGGCAAGTTCATGCCTCTCTCAGGGTCTCAGCGTCCCCACCTGGATGAGGACGGAGCCGAGGTCGGCACTGGAGGATTCTGAACACCACTCCTGGAGAGGGCAGACTTTTGGGGCGGGGCTTCCCCCACCTGTCACTCCCTGCACCTACCAGTCCCCAGCCACGCCCAGAAACTCTGAGTGGAGCTGCAGGTACTCATAGGGCTCTCAGGGGTCCTATTCCAGCCCCCAGTGAGAGCCTCCCCTCTTCCATGTGCTTGTGGGTGCACCCCATGTCTGTTCACTCCATGGAGAAGACAGGCACGGGTCCAGGGAGACCTGAGGCCCAGGGATTTCTACCTTCACTCCTGACCCAGATCCCCCCTCGCCTCCCAGGCTCGGTGACCCTGGCTAAAGGGTCTCCCCTTCTGGCCAGCCCGAGTTTCATGGGTTTCTGGGCTTTCATTATCATTTCAGCCTGACTGCCCTTCAGCACCATTTTTCCTCAGGGTTCACCTGGCTAGACCTCAACCTTCTAGATGGCCGAGCGGCTGGATTTCAGTACACACTTCAGGACTGCAGCAGGATTATACAACTCCAGAGACACATTTCACAGTCAACAACTATGTAAACAGAATCTGCTGGAGTTGTGCCGCATGCAACCTGTGCAGCTGGTCATGGTGTCCCTGAGGGTAGGACCCTGGCTCCAGGGAGTCCTGTCTGTTTGTCAGTCAGGGTGGGGCTAGCCCCATCCCTGCCCAGTTCCCAGGAAGCCGTGCCAATTACCTGCTTCTCACATTCAGCCTTACTCCTTGTCGGCACTGCAGGTTCCGAACAAAACTAAGTTTGTGAACACACCTAGGCCCACCTGGCAGCCGTCTGTTTAAGAACCTGAGATAGGTTTTAAAGCGAAAGATATCAGAAAGTTATGAAGGGAGGGGAATGAGAAGGGGGATGACTGGGGAACCGAGGTGGCGCCGTTCTTGGGAAATTTGTGAGCAAGGCCTGGGCCACAGGCCTGGAGCAGCCCTTCCATTGCTATGGCGACCCACTCCAGGGAGGTTGTGGAAAAACTGAAGAGATGGCAACGCGTGCTTCCGGGGCGAGGCCTCCTGTGCTGAGCAGACAGAGGCGCCCGAATGCTGCCAAACTCGTCCTACTGACTTTGGATCCTTGGTTACAGCTCTCTGGGATAGCCAGGTAGAAGCTGCCTCCACTTTGGGCTGCAATGTTACCAAATGGCCTCTGAGCTCTGGGTTCAGGCAGTGACAGCCAACGAGGGACACGTACACTGCTAGGTTCAGAGGCCCGCACTGTGATCATCTGGGGAAGACTGTGAACTTGGTTGATGTCCATGCCCCATCTCAGCCTGTGTTCTCAGAAGACGGTGGACAGCAGGGTGGACAGCACCCCAGATTAGAGTTAGCAGCTCTAATCAGCCTCTGAGATCACCAGCTGGGCGGCCACCTCCACATTAGCCAGGCAGGAGGCTGTCCTTGGCTGTAATGTCCCACCATCTGAACTGCTTCATCACAAACAAACCTGTTTTTAAATCCTCCTAATCAAAAGGTACGGGCAGCACTTCTCTCCCCACAGAAAATTAGTGTAAACTGGTTCTGGTTTTAAAATAACTGCACAAAGACTAAATGAAAAGACAGCCACCAAAGGAAGCCATGGGTCAAACGTACTTATCGTAATTAGAACCTTCTGTTTATAGGGACGATGAGGCTGTTGGCAGCACCTTCTTGCTGCGGGTGGGTGCCTTTTCCTGGAGGGCCAGCACCCAGTGCAATGTCAAATTTCTTGTTGCTCAGACACTGATATTGTCCAGCAACCATGGTCAATGAGAGGGTGGACCCTGGCCCTCTGCCAGTATCAGTTTAACAAGAACACCTTCCTTATCCCTGTGGCTGGCCCAAGGCACTGATTCAACTCTCTATGCCCTATGCTTACAGAATTTGGGGCACATGATTAAGAGAATGTCAAAACCTAATTTTCCAAATGAATTAAGCCTGATCTTTTCCTTACTAGGGGCTTTGAGAGGTGGTCCCTTTGAGGAGCTGTCATCTGAAATAGAATGTGCTAAACCTCCAGTAACTTCCTGCTCACTCAGAGTTATAACCAGTAACAGGCTTTCCTGACCTGACTTGTCACACAGAAACAAGTGAAACTGCTCGGGCCATCTGCCTCTCCTCATCGTGAGTGCTGTCTCACACTCGTTGTTGTTCGTACTGCTCGTCTTTCAGTTTTTATTTTGTATGTATGTATTTATTTATATTTTGCAGACAGGGTCTCGCTCTGTTACCCAGGCTGGAGTGCAGGGGCACCATCACCACTCACTGCAACCTCAAACTCCTAGGCTCAAGCAATCCTCTCATCTCAGCTTCCCGAGTAGCTGGGACTACAGGCCCGCACCATAAAACCTGGCTAATTTTTGTATTTTTTGTAGAGACAGGATCTTGCTATGTTGCCAGGGCTGGTCTCCAACCCCTGGGCTCAAGTGATCTTCCTGCCTTGGCCTCCTAAAGTACTGGGATTACAGGCGCAAGCCACCATGCTCGGCCATTTTTTAGTTTTTAATCCTCCCTCTGTGACTAGCAGTCACTTCTTGCTACTTTCAGTGTGCTGGCTTCTAGCAATTCATCTCACTCCTACATTGCCATTTCTTTTTGTAGCAGAATAGAAAACAAGCTCATTAGAACTATAGGTTACATCGGGGACATGTTCCACAATGGAACCTATCAGGTTTTCCTTGAAGAAAAGAAGCTGAGGTTTGGGGAGCCGCCCCTACTCTGTCTTGACTCCTCAGAAGCATTTTGGGCCCTTCTCCTAATTCTTGCTGCTATTCTAGGAAGGATAGGTGGCCGTAAATGATCCTACAGGTGAGTTGATGTTACTGTCATTGTGAGTATCATGAGCACGCCGAAGGCGATTAACATATTATTCCTATCATTCTGGAAAATTATGCTCCTTCTGGAAGGCAATACTCCAGAGGTTGGCAGAAGTCACCTAACATGATTGAATGACAGTAATGGTGGGAGAATGGCCTGAGGAGGCTGACTGGCTTCTGTCTGCATTTTGAATTCCCAGGAGGAAGAAGAGCCTGCAAGGGTGGCCCTCTTTCACCCGGATGAGAACAAGGATTCATCCTCTGACCTCAGCTCACATAAGCACACTTTAAGCTCATTGCCTTGCTCTCCTTTCACAGAAAACAAAAACACTTTATCGGCACCTACCCAGCAGCATGGGAACAAGAAAACAAAGGGCGTGTTTGAGCAAGTATGATGTAAGATGTGTGTGGGGGGCAGAGGAGCCTGGGAGTGTCTGCACTGCGCCTTTCTCTTAACCATCTCTTGGTGGATTGGTGTCTCCTTACTCCTTCTACCTTGCCAGAGGAGCTGATGGGAACCATCTGCACACAGAGCCTCCCAAGCCTCCTTCAACTCCTCCTCCAGGAAGCCCTCCTAGATTTCCCCAACACCCTCTCACCCCTATGGCCCTTGGACACTTAGGTTTGGGCTTTGACGGTCACACATAGCTTGAGAGCTGGCGCCACTTCTGATTCAGCTCTGTCCTCTGGCCATGAGTACTCACTGTTGGAACTCAGTACATGTTGGTTGGACCTAAACCTTCTCAAGTTGTCACTATGTGTGTGACACATAAATTGAGAAGGACCCTCATTTCCCATGTGAACGCTTCATGGATGAGGATCCGTTTCCTATTTATTTCTGTTGCCCTTTCTTCTCACTCAGCCTTCGGCAGCCAGGCCACTGTTGTGTATGAAGTAGGTGCTCAATGAATGCTTTCTTGAAACAGGATAGCATCAAAATTCACCAGTCTGTCTGCCTGCTTGGGCACAACTCACTTTACTAGTTATGTGGCCGAGTCACGGTTCCTCTCTGGCCCTCGGTTTTCTGCCCGTATCCTGTGGCTATTGCAAGGAGAAGGTGATATATGAGAAGTGCTTAGTACGTAGTCAGCTCTCATCATTATTACGCATGAGCTTTCACAGATCTTTGGGGGCGCAAGAAGAAAAAGATAACTTGGCAAGATTGAGAAGGTGACCAACAGAATGAAAAAACCCTAGACCCAAGTCTGGGGGTCCAGGTTCCGGGCCAACTACTTTCCCTGGGAGACTGGCTGGGGAGCGGGAGGCGGGGGAAGGTGGGCTCCTTGTTCCTTACGCGGTCCTCAGGATGGAGCTGGCAGACCTGAGCAGGAGCACCTCTGGCATGGTGCCTGGGGGGTGGCTGCGATCTGTGAGCTCGCCCAGGAGAGAGCCAGAACCTCAGAGAATGTGTCACGGAGTCCCCCCCCGGGAGAGCCACAGCAGCCCCAGAGAGGCCCAGCTCCACCGGACCGCCCTGCAACAAAGATACAGCGTGAGTCACCGCTGGCAGCCTGGCTGGGCGAGGGGACAGCTGCCATCTTTCCTGGCCATGACTCATCTGCTCCTGGGGTGGGACACCCTGCTGTAATTTATGGCCTCGTAAACCCAAACACCCTCAGATTCAATGGAGAATGCCTCACAGGAGGTGGCTGCCTTGGGGCTGTGGTCTCCATACCCCACAGCCAACTGATGAGCAAATAAATAAAATCTCCAAGACTCCTGCTCTGCAGAGACTTCTGGCTACCATTCACCAGCCTCCCCATCTCCCCATCACTTCTGGTAGTTCCCACCTCTCTCTGCTCAGTGGGCAAAGCAGAATTGACTCCCCAATGGCTGGAGAATGTTCTCCGTGGAAGGTGTTGCCTAACTAGTTCCCCATATCCTAAAATCCCCAAACAGGGAGAGCAATGCCTCCTCCAAACCCCACAGTGCTAGTCACACAGGCCTGTGCACAGCCCGATGCTCCCAATAGCAACAGTATAGTCTGCGATGGTGATTCACACTGGCTTCCCCATCACCCTGCGCGGTGGACCCCACGCCCCCTGCTTCTCTTTGGTCTGCATGGACTGCCTCACCTCAAAGACCGGGCCTCTGGCAGCTCCCTCCTAATTCCCAGTTCCCAGCCGGAGGACCCCCATAGAGGACTCACGGTAGAGGGTGTGCCTGGGGGTCTGGCTGCCCCAGGGTGCTCACCTTCCTCCTTCTTGCACCTGGCAGGCACAGGGCTCAGCATCCCCTCTGCTCCCTCAGCTAAGGCATGCTGAGTATGGGAGCCAGCGGCTGTGGATGCCCCAGGTTCTGGGTGATGAGGCAGTGGGGTTGGGCATGAGTGGGGACCCGCCCCAGCCTGCCCTAGGGCTGCTGTCGAGGTGTGGCCCCAGATACCTCTGACCTATATGGCACAGGACCCAGTTGCCCACCTGTGTGGCTCTTACATAAGAAGGGAGGGCAGCAGGAGAAGGACCTGCCATTGTGGGCAGGAGAGGCAGTTTTTTGGCCGTCATCCTTGGCAGAGCCTCGGGAGACAGTTCCTGCCACTGGGTCCCCCAGGCCTGGGCGAGAAGCTCGTCTTTTTGTTTGGTTGGGTTCTTTACTAAGCACATGTACTATGCCGAGCGCCTTGTGTTGGCTTCTCCCATTCTCTCCATGGCCCTGCAATGTAGGTTTTATTAGTAGTCACATTTTCCAAAAAAGGTGATAGAACGCTAGACTTGCTCAGTGTTGCCCAGGCAGCAAAAGGCAGAGCCAGCATTGTGAACAGGGGTCTCCACGGCCTGCTCTGAAGCCAGGATGCTACATACACAAGGTTACCCAGTATGTGCATGTCATAAAACTCAGCCAACCACCCCAGCTCCCCCCATTCCCACAGGAGAGCCCCTATTCCATGGTAACAAATAGCCCTGCACCTTGCCCTGTGCCTTCTAATACCCCCTCCACCCTCCACCTCCTCCTTCACTACAGGGACTAGCCGGTCTGTGGCAGCAGCCAGCGCCCACCAGCATCTTCCTGCTTCCTGGAGTTTCCTGGGGGCCGTCCCTGGTGATCTGCCCACGTCTCAGTCCCCTCTCCCCCTTAGGGAGCTCACACACTCCCTCATCTTTAATTATTACCTGCAAGCTACGACTCCCAAATTCCAAACTGCCTCTGGCATGAGTGAGGGTTGGATGAGGTGAAAAAATGGAGGCAGCCCTAGCCAGTGTTAGGGGGAAATTTTAAGCCCTAATTATTATTATCTTTTCAGACAAAGTTTCACTCTGTTGCCCAGGCTGGAGTGCAATGGCCCAGTCTTGGCTTATTTCAAACTCCACCTCCCAGGTTTAAGTGATTCTCCTACCTCAGCCTCCTGAGTAGCTGAGATTATAGGTGTGCACCACCACACTTGGCAAATTTTTGTATTTTTAGTAGAGATGGGGTTGGCCATGGTGGCTAGGCTGGTCTTGAACTCCTGACCTCAAGAAATCTGCCCGCCTCGGCCTCCCAAAGTGCTGGGATTATAGGAGTGAGTCACCGGGCCCAGCCTCAGCCCTAATTTTAAGGGCAAGGAGCAGGGTACAGAGGCAGTAATTGGGACAAGGGTTGTTCAAGGTCCTCCACCTAGTCAGATGGCAAACGACTGTCAGATTGCTACCCTAAACTGGTAGGTCAATGCCAGCACTCTAGCTTCGAGAGAATTCTACCCTTCACCAAATTTCAATTACACCTCAGCAATTCTTGCCTATTGCCACTTCAGGACACCCTAACAGTTTGACTCGAGTACTGGTCCTGAGCCTCTGATGCATTAGGACCCCTTTTGAGAAGCTGCTGGGAGCCCCCCCATAGACCCCCACCAATGCACTTTGCACCCCAATGCTGTTTTTTGTTCTCACAGGACTTCTTGCTGTTTTTTGTTCTCACAGGACTTCGGAAGCCCATGCTATATTAACGACCCCAATCCTAGCGAATCCCAGAAAGGAATTCAGACCTCTCCTTTGTCCTGAAGAGCTAAAGATGAACTTGTTTCTCTTCTCCTCCTCCCTCTCTTCTGGTGAGGGCTGAGCCATGATGTTAATGAATGGAATTGTCACTGATACTTGATGTTGGTAGAGAATGAAAATAGAAATGTCCTCAAATGTCCTTCAAGGCTAGCTCTGGATGCACAGTGCCCAAATTGATGAGGTTTGAAAACCTCAACAGTGGCCAGGCACGGTGGCTCATGCCTGTAATCCCAACACCTTGGGAGGCTGAGGCGGGTGGATCACCTGAGGTCAAGAGTTCAAGACCAGCCTGGCCAACATGGTGAAACCCCATCTCTACTAAAAATGCAAAATTAGCTGGGCATGGTGGTGCATGCCTGTAATCCCAGCTACTTGGGAGGCTGAGGCAGGAGAATTGCTTGAACCTGGGAGGCAGAGGTTCCAGTGAGCTGAGATTGTGCCATTGCACTCCAGCCTGGGCAACAAGAGCAAAACTTCGAAAAAGAAAGAAAGAAAAGAAAAGAGAAGGGAAGGGAAAAGAAAAAGAAAGAAAGAAAGAAAGAAAAGAAAAGAAAGAAAGAAAGAAAAGAAAGAAAGAAAGAAAGAAAGAAAGAAAGAAAGAAAGAAAGAAAGAAAAGAAAAGAAAAGAAAAGAAAGAAAAGAAAAGAAAGAAAGAAAGAAAGAAAGAAAGAAAGAAAGAAAGAAAGAAAGAAAGAAAAGGAAGGATGGATGGAAGGAAGGAAACCTCAACAGTTATAATGCCAGCACATGACTCATTCCAAGATCAGGAAGGCTTAGGAAATGTGTAATCTACCCTTTCGTCTTCTTACAAAACCCACTGGCTGACCTGCTGTGGTAGAGCCGCCTATGACATTCTTCAGACCTTGCCTCCTCTGGGAGGGACCTCAGCCCTCCTGCTTCTTCCTGGAGCTGCCCTGGCTGATCTCCTCCCAAGGCACTCAGCATTTAGAAACTGGGTATTGCTTTTTTAAAAAATATAATGGCCTGTCATGAAATAAAAATGTGAATTAAGTCCTTATTCCCAAAGTTGGAATTGATTTCTCCCTGCCCCAGTGACTGACAGTTCCCTGAGGATCCTCCTTCCTTCCATGAGTATTAATTTAGCACCTCCTCTGTGCCAGATGTTGCATGGGATGAGGGGGTAAAGTGACAAAAATGGACACGGTCCCTGCCTTGAAGATTTAGAGATGATGGGATCGATTAACAAAGATTCATTCTTTGCAGGGTTGCTGGGCCCAGGCTTGGGGAGGGGGTATAATGATGTTGAAGGAAGAAAGCTGGCAAGAAGTAAAGGTCTGATTATTTCATGGGAGACAGTATGGGAGGCTAGTGCAGAGGAGAGGAGTCAAGGCCAAGGTGATAGACGTGGGCTGTGGACCATCCCCAGTCTTGGTTTTCCAGCTCACATGGGTAAGGTTTTGGGTTGAGCAGAAATCTGCTAGGGACCTATAATCTTTCAGAAAGGGTGAGGGCAGGGGTGGTTTAACACATATCCCCGTAGAATCTACCAGAAAGAACATATTTGGAGCAGGTACCCTGGAGCCCTTGACTGACTGAAGCCCCCAGCCCAAGATCCCAGCGGAAGTGTGTTTGCTGAGAGGCCTCAGCACCCAAGGCTCATCTCAGCTCCACCTTGGCTCCTGCCTGGGCGGGTGGGGCAGCCCAGCCAGCTCACTTCTTACCCAATTGGCAGTGCTCATAGTGTCCAACTCTGTCATGCCAAATCCCACAGCCTGCTGTATACAAATAAATGTGTCAGACATCAAGTTCCACTCCAAAGCCCTAAAGGAGTTGGCAAGCAGCCTGGCCGTACCCAAGACAAAGTTCTCTGGGCACCAGAACATCTGGCTTCTAGCCCAGGCTCTGTTTCAGTTTTGTGACCTTGGGCAAGTCCCTGGTTCATTCTGGGACTCTGTTTCCTCAGATGTCACAGATAAAAGGCCTTCTCATTTTCTCTCTGTGACTGGTCATCTAGGGCTCTGGGCTGGAATTCTGCTGCAGCAGGTAGGGACAAGTCTGCAAAGTTGGGTGTTGCCAGGCCCCCAGGCCCAAGAGGGCAGAAGAAAACCAGACAGGAATAATCACAGTACTAGCTAGTAACTAACACATACCCAGCACTGCGTGTTGGACAATGTTTTATGCACCTTACACATGCAATCTTCGTAAGAACCCAATGAGGTACTATCACCACCCTCACTTTACAGATGAGGAAACTGAGATACAGAGAAATTATTGAAATTGCCAAGGTCCTTTGGTTAGCAGAGTCACAATATAAACTTGGGCAAGTGGGTTCCAGAATTTATGCTCCTAACAAGCCAGCCATACCCAATAGTCTCAGGCCTGTTGGGTGACTGGGGTGGATCAGGATAGGGACAAGGAATGGGGAGGTACAGAGAGTGGGGCACTTCAGGGTCCTCTAAACCCCTGCATCCAACCATTCATCATCAGACCCTTTTGGAAAATGTTTTATTTTATTTTATTTTTTATTATTATTATTTTTTTTGAGATGGAGTCTTCACTCTGTCGCCCAGGCTGGAGTGCAGTGGCGCGATCTCGGCTCACTGCAACCTCTGCCTCCCGGGTTCAAGCGATTCTCCTGTCTCAGCCCCCCGAGTAGCTGGGATTACAGGCACGCGCCACCACGCCCGGCTAATTTTTGTATTTTTAGTACAGAGGGGGTTTCACCACATTGGTCAGGCTGGTCTCGTACTCCTGGCCTGGTGATCCGCCCGCCTCAGCCTCCCAAAGTGCTGGGATTACAGGCATTAGCCACTGCGCCCGGCCTGGAAAATGTTTTATATAAACAATGTGCGTATATTAAATCATAATCCAGGTGTTTTCATATGTTGTATTGATGACAGACACAGAGAACTGCCAGTTGGTGCTTTTGGTCACCACAGGAAGGGCAGTGTGATGCTCAAAGCTGACATAATTCCAGCCCAAAGCAAAGGCTACTAGAAAATCACCATCTCCCCATTGCTTGCCATTTTCATTCTAAATACCACAAGCACAACTTTAGGTACTCCTCTCCTAGGAGGGCCTTACTTAACCCATCTGTAAAATGGGGGAAGGGTGGATGGGACGGCCTGTAAGTCCCAGCTCTCATGATGGGTGATTCTCTACCTTTCTTCCAGGGAGATGAGAAGAAAGAACACTGCCCATTCCTCAGACTCCAGAGGAACTTTATGGGGGTGGGGGTGGGGGGTAGGGGTGAAGCTGGGGTGAGGCTTCTGCCAGTGGGGGCATTGTGGGGGCATTGTGCTCTGCAGTGGGCTGGTTCTGGCTCACTGACTTGGTCCCTGCCATGGAGGAGCCCAGGGTTTAAAGAGGAAGATAAAGAAACACATACACAGCCTATACACGTGAGAGGCAGCTCTGAATGTGACAGGCAAAGGGGTCAGGCAGTGGGGACACAGAGCAGAAGGAGCCTGGCCTTTTAGGGTAATATTATTTCACTTTTTAAAAAGTGAGAACTAACATTTGCTGAGCACTTAGTATATGCCAGGCACTGTTCCAATTGCTTTACACAAATTAATTCATTTGATTATCTCCTATCAAGTGGGTACTGAATTATAATCCCTATTTTATGGGGAAATGGAAGCATAGAGAGATGAAGTAACTTGCTAAAGGTTATACAGATAGTAATGGGGATGGTTGAGTTTCAAATCGAGGCAATCTGACTTCAGATTGCATCTCCCTTTTTTTTTTTGAGACAGAGTATCGCTCTCCATTTTTTTTTTTTGACGGAGTATCACTGTGTTGCCTAGGCTGGAGTGCAGTGGTGCGATCTTGGCTCACTACAACCTCTGCCTCCCGGGTTCAAGCAATTCTCCTGCCTCAGCCTCCCGAATAGCTGGGATCACAGGCGCCCACTACCATGCCTGGCTAATTTTTGTATTTTTAGTAGAGATGGGGTTTCGCCACATTGGCCAGGCTGGTCTCAAACTCCTGACCTCAGGTGATCTGCCCACCTCGGCCTCCCAAAGTGCTAGGGTTACAGGCGTGAGCCACCGCAGCCAGCTGCATCTTCTTAACCACTACTATCTGCACTGCCTGAATTTAGGTGAAGCTCTATGAGGTCCTTGGCACATCTCCACACAGCTCAGCAACACGCGATTTCCTAGGAAGCAATTGACTGGAATTGCTTAGCACAGTGGCTAAGATACTTGGTTATTGTGCATGTATTTTTACTTGGTTATTGTGCATGGTGGTGCGTGCCTGTGATCCCAGCTACTTGGGAGGCTAAGGCAGGAGAATCGCTTGAACCTGGGAGAGGAGGTTGCAGTGAGCCGAGATTGTGCCACTACATTCCAGCCTGGGTGACAGAGTAAGGCTTGGTCTCAAAAAAAAAGAAAGTGAACTTGAAGAGAAAATAGTAGAAATTATTCAATCCAAAGGGTAGAGAGAAAAACTATTTTTAACTTGAACAGCACAAAACATTGTTGAATGAAATTAAGGAAGATCTAAATAAATGGAAAGACATCTCATGATCAAGAGACTTAATACTGTTAAGATGGTAATGCTCTCCAAATTTACCCACAAGTCAACACAATTTTTATCAAAATCTTAGCTGGCTTCTTTGCAGAAATTGACAAGCTAGTCCTAAAATTTGTATAAAAATTCAAGAGACCTGGCCAGGTGCAGTGGCTAATGCCTGTAATCCCAGCACTTTGGGAGGCCGAGGTGGGTGGATCACGAGGTCAGGAGATTGAGACCATCCTGGCTAACACGGTGAAACCCCGTCTCTACTAAAAATACAAAAAATTAGCCGGGCGTGGTGGTGGGCGCCTGTAGTCCCAGCTACTCAGAAGGCTGAGGCAGGAGAATGGCGTGAACCTGGGAGGCGGAGCTTGCAGTGAGCTGAGATCATGCCGCTGCACTCCAGAATCTCGGCAACAGAGTGAGACTCCGTCTCAAAAAACAAACAAACAACAACAACAAAAAAAAATTCAAGAGACCTAAAATAGTCAAAACATTCTTGAAAAAGAACAAAGTTGAAGGATTTGCACTTCCTGATTTCAAAACATATTGAAAACCCACAGTAATTAAGACAATGAGGTACTGGCATAAGGACAGACATATAGGTGAATGAAATAGAATTAAGAATTCAGAAATCAATTCACATTTACAGTGAACAGATTTTCAAGAAGGCTACCAAGACAATCCAATGGGAAAATAATTGTCTTTTCAACAAATAATGCTGGGACACATGACAAAAATAAATAAATAAAGATTCTTTCCTCATACCACACACAAAATTAACTCAAATGTATAAAAGATCTAAATGTTAACACTAGAACTGTAAAAATATTAAAAGAAAATATTAAGAAATCTTTTGTGACCTTGTGTTAGGCAAGTTTCTTTTTAGATAAGGTTAAAAAGCGCACAAACATTAACAAATAAATTGGACTTAATCAAAATTAAAATCTATGTGCTTCAAGGGACATCATCAAGAAAGTGAAAAGTTAACCCACAGAATGGGAGAAAACATTTGCAAATCATACATGTGATAAGGAAATTATATCTAGAATATATAAGGAACACTTACAACTCAATAATAAGAAGAAAAATAATCCAATTAAAACTGAGCAAAGGATTTGAATAGACATTTCTCCAAAGAAGATATGCAAATGGACAATAAGCACGTTAAAAAATGTCTGGCATCATCGGCCACCAGGAAATGCAAATCAAAATCACAATTAGATAGCACTTCATGGCCAGGCGCGGTGGCTTATGCTTGTAATCCCAGCACTTTGGGAGGCCGAGGCGGGCGGATCACGAGGTCAGGAGATCGAGACCATCCTGGCTAATACGGTGAAACCCCGTCTCTACTAAAAATACAAAAAATCAGCCAGGCGTGGTGGCGGGCACCTGTAGTCACAGCTACTCGGAGAGGCTGAGGCAGGAGAATGGAGTGAACCCGGGAGGCAGAGCTTGCAGTGAGCCGAGATCGCGCCACTGCCCTCCAGCCTGGGCGACAGAGCGAGACTCCGTCTCAAAAAAAAAAGATAGCACTTCATGCCTGGTAGGATGGCTATAAATAAGAAAATAAGAACAGTGTTGGCAAGGATGTGGAGAAATTAGAAACCACCTATACCGCTGGTGGGAATACAGATACTTTGGAATACCATCTGGCAGTTCCCCGAAAGGTTATACATAGAGTTACCATATGATCCAGCAATTCCACTCCTTTGTATACACCCAGGAGAAATGAAAACAGATGTTCACACAAAGACTTGTACATAAATGTTCACAGCAGCACTTTTCATAATAGCCTAAATATTAAAACAACCCTGAAGGGGGCCCTGCCCCTCCACACCTGTGGGTATTTCTCATCAGGAGGGACGAAAGACTGAGAAAAGAAATCAGACACAGAGACAAAGATATAGAGAAAGAACAGTGGGCCCAGGGGACCGGTACACTCAGCATGTAAGGACCTGCACCGGCGCCGGTCTCTGAGTTCCCTCAGTATTGATTACTATTTTCACTATCTCGGCAAGGGGAGTGCGGCAGAACGGGGTGAACAGGGTGATGGGGGGGAGAAGATCAGCAGGAAAACATGTGAGTAACAGAATCTGCGTCATAAATAAGTTCAAGGGAAGGTACTGTGCCCAGACGTGCACGTAGGCTAGATTTATGTTTCTTTTTACCCAAACGTCTCAGTGTAGCAAAGAGGAACAGAGCAGTATTGCTGCCAGCATATCTCGCCTGCAGCCACAGGGTGGTTTTCTCCTATCTCAGAATAGAACGAACAGTCAGCTTTACACGAGACATTCCATTCCCAGAGACATGTGGGAAACAGAGGCCTCAACTGCAAAGAGGCCTTCCTCTTTTACTAATCCTCCTCAGCACAGACCCCTTACAGGTGTTGGGCTGGGGGACAATTAGGTCTTTCCCTTCCCACGAGGCCATATCTCAGGCTGTCTCAGTGGGGGGAAGCCTTGGACGATACCCAGGCTTTCTTGGGCAGAGGTCCCTGTGGCTTTCCGCAGTGCATGGTGTCCCTGGTTAATAGAGAATGGAGAATGGCGATGACTTTTACCAAGCATACTGCCTGCAAACATATTGTTAACAAGGCACATCCTGCACAGCCCTAAATCCCTTAAACCTTGATTCAATAAAGCACATGTTTTTGTGAGCACAGGGTTAGGGCTAAAGTTACAGATTAACAGCATCTCAAAGCAGAAACAATTTTTCTTTGTACAGATCAAAATGGAGTTTCTTATGTCTTCCTTTTCTACACAGACACAGTAACAATCTGATCTGTCTTTTTTTTCCCCACACAACCCAAATGTCCATCAACTGAGGAATGGGTAAACAAAATGTGGTATGTCCACATAATGGAATATTATTTGGCCATGAAAAGAATGAAGTACTCATACATGCTACAACATGGATGAATCTTGAACACGTTATGTTAAGAGAAAGAAGCCAGTCACAGTAGATCGTACATTGTATTGGTCCACTTAAGTGAAATGTTCAGAATAAGCAAATCTGTAGAGACAAACAGTAGTAGATTTGTGGTTTCTTAGGGCTAGGGGGATTGAGGAGAAATAGGAAGTGACTACTAATGGATATAGGGTTCCTTTTTAAGATAATGAAAATATTCTAAAATTAAGGTTGTAAGGCTGGATGCAGTGGCTCATGCCTGTAATTCCAGCATTTTGGGAGGCTGAAGTGGGAAGATTGCTTGAGGGCAGGAGTTCAAGACCAGCTAGGCAACATAGTGAAACCTTGTCTCTACAAATAATAAAAAAATTAGCCAGACATGGTGGCAGGCGCCTGTGGTCACAGCTACGTCGGAGGCTGAGGCAGGAAGATCACTTGAGCCCAGCCAGTGAGCCAGGTTTATGCCACTTCACTCCAGCCTGGGTGACCGAGCGAGATCCTGTCGCAAAATAATGATTTAAAAAAGATAATATTTTAAAAGCAACCAAAGCAGAGGTGAGGTGGGATGGGGTGGTGAGGACACATTACATAAAAGGAAACTGATAGAAATGATAACTGACTTTTCATAAGAAACACTGAAGACCAAAAGATATTGTAACAGTATATTTCAAAGTGCTAAAATAAGTAAATGATCAAGCCAGAATTCTTTTCCAGTAAATATATCCTTGAAAAATAAGGTGAAAGAATGACATTTTTATTTAAATAGAAGATGGGAGGATTTGTCACCAGGAAACTGCTGAGGTGGCTTGAAATCTTACCTGCAAATTCTTTAACACTTGCCCCATCAATAGGTAGACTCTAATTTCCCTCTTTTAGAATCTGGGCTGGCCTTATGACTGACTTTTAACTAACACAACATATGGGAAGTAACCTACATGGCTGCTAAGGCTAAGTCATAAAAAGCAATGCAATTGCCACCTGACTCTCTCAGGGCACATGCTTTTTGGATCCCTGACCCACCATATCAGACGTCTGGCTATCTTGAACGCGTGATGTTGGAGAGCATGTGAAGAAGCCACACAGAAATAGAGGCGCTGAACAATGAGAGCACATGGACACAGGGAGGGGAACAACACACACTGGGGCCTGTTGGGGGGTGGGGTGGGGGGAGAAACAACATCAGGAAAAATAGCTGATGCACGCTGGGCTTAATACCTAGGTGATGGTTTGATAGGTACGGCAAACCACCATGGCACACATTTACCTATGTAACAAAGCTGCACATCCTGCACATGTACCACAAAACCAAAAATTAAAATAAATTAAAAAAAATAGAGACATGAAGGGCCCAGCTATTCCAAATCCTAGCTTAATGAGTCTTCCTATCTCAGGCACCAGATGTGATAAAGACGACTTTGACAAGTCCCTAGCCTCAGCCACCAGCTGCCATGTCACAGACACTCAAATAGCTTATGGAGAGGCCCATTAGTAAAGAGCTAAGGTCTCTGGCCAACAGCCAGTGTGGTAAGTTGAAAATGTCCCTCAAAAGTTATCCACATAGTGTTACGATGTGACCCAGCAAATTGAAAGCTGTTAAAATTAGCTTATATGGCGAAAACTTGGAAGAGATTTGAAGATGTAATTAAAGGAAGGATCTTGAGACTGAAAGATTATCTTGTATTATCCGGTTGGGCTCTAAATTCAATCACACGTGTTCTTACAAGTGGGAGGAAAGAGAGATTTGACATGCACAGAAGAGAAACAATGTGACCACAGAGGCAGAGATGGGAGTGATGCAACTACAAGACAAGGGTGGAATGCTGGAGCACCAGGAGCTGGAAGAGGCAGGGAACAGATTCTGTCCAAGAGCAGTCCTCCTGACACCTTGACTTTAGCCCACTGAAACCAATTTTGAACTTCTGTCTTCCAGAACTGGGGAAGAATAAATTTCTGTTGTCTTAAGCCACCAAGTTTGTGGTCATTGTTATAGTGCCATGGAAAACTCACACGTCTGGTGAGAAACAGGCTTGTCAACAACTTCGTGAGTGAGGTTGAAAGCAGGTCTTCCCACTCCAGATGGCTGTTACCCTGGCTGACATCTGGACTGAAACATCATGACAGACCCTGAGCCAGAACCACTCAGCTAAGTTGCTCCTGAATAACTGACCAATGGAAACCATAAGCAACAATAAGTGACTGTTATTGATTTAATGCACTAAATTTTTGAATTATTTGTTAAGCAGCAATAGATAACTAGAACACCTTCACTACAAAAAATGCTATAGAAATTTATTCAAGCTGGGCCGGGCACGGTGGCTCACGCCTGTAATCCCAGCACTTTGGGAGGCCAAGGCGGGTGGATCACAAGATCAGGAGATCGACACCATACTGGCTAACACGGTGAAACCCCGTCTCTACTAAAAATACAAAAAAAATTAGCCGGGAGTGGTGGCGGATGCCTGTAGTCCCAGCTACTCAGGAGGCTGAGGCAGGAGAATGGCATGAACCCAGGAGGCGGAGGTTGCAGTGAGCCAAGATCGCGCCACTGCACTCCAGCCTGGGCGACAGAGGGAGACTCTGTCTCAAAAAAAAAAAAAAAAAAAAAAAAGAAAGAAAGAAATTTATTCAGGCTGAAGACACTTGTCCCTGATGGAAACATGAATCTACAGAAAGGAATGGAGATCACTGTAAATGCTAAATATATTGGGAATAAAATAAGGATCTCCACTCTTATTATCTCTACTCAACATTACATTTGGAGATCCTAAAAGATGCCATAACGCAAGAATTAAAAGAGGAAATGACTGGAAAGGAAGAAGTAAAACTTTTTATTAATAGATACCAAAATTTTGAACATAAAAGTTTTAGGGGATCTACAAAAAAAAAGTGTTGGAATTAATAAATAAATTTAGTAAGGTTGCAGGATATATGGTCGATATTAAAAAATCAATTATATTTATACTAACAGCAACTGACTAGAAAGTTAAATTTAAAACACAGTTTTGGCGAGGCATGGTAGCTCACACCTGTAATCCCAGGTGTGCCTAGAGACAGTGGGTTAGCTTTGGGCCCAGATCCTGACTTCAGGTCAGTTTGAGCTCTGCTGCCCCTGGCTAAAATCTCTGCAGCTCCTGCAAGGACCACAGCTGGCTTGGGCTGACTTGCATCCGGAAGTTATCCAGATCCATACTCAGAAGTCTATGACCAGGGTTGGTTTGCCCTAGAGACTCACACTTTCCACGGATGTGCCTGACCCTTTGATCTTGGGCTCTTGACACCAGCACCTTGATGTCCTGTGGCTTTTACATGATAGTCTCAAATCTGCCGTTCCCACTGGCTTTTAGTTTCTTGAACACTACAAGCTCCATCCCACCTCGGGGCCTTTGCACATGCTGTGCCCATTTCCTAGAAAGTTCTTCCCCTAGCCAACTCCTACTCCTGTTTCAGGTCTCAGTTTAAATGTTGCTTTACTAGGAGAGCCTGCACCAACCCTCAAGACCAAGTCAGATCTTTGTTATATTCTATTTTTTTAATTACCGACATTTTAAAAAAATGTTTTTATTGTGGTAAAATACATATAACATAAAATTTTCCATTTGAAATATTTTTAAGTGTATAATTAAGTGGCATTGATTATATTCCCTCTATTTTTCTTATTCCTACATGGCACCTGTCACAATTACAGTTTAATTGTATAATTATTTGTTAATGTCTGTCTTTCCTGCAAGCATGCAAACTCCTTAAGGTAGAGACTTGTTTTTGTTTTCTGTTATATTCTTCAGTGCTTAGCGCAATGCCTGATTATTCTACAATAAATAATTTTGAATAAATGAATGTATTCTTGAGAAAAACAGAGAAAAACAATAAAGAAACCAAAACAAGAAACAACTGTGTTTCTATATAACGGGAAGTGGGCAGTGGGAGTGGGAAGAATTTCAGCACTAGAAAGCCCAGATAGTCCATGTTTAAGGACACCTGTGTTCTTTCAGTGATATGCGCCTTACGATTGCCCCGGTAGGCTGGCACACCCCAGAGAGGCGGAGTGCACTCCCTATCATCCTGGGAAAGCTCTGACAGTGGGAACAGCCTTGCTCATGGGGCTTGTAGCAGCCTCCTGCGACTGTTCCACATCCCTGGCTCTTAGGGGGCTCCTCTCTGCACCCAGTCTCTGGGTAGGCAGTACTGGGAGAGTCAGCTAGGAGCCCAGAGTGAGTGTGGTCAGTTTAGAGCCTGACAGCCCTCCCTGGGCCAGATGGGATGCTTGGAGCTCCCAAGTCCTGGCCTCCTGCCTCCACCTCACCCCTAGTCCGGTCTGTACTCACTGCTGCTAGATTCACAAACCCCAAACCAGGCTCTCCCCAGGCTTCTGCTGCTTGCACCCCTCCCAGGGCTCCTGTCTGCCTCCTTCTTTGAGCCTGGCTGCCCTTAGTCTGGCCACGTCAGCCCCTCTAGGCCCAGGAGTTAGCCGGTCCCCAACCTGACCAGTCTCATGGCCACCTGTAACATCTCCACAACCACGCCTTTGGTCAGCACAGCGCCCTGCTTGCCATCCAGGCATCCACAGCCTTTCAAACACAGGATGGACTGTCCTCTTCTGAAGTTCCTTCCAAGCCCTTCCTCCACAATGGGCTTCCTTAGGCTCAGGGAGACCGGTGTCTCCACCGGACAGAGGGCTTCCCAGGGTCAGGACCCAGGCCCTGGGCAGGCTCAAGGGGTGTCCCTGATGGAGGGCATGGTCTACAGTCACAGCCTAAAGGGCACAGAACACAAGCTGTCAGAGCAGGGCCAGTGTCAGCTCAGGCCGCACGGGTTTTGCCTCTCCCGGCCCTGGCCTGGCTGTTTCCTCCGGACACCTGCCCCAGTCACCGGGATCCCGCCCTGCATCTGGTGTGGCGGGAAAGGGAACTCTCGTGGGTCAGGCCAGGATGCAAGCCCTCCTCGGGCTCTCAGCCTCCCCTTTCTTCCACCTCCTGTCTTCCCCTCTGCAACACTGGGAAGCAGGGGGAAGATAAGCCCCTCTCAGGCTATGGAGGAATGCAGACCTGCCTTTCCCCAGGAGCAGCCGCCATGGCCGCAAGGTCAGGGCAAATGGGCAGGTCTGAGATAGAGCCCTTCTGATATGGTCTGGCTGCGTCCCCACCCAAATTTCATCTTGAATTCCCATGTGTTGTGAGAGAGACCAGGTGGGAGGTAATTGCCTCATGGGGACAGGTCTTTCCCATGCTGTTCTCATTATAGTAAGTCTCACGAGATCTGATGGTTATTATAAGGGGGAGTTTTTCTGCTCAAGCTCTCTTGTCTGCTGCCATGTGAGATGTGCCTTTCATCTTCTGCCATGATTGTGAGGCCACCCCAGCCACATGGAACTGTAAGTCCCATAAACCTCTTTCTTTTGTAAACTTCCCAGTCTCGGGTATGTCTTTATCAGCAGCGGGAAAACAGACTAATACACCTTCCCTCCTGGAGTTGACCTGGAGGAGCAGAGAAGCAGAAAGGGGCATCACAATGGTCGCAACAACGATCTCTCTGCCTTATTTATTTATTTTTTGAGACAGGGTCTTGCTGTGTCACCCAGGTGGAGTGCGGTGGTGCCATCATGGCTTGACCTCCCAGGCTCAATTGGTTCTCCCACGTCAGCCTTCTGAGTAGCTGGGACCACAGGTATGTGCCACCATGTCTGGCTAATTTTTTTTTTTCTTTTTTTGAGATGGAGTTTTACTCTTGTTGCCCAGGCTGGAGTGCAATGGCGTGATCTCAGCTCACTGCAACCTCTGCCTCCCAAGTTCAAGCAGTTCTCCTGCCTCAGCCTCTCAAGTAGCTGGGATTACAGGCATGCACCACCACGCTTGGCTAATTTTTTTTTGTATTTTTTTTAGTAGAGACAGGGTTTCTCCATGTTGGTCAGGCTGGCCTCGAACTCCCAACCTCAGGTGATCTGCCCACCTCAGCCTCCCAAAGTGCTGGGATTACAGGCGTGAGCCACTGTACTCAGCCTTTTTTGTATTTTTTTAAGCAAATTCTTGTATTTTTTGTAGAGACAGGGCTTCGCCATGTTATCCAGGCTGGTCTCGAACTCCTGGGCTTAAACAACCACCCATTTTGTCCTACCAAAGTGCTAGGATTACAGGTGTGAGCCACTGTGCCCAGCCTATTTTTTATTTTTATTATTTTTTTGAGACAGAGTCTTGCTCTGTAGTCCAGGCTAGAGTACAGTGGTCATAGCTCATTGCAGCCTCACACTCCTGGGCTCAAGCGATCCTCCCACCTCAGCCTCCTGAGTAGGTGGGACTACAGGTGCACACCATCATGCCTGGCCAATTTTTAAATTTTTAGCAGAAACAAGGTCTTGCTTTGTTGCCCAGACTGGTCTTGAACTCCCGCACTCAAGCAATCTTCCTTCCTTGGCCTCCCAAAGTGCTAGAATTACAGGCATGAGCCACTGCACCTGGCTTTTTCTGACTTTAGAACAATGTTTTACAAGAATTAAGTTCTTTCCTCACAGCTGCTCTGCAAGAATGTCAGAGCAGGTTTAGCTTCCCTGTTTGACAGATGGGGAAACTGAAGCTCAGAGAAGGTGTCTTGCCAAGGGTCACAGAATGGGTTAGGAGCAGAGCTGGACTGGAACCCAAGGCATGTGACCTCCAGCCTGCTACTAAGAGTGTTCCAGGATGTCGCTATGAGGGTTACTATGCCTGTGATGGGTAACTCTTGTGCTTTGAAAACATTTTCATACACATCAGCTGATGGAATCCACCCAATTTTTCTGCAGTGTCAGTGAAGTTCAGGCGTTTTATATTTATTTGTACAGAGGACGCTATTGAGGCTCAGAGAGGTTAAACAATGTATCCAAAGTCACTCAGCAAGAAAGTAGTAGAACTGACACTCCATCTCTTGGGTTTTTAGCCTTTCTCTTTCCCTACGGGGTCCCAAGACCCATTTACTCTTTCAGGAGGGAGTCCTTCTCTGCACAAGCCTAGGGTTCTGCCTCAAGTTTGCCTACCTTCCTTCAGTGATGTCTGCAAAACAAGCCCAGTCCTCTGTGAGCTTTGCAGGGCACACAGAACCCTCTGCCACCCCTTTTCACCACAGGCCTGAGATACGGGCTCCTGTGGCCCTGAGCCCCTCACTCATAGGGAGCAGAAGACCCTGAGATCCTGCAGACCTTGATTTTGTTTTCAAGAGCTCCCCTGGCCCTGGCTGTCCTCATGCCTGTCTACCCCTGCTCTGGACACATTTATTATCTTTTTTTTTTTTTTTTTTTTTTTTTTTTTTTTTTTTTTTTTTTTTTTTTGAGACGGAGTTTTGCTCTTGTGGCCCAGGCTGGAGTGCAGTGGCATGATCTTGGCTCACTGCAATCTCCACCTCCCGGGTTCAAGAGATTCTCCTGCCTCAGCCTCCTGAGTAGCTGGGATTACAGGCACGTACCACCACCTGGCTAATGTTTGTATTTTTAGTAGAGACAGAGTTTCATCACATTGGGCAGGCTGGTCTCGGAACTCCTGACCTTGGGCGATCCACCCGACTCAGCCTCCCAAAGTGCTGGGATTACAGGCGTGAGCCATCATGCATGGCCTCTGGACATATGTCGATGTGCTCCTCTGAGCATCTCGCCTGGCCTTCCTGCTCTCTGAGCCCCCAGGCCCCAGGGAGGAGGGGAGGTGCCAGGACACCAGGGCCCAGAGGAGATCCTGAATCTGGCCTTGGGTGAGGAAGTCAGTCCAGCTTTCCTCCAGGGGCCCTTGACCCTCTGTGCATCTGACCTATGCCCAGGGAGGGGCTGGCCCTCATGCTCTTGGAGGCTTTGCAGGGAGGAGTCCCTGCTTCTGGAAGAACAGGAGTCCACTTTGGCTTAGCAGGGTTCTCTGGAGACCCAGGGCAGGGCCCAGCTGCCAGCCCTCGAAGGGGACTCTGCATCTCTGAGGCGCATTAACATCTGTTCCCATTTCCCTCTATCTTCCTTCCCCATAACCTCCCATCAGGACAGTGGCCGTAGTCTTGGTAGCTCAGACACTGGCAATTCCTCCCCATTACTACAGAGGACTTGGACCCTGGCATTTAGCCCCTGTCCTCCCCGGTTCTATGCTCCCGCCACCCAGACCTCTCCCATCCCCGAACTTCCTGTCTTGCTTTGTTAGGTCGTTCTCTCTGCCCACTGCTCTTGGCTCCACTCTGACCGTCAAGGTCCATCTCAGGCGCCCCAGTTAGAAGCCTCCTTCTCTCTGCCCCTTCGTCTGAGCCCCTCCTGGACACAAATCACAGATGTTGGGGTCCTGGAGTTCCGCGTGTGTGTGTGTGTGTGCATGCGCGCGCGCACGCGCACGCCTGCCTTCTTCCTGCCTCCTGGCCAGGGCATCCCAGGGCTGGGACTGAGTCCCACCTTCTCAGGATCCCCTACTCCCTGGAGGGACAGGGCCTGGGCCAGGGTGGGCATTGGTGAATGCCTGACACGTTGAATCCGCTTCCTCTGAATCACAGATTACTGGAATATACACAGTGGAAGGGCTTTAGGGAAACCTCAGCCACTGCACTCATATTCAGACAGGGAAGCTACAGCCCAGAGAGGGCAAAGAGACTTGCCAAGGTCATGCAGCAAACTGGAGCGGGAACCTCTGGCTCCCCGCCAAAACTTCTCTGTCTTTGACCCCCGCAGGCAAAAGGCCCCCTTGAGGAGACAGGTAAACATTCTTCTTTACTGAAAAATTCCTCCTCCATCCAACTGAGATCCAACGGGTCTCCAACTGCAGCCCCAGCTCATACCCCTGGGATGTGCCTCATTCTTTGATGAGCCTTTCTCAGCCATGCTAAGTAGCCCTCCAAATGACCAGTTCTTCTTCCATCTTACGGATCGCCCAGATCCTTCCCTTCATTTCCCAGGTGAAGAAACTGAGGCTCAGAGAGAGAAGCAGCTTGCCCAAGTTCACACAGCAGAGCAAAGTCTAGAACTCGGCCCACAGGTGCAGTGTGCAGAAACCCAACCACTGACTTACCTGGTTTTCAATTTTTCTTGGGTGGTCCCCACAATCCTGTCCTGCCGGCTCTCCTGTGGGGTCTCTCTGCTGTCCAGCATGCTGGGGTCCCCGTGTGGGCAGCCGTATCCAGCTCCAGAATTGCGTGGCATCTGCCTCAGACTTCCACTGAAGACAGCTCAGTCACCCACTGTGAGAGGCTGGCCTTGAGTGGGCAGTGGGGGCGGGCATGGGGCAGGGGAGGCGGCAACTAGAGTGACCCAAAGAGGCTCATTTCCTCTCTATTTTTAGAAGCTCAAAAAAAAAATTGCTCCTCAGTGAAGTTTCTCAGAATTAAAACTTTCCTTTTCTTTGTGGTTTTGTTTCACTCAAGATGAGGAGAATTTCAATGAAGCCAGTGTTCTTTTTGATGCAAATCCGCTCCGCTTCTCCCAGGAGGTCTGGCCAATGGGCTCAGGGCTTCTGGGCCCCCAGAAAACCTCCTCACTGGCTTTAAAAGGTCATAGTGGTTCTCAGCACAAATCCAGACCCAGATCCTGAAGTGGCTGCTACCCCTGGCTGCATACACTCTGCAACCTTGACTTGCGGTCTGCCAAATGCTGCCCTGGGAGGGATCTCACCCACTCAGTCCACCTTCCCCAGGTCCTGCATGGAGGCTGGAGACCCGAGAAGGGAGCCCACCCTGGGGGAAGGAAGGAGACATTTCCAACGCTGAGAACTGCCACATGGTCTATAGAAGGATTTGCACTGATGACATGATAGAGGCAATCGACGAATGTGACTTTCCAGGGACACCTGAATAGAAGCCTGGATCTGCCCCTTCTTCTAAAGGAAAGAAGCATGTTAAGGCGGGTGGTGGGGGGGCATTTCAGGCAGCCATAAAGAGACAGGAAATTCACACAGGACAAGGCCTTTTTCTGCATACCAAAAGTCTCCCCTCTAAGACCATGTATGCATTCCCCAGGGCTGCTGTAACAAAGTTCCACAAACTGGATGGCTTCAAACAACAGAAATGTATTCTCTCACAGCTCTGGAGGCCAGAAGTTGGAAATGAAGGTGTGCGCAGGGCCACACTCCCTCTGGGGGCTGTGGGCAGACTCTTTCTTTGCCTCTGCCAGCTGCTGGGTGTCACTGGCCATCCTGGGTGTTCCTTGGCTTGCACGTGCATCTCTCCAGCCTCTGCCTCTGTCCTCACGTGGCTCTTTCCTCTGTGTCTATGCCTTAGTCCATTTTCTGTTGCTGTCACTGAATACCTCAGACTGGGTAATTCATAACGAAAATAGGCCGGGTGCGGAGGCTCATGCCTTTAATCCCAGCGCTTTGGGAAGCCAAGGTGGGAGGATTGCTTGAGCCTAGGAGTTCAAGACCATACTGGGCATCATAGAAAGATTTTGTCTCTTCAAAAAATAAAACAAAATTGGCTGGGTGCCACGCCGTGGTGTGCGCCTGTGGTCCCAGCCACTTGGAAGGCTGAGGTGGGATGATCACTCAAGCCTGGGAGGTTGAGACTGTTGTGAGCCATGATTGCATCACTGCACTCCAGCCTGGGCAACCAGAGTGAGATCCTGCCTCAAAAAACAAAACAAACAAACAAATAAAAAAACCACCAACACACACACACACACACACACACACACACACACACACACACACACACAAGAAATTGATTTCTTAAAGCTCTAGAGGCTGGAAGTCCAATATTAAGGTGCCGGCATCTGGTGAGGGCTTTCTTGCTACATCATAATGTGGAGGGCACCACATGGTGAGAGGGCAAGAGCGTGGTGCCAGCTCAGGTCTCTCTTCCTCTTATAAAGTTTCCAGTTTCAACATGGGACCCACCCTGATGACCTTGCCTAATCCTAATTGCCTCCCAAGGGCTCCACCTCCAACCAACATATGAATGTTGAGGTTAAGTTTCCAACATACGAAATTTGTTGGAAATTTTCCCACCATAGCAGTCTATGTTCCTATTTTCTCTTCTTACATGGACACCAGTCATTGGAGTAGGGCCTTCCCTGATGCCAAAGACCCTCATCTTAACTAACTATATCTGCAGAGACTCTATTTTCAAAAAAGATCACATTCTGAGGCTCTGGGTAGACATGAATTTGCTGGGGGATGCAATTCAATTCCATATACATTGTGTACAGGAGGTGTTAGTGGGGATACCTATGAGACGTCCCCAAGAAGAAATAGGTCCAGCTGGGCCACAGGTGATGCTGTCTGGTGAAGGCAGGTGACTGAGAAAAGCTGGGCTGCCTTCTAACAAACTCAGGGCACAGGCTGCAGGCCCCCAAATGCTGCCTTCCTAATGCTGTTGAAGGTACACTGAGCACGAGGTCTGGGGTCTGGCTGCAAGGCCTGAATCTCCCACTGACACGCCCTCGACCACGCTGTTGGGCAGATCTCTGCCCTCTCCTGGCCTCAGTTTTAACTGCTTGAATCATGAGGGTGATGGCCTAAGGTGGGCCAAAGTGGCCACCAGCTCCAAATGGATGGGAGAAGGTGATGGGGAGCCCTTTGCCCATGGGCTGATTGGAGGGATCGAATGAGACACCACTGTAAGTGACAAGTCAGTGTCTCCCCACCCGAGGAGAACCGTAATCAGAGAAAAAGACATAGAATGCTCAGCTCTGAAGTTCAAAAGCTTTGGTCAAGATGAAAGCCTGGGAAGGTTTGGAAAAATGTGTAAGTTCTTCCTTCCCAACCCCCCTTCCTTCCCCATCCCTCAGATTCTTAAAGATCCAGGGAACCAGGAAGGGGAAGAGAGTTCAAACAGAACCAAGGCCCTGGGGAGGGCCTTAAGAAGACCTGCCTTGGGCAGATCTTCCAGGTCTGAGCATATCAGGGACCTGAGATGGCCCAAGAAAGTGACAGGGCCCCAGAGTGCTCAGCACAGGCCACAGAGAAAAGATGGCTTCAAGGAACCACGAGCAAAAAGGCCCAGCAGACCCCCTCGCCAGGGCAGGCAGTGAACTGAGGGTCAGGTGGCTGCTGGAGGAGAGAGTTGGTGGGCTGGCAACAGAGGCTGATGGGAACATGGTCATTCTGCAGTCACTGCAAGGAGGGCTGACCCCACCTGGGAACCAGGACAAAGGGAATATATCAACAGAAGCTCAAGGCTCAGGACATGGTGCTGAAAAGTTCAGGCCGTAGTGGAGTCTGATTCGGCTGAACTTTTTAAATGGTTCATTTCATTTTGAAAAATAAATACAAGCAACATGCCAGTTATTCTGTTTGCCCCAGATTCCCTCTCTACTCTCTCCCCTGGTTCTGTCCCCAGAGCTGCCCTGTGTGAGCATCTCGTGGGCTCCCAGCCTCTGGCCTCTGGTTGTCAGGCCAATGCCAGGTGGTGGCAGGACAGCAGAAGGTAGAGAGAAAGAAAGGTTGGAGTTTTTATTCCCCTCCTTCCCTCCCGGCTGGCCACACTTTTGGCAGCAGTTGCACCCTTGTCCTTCTAGCAGCAGCCCCTCCAGCCAGCTCTGGCCTCAGGGGGAACAGTTCCTCCCCAGCTCCTTCAGGTCAGAAGTGTCTAGCTCCCTGAGACTGCCTCACCACCCCCTGTGGCTCCCTTAACACTGTCCTCACCTCTCTGTCCCTTCATTAAGTTCTTCACCTGCCCCTTTTAAGGGGGCCATCTCTTTCTTGCAGAACCCTGATTGATACAGTGGAACATGAAAATGTACAAAGGGGACTAACTGCTTGATGGGTATTGTTAGGTAACAAGAGCACCCTAATGGTGCTGGTTCCGGGTTCTTCTTCCTCCCCAACACAGGCCCGCCAAAAGGAGCCAATCAGAGGTCACGCCTTCCCGCCTCAGCCTAGACCCAGCCCCTCAGCCAACCAGCGACCCCCATGTAACATCCCTAGGCATAAAAGACAGAGGCTGCAGAGCCTTCGCTCTTTTTCTTCTTCCGCTTCGGCTTTCCCTCAGACTCCTCCAATAAAGATCTCTTGACTGCAACCGGTGTGGCGTGGTCTGAGTCTGAGCCTACAGAGTCACCCTTTCATTGGTGCCGTGACTCGGATTGGGACTCCCCGCCTTTGGTGGGACCCCAATCCCTCTCAGGCTCAGACCAGGCCCCGGTCAGTCTTCGCCCATTTTCCTGTTCGCCACACTCTTTGCCCACCACCGGCCTCATCTCAGTAAGTTTTCCCCTCCTGGGCCTACCTCTCGGGCAAATCGCCAGACCGTAGCCACTCCCATGAAAAACACATTTCGCCCAAGGCCCCTACGGCAGTGGTAGGCCCCTATCATTCACTTCCCCTCCTCGACCTGCAGGGAACGGAGTTTTCTCCCTCTCCGCCTCGCCCCTCCGGCCTGAGCCTCCGCCCCACACCATACTGTTGGCTACATACAAAATTCTGGTACCAGGTGGCTCACGGTCCTTCGGCCATCCTGTTGGCCCTTCAGTCCCTTCGCCTTGGTGACGACCAACCGAAGGCTCTGAACCTGGTTACAGTGTTCGGCTAATTAGGGGACGCCCTGTTAGCCATCACTGCCCCTTCTCCCACTATGGGAGGCTCCGCATCCCTGCCGGCCGACTCCCCCCTAAAATGCCTTCTAGACAATCTGGCTACCCTAGGCCTTGCCGCCGACCTCAAACCTAAACGCTTAATCAAATTCACAACCCCTTAAACAACCAAAATAAATGACCCATTTATGGGCCTCTAAATATTGTGAACGAACAGGAGAACGGGAAGAGATCCCCTATGCCCACAGCCCCGTATAACCCTTAACATCGTATCGCTCTCCCTCGGACTCCTCCAATAAAGATCTCTTGACTGCAACCGGTGTGGCGTGGTCTGAGTCTGAGCCTACAGAGTCACCCTTTCATTGGTGCCGTGACTCGCATAACCCTCAACATCTTATCGCTGCCCCCACCTTCCCCCGATCTTAACTCCATATCACCACCCTCAGCCCCACCATCCGGCCCCCGCTAGGCCAGCGGCAGCCCCACCCCTTACCACTTGCCCCCAACCTCTCTTTTCTTTCCCCTTCCTCGGCAACCTCCGCCTCTCAGCCCTCCCACCACTCGTTCCAGATCACACCTCTCCATCCTCGCCCCTCTTACAGAAGTTGCAGGGGCAGAAGGCATTCTTCGTGTCCATGTTCCCTTCTCTATGGCTAACTTATAAACGCTTAGGCTCTTACACTTCTAACTCCGCCTCTAACACCCTCCTTCTCAAGAAGCGCAGGCAGGTCTAGGAGCAGGCCCGTACTTATGCAGATCAGGTTCACTAAACAGCCCCAGCCCTACCCATCGGGGCGCAGGCAGTCCCCGAACACGACCCTGGCTGGGACTATAACTCCCAGAACGGTGTCTTGGCCCGAGACCACTTCGCCACCTGTTTAATAACAGGTCTCCGCAAGCAGCCCAAAAGGCAGTCAATTTTGAAAAACTTCACGAAATCATTCAGGAAAAACATGAAAACCCGTCCGCCTTCCTCGCCCGCCTTACACAGGTACTCCAACAATACACCAACATAGACCCCGAAGCCCCTGACGGCAGGCAATTTCTCATGTCCCATTTCTTCACACAAAGCTTCCCAGACATTCGGGCCAAACTAAAAAAGCTAGACAGAGGTACCTTTACCCCGCAGACCGAGATCCTTGCCACCGCATTCAAAGTCTACCACAACCGTGACGAGCAGGCAAGGAGGCAAAAGTGCCAGATGTTGGCTCAGGCCTTCAAGGCCTCAACCCAGCCTATCAGACGCCATGCCTCTATGTCCACCACTCACCGCCAACCCCCTGGACCCTGCTTTAAATGTGGGAATGAAGGTCATTGGGCTTGTGAGTGTCCTAATCCCAGGCCACCCAAAAGACCGTGCCCCAAGTGCCAACAATCCGGCCACTGGGCGACCGACTGCCCCAGCTCCCTCGGGGGAGCTGGGCCAGACCCCCGTCCTGAAGCCGATCTCATTGGGTTAGCGGCCTATGACTGACGGGGCCCTGGGACCTCTTCCCCGACACACACCATCACCACGCAGGAGCCCAGGGTGCCTCTTACAGTGGATGGGCGTCTCGTCATTTTAGTCCTTAACACTGGAGCTACTTTCTCGGTTCTGCAGGAGTATTGGGGCCCTGTCTCCACCTCTGGCCCTCCCATAGTCCAGGCAGCACAAGGCCAGACCATACGCCCAATGTCTACCCCTCCTAAAGGCTCCTACCACGACCCTGAGGAACGACCACTTCCTCCAAAAAACGCAGGTGAAAGAACTCATACTAGATAAAATGATCTCGTTTTCCAGAGCACCCTCTTTACCTTCCTATTTGCTCTTTGCCTATATATCCCTCCTAATTCCTTGGATACCTCATACAACCACCCCTCCCCTTCCACTAGCTCCTAATTACCTCTACAAGACTCTCAACTTAACTCACACTCTGTTAAACCAGTCCAATCCTTCCCTGGCAAATGACTGTTGGCTGTGTATCTCTCTATCAACCTCTGGCTATGTTGCCACTCCCATTCCCACAAAAAACTAGGTCTTCACCAACTTGACCTACCACCCTCGTTATGAAGGAAAAGACCCTTTCCAACTTCTAAACATGCAGTCATTAGCCGACTTCCCCATCTCTGATACGACCAAAAATACCATGACAGGACGTGCAACCCAACTTTTGCTTTCTTACATTTCCAACATCACCCGTTACACAAACAATAAAAAGCCCATACACAGCCCTGTAGCCACAAATACTATTTTAACTTTCCAAGCCCCTTTATGCATACAATGCAACCTGTCATCTGGCCTGCCTCTAGGGCACCTACCACCGCATCAGTGTAATTACACCTTACAACTTCAAGCCCCAATGGATCATGCTAGCTTTCAAGTCACCCAAACAGCTCAATTCAACCAGCCTGTCTGCTTCTCTGGGCCCCCCAAAATCATCACCTCCTCCCTACTCAACAAACAGTCCGGGTTCTGTAATGGCAGACATACTCCCTGCATGACCATTCACCCCTGGACTCCCTGCAGCAGTGCCCCCACCACTAGTGAGTGCCTTCTCATCCCCTCTTTCAATTGCTCTCTCGAATGGCTCCCAGTAGATACAAAACGTTTTTTCCTCCAATGGGAAAATAAAACACAGGGAGCCACTCAGTTTACTCCCAACACCCCTTTCCAGCCGCTCACTGGAGCCACCTTAGCAAGTACTCTAGGAATATGGGAGAATGAAAACAACAAACTCACACGCCTTTTTAACATACATAACGAGTTCTGTCCACCCAGCCATGGCATATTCTTCTTATGTGGAATGTCAACCTATATCTGCCTCCCCACTAACTGGACAGGCACCTGCACCTTAGTCTTTCTAAGCCCCCACATTGACATTGCCCCAGGGAATCAGACCTTATCAGTACCCCTCAAAGCTCAAGTCCGTCA
The DNA here is from genome assembly GCF_028878055.3 of Symphalangus syndactylus. NCBI lineage: Eukaryota > Metazoa > Chordata > Mammalia > Primates > Hylobatidae > Symphalangus > Symphalangus syndactylus. The sequence continues at coordinate 27,635,178 of NC_072427.2, read as the reverse complement.
GCGAAGAGCCGTGCAACTAATACCCCTACTTATAGGATTAGAAATAGCCACTGCCACAGGGACTGGAATAGCCGGCTTGTCCACGTCTTTATCCTACTACCACACCCTCTCAAAAGATTTCTCAGACAGTTTACAAGAAATAACAAAATCTATCCTTACTTTACGATCTCAAATAGACTCTTTAGCAGCAGTGACTCTCCAAAACCGCCGAGGCCTAGACCTCCTCACTGCTGAGAAAGGAGGGCTCTGCATCTTCTTAGGGGAAGAGTGTTGTTTTTACACTAATCAGTCAGGGATAGTGCGAGATACTGCCCAGCGTATACAGGACAAGGCTTCTGAGATCAGACAACGCATCTCAGATTCTCGTTCCTTCTCCTGGGACACTCTAAAAATGCCTCTTTTAGCTTGGGTCCTACCGTTTCTCGGACCCCTTTTAGGCATAGCGGCCTTGTGTATTCTCCTCCCTTGCCTAATAAAGTTCATACAACAACGAATCTCCTCCTTATCTAACCAGACTTTTAACCAGCTTCTCATTAGGCACTACCAACTCCTAGCAACCGAGGAAGAGTACCAGGACTCCCGTACCTACGGCCTCCACCTCCAGGACCTGTAATTTCTTAGATTTCCTCCAGGCCCTCCAAGAAGATATGTGGCTTATAGCAGATCCTTCCCTGCCATACGGATGGCTCGCGTCCATAGATGACCTCTACTTACAAGGGACATTTTTAGACTTCACACCCCGGGAAGTGTTCACCTTCAGCGCCGTCTTCTTTAGCCTCCTGCTGTTGCTCTGCCCCTACAGTCCTCCAGTATCCCTTCCCCATAACGCCCCCGTTCAGCAGGAAGTAGCCAGACAAACAGCGACGCCCGCCTTCCCACTTCTTAAAAAACAAAAAAGGGAGGAATGTTAGGTAACAAGAGCACCCTAATGGCGCTGGTTCTGGGTTCTTCTTCCTCCCCAACACAGGCCCGCCAAAAGGAGCCAATCAGAGGTCACGCCTTCCCGCCTCAGCCTAGACCCAGCCCCTCAGCCAACCAGCGACCCCCACGTAACGTCCTTAAAAGACGGAGGCTGCAGAGCCTTCGCTCTTTTTCTTCTTCCGCTTCGGCTCTCCCTCGGACTCCTCCAATAAAGACCTCTTGACTGCAACCGGTGTGGTGTGGTCTGAATCTGAGCCTACAGAGTCACCCTTTCAGGTATGAGGTCTCCTTTTGGATGAACATGTTTTGAATCTAGATAGAGATGATGGTTGCACAACACTGTGAATGTATTAAATGCCACTGAATTGTACACTTTTTTTTTTTTTTTTTTGAGACAGGGTCTCATTCTGTTGCTCAGGCTGGAATGCAGTGGTGTGACCATAGCTGGAATGCAGTGGTGTGACTGTAGCTCGCTGCAGCCTCAAACTCCCAGGCTCTAGTGATCCTCCCACCTCAGCCTCCTGTGTGGCTGGGACTACAGGCATGTACCACCATGCCTGGCTAATTTTTAAATTTTTTTTTGGAGAGACAAGGTCTTGCTATGTTTCCCAGGCTAGTCCTGAATTCCTGGCCTCAAAGGATCCTCCTGTCTCAGCTTCCCAAGGTTCTGGGATTATAGGTGTGAGCCATCATGCCCAGCCATGAACCCTACACTTTAAAATGGTGAATTTAATGTTATGTGAATTTCACCTCAATACAATGTTTTAAAAGGTAAAAACGGCTTCACAGTAAAAATTAAATTTTCCTCCCACTTTTCTGTCCCTCTCCCCACCATCCTTCACTCATTTTTCCTCTCCAGAGCCACCACTGTTAAAACTTTCTTTTTTGCATCATTCTAGAAATATCTTGGATATATACAAATGCTAACATATGGCAGACACAGTTTCGTATCTTCTTATACTTGACAACATTTGCTGGAGAACTTTTCATCTTTTTGCCTGGAGAACTTCCTGGTTCTCTTTTTTGGGGGTATGCACAGCATTTCACGGAGGGTCTGGCCCGAGATGCATTTCAACAGCCCTGCAGGATGAACATTGAGGTTGTTTTCAGTGTTTTGCTGTTACAGACGAAGCTGCGATGAAGAATCTTATCCTTGCGTGGTTCGTACTTAAGCTAGTCTACGTCTAGGATAAATTCCTAGAAATGGGACGCTAGGACTTGACTGAGTTTAAACTTGAAAATGACAGTTTTTGTGAAACTGTTATGAGGGGGTTCCTTGCTTCCAGAGCTCCCAAGATGGTGGTGGGCGGCTTCCAAGATGGTGGCAAGCCTCGTGTTCTCTGACCTGGGGTTCTTGGCCTCATGGATTCCAAGGAATGGAATCTGGGGCCATGTGGTGAGTGTTATAGCTCTATTAGAAACCGTGGGTCACGGAAGAGAACCGTGGAACCCAGTGACTAGTGTTGAGCTCGATTAGGATGAACCCGGGCCCTTAGCTGTGCAGGAACAATGGCAAGCCTTTAGCCCGATCGGGAGAGGCAATGGGTGCCTCCTTGGATCAGGAGCACAGCAGACACCCTGCGGGATCCAGAGGGATGGCAGTCAGTGAAGCGCCTGCAATGGCGGCAAACAGCAGTGGTGGATGGCGAGCAAAAGCTCAGCTTGAGCTGTAACAAACATGAACCAGAAAAGATTTGCAAGATTTTTTTTTTTTTTTGAGACGGAGTCTCGCTCTGTTGCCCAGGCTGGAGTGCAGTGGTGCGATCTCCGCTCACTGCAAGCTCCGCCTCCTGGGGTTCACGCCATTCTCGGCCTCAGCCTCCCTAGTAGCTGGGACTACAGGCGCCCGCCACCATGCCCGGCTAGTTTTTTTTGTATTTTTAGTAGAGACAGGGTTTCACCATGTTAGCCAGGATGGTCTCAATCTGCTGACCTCGTGATCTGCCTGCCTCAGGCTCCCAAAGTGCTGGGATTACAGACATAAGCCACCACGCCCCGCCAGTTGCAAGATTTAATAGAGTGAAAACAGAGCTCCCATACAAAGGGAGGGGACCCAAAGTGGGTAGCCGTTGCCGTTGCCGGCTGGAATGCCTGCGTTTATATCCTGATTGTTGTTCCTCCTGCTGTGCTCTCAGGCAATAGATAATTGGCTATTTCTTTACCTCCTGTTTTTGCCTAATTAGCATTTTAGTGAGCTCTCTTTATTACTTGATTGGTTGGGTATGAGCTAAATTGCAAGCCCCGTGTTTATAGGTGGATGTGGTCACCTTCCCAGCTAGGCTTAGGGATTCTTAGTTGGCCTAGGAAATCCAGCTGGTCCTGTCTCTCAAAACGAACAGATTAAATGTCCTGCCATTAGGAGGAAGGGTGGAGAGCTGTAAAATTTTCTTTTTCCATTGAGTTACAGAAAATAAAACTGCAGTTTTGCCCACCTGAGTTTGTTGATCGCAGAAGTTTGTGTCTGCTCTGTGTGTAAGGCAAAATGCCTCTGCACCAGCCTCTACTGTCACAGAAGTGATTGCTACCCTCACTGGTTTTCAACTTCAAGAATTGGCTAGGTGCGGTAGCTCACGCCTAGCACTTTCGGAGGCTGAGGCAGGTTGACTGCCTGAGCTCAGGAGTTCGAGACCAGCCGGGCAACACAGTGAAACCCCGTCTCTACTAAAATACAAAAAATTAGCCAGCGTGGTGCTGTGCACCTGTAATCCCAGCTATTCCGGACGCTGAGGCAGGATAATTGCTAGAACACGGGAGGCAGAGGTTGCAGTGAGCCAAGATCACACCACTGCACTCCAGCCTGGGCGACAGAGTGAGACTCCATCTCTTAAAAAAAAAAAAAAAAAGAATCAAGACCACTATTTTCCAATCAATTTCTTTATCACCTTCAATAGTTTTGCCATATTTGCTTTCCTCTGGGGTATTGTACATTGTTTACTATTTTTCAACTCCCTTTTATAATTTAAAAATGAAATAGCTTTATTCTAAGCAATTGAAGGACTTGTTATATAAATATATAAATACAGATATTTCCCAATGCATGTTGAAATTAACATGAAACTACCTTTTCTTCTTTCTTTTTTTTTGAGAGATCGAGGGGGTCTCATCATGTTGCTCGGGCTGGTCTTGAACTCCTGGGGTCCAGCAATCAGCCTGCCTCCCACAACAAAGAGATATTAAGTGTTTTGTTTTTGTTTTTAAAAGCCTTTAAAAAGGCTTGGGTGGGAGCATCATTGATCTATGTTTTCAGCATTAGCTTTTCTGGGCCACTTTTTTGTTATCACGCGTATGTATTACCAGGAGACGATTTTTTTTTTGTTTTTAAATTTCGAAATACTGCACCTGGGGCTCTGGATTGAGGCCTCGCAGTCGTCTCTGGGTGCAGGACGAGCAGGAGAACAGTGGGCCTCTGCTGACCCCTGCTGGCCAGAGCGCCTCCCATCCGCCCAGGTCTCCACAGGACTGGGATCTTGTGCCACTGCCTCCATCCCCAGAAACAGCGTCCTTCCTCCCCTGCCCCCAGAAGGCCTCCGTCAGCCACCGCAGTGTGCTCTGGACATCGAGTCCGGGGCCCAGCTGGGAGACCCTTGTGCTCCAGAGGACGCTGAGGCTCTGGGCTGCATTCGTGTCCCCTCTGGCCCTATCTACATCAAGTGGGTGGGGTGTGAGTCCTGGGATCAGAGTATCCTCCAGCTCTAGATAAAACCCGACTTTGGAAGGCCAAGGTGGGCAGATGACCTGAGGTCAGGAGTTCGAGACCAGTCTGACCAACACGGTAAAGCCCTGTCTCTACTAAAAATACAAAAATTAGCCGGGCGTGGTGGTGGGTGCCTGTAGTCCAAGCTACTTGGGAGGCTGAGGCAGGAGAATTGCTTGAACCCAGGGGGTGGAGGTTGCAGTGAGCCAAGGTTGTGCCACTGCACTCCAGCCTGGGTGACAGAGTGAGACTCTGTCTCAAAAACAAATAAATAAAATAAAATAGATAAAACCCAGAGATTTTTGGAGATTCAAACTCCTCTCCCAGGGACTTAGATTCTCTGAGCTGTGGGGCACCAGGGCAGAGCTTTCCTGAGAGGAGGGGCAGAAGAACGTAGCAAGAGGATTCTAATGTGCCAGGACTGAGCTGGGAGTGCGCAATGGAGACCACGGAGGATGGAGCCCTTTGGAGGATTAGGGAAGAAGGAGGAAGGGAGGGCCAGATGTCTGGGCAATCTCTGCAGAGGAGGCACCTTCTTTTCTCACCTGGAAGGACCTGGATCAAGGGCCACGTGACGCATATTCTCCAGATCTGCACCATTTGGGGCAGGGGTGGAACACACTGGTTTTTGGACTTGCTCCATGACCCAGGCCAAGTCACCTCTCTGAGTCTCAGTTTCCTCCTCTGTAAAATGGAAAGTCCTGATTGCCAGGGGCAGAACCCCTAACTGAAACCAGCAGAGACAAAAAGGACCACGAGATGACGGGTGCAGTGCAGGACACGGTTAACAACTAAATATGAAGGGGCAAGGGGTGCTCTGCCACTGGGAAGGATCCCCTCTCTCCACCTCCCTTATGAGGGAGTGAGTCTCATGGCTCACTCTGCACTGGTTCCCTCCTGTGGAGAGACCAGGGATAGGAAGAAGACAGCCATAAGTTCCCCGGCTTTCTCCCCTCAACAGAATGGTCCAAGGTGCAGCACACAGAACGTGTCTGGGTCACCTACATGACATAGCAAAGAGCTATGTTTCCTTGTGCAATGGTGAACAGCTCAGAAATGCAACTACCTTCTATTTGCTTTCCTTCCTTTTCTGCCTCATGTCCTTTTTATTTTTCCTGATTCATGTGCCCTAGAATTCCACTTCCAATAAAGCCTTAGGACATAAGCTTTGCCTTGGGCTCTGTTTTCTAGAGCATCTGGGATGAGATAGACACTTATAAGCTGTTTGACCTTGGATACATGACTTAACTTCTCTGTGCTTCAGTTTTCTCATTTGTAAAATGGAGTCATAATGATTCCTAGCTCACGAGGTTGCAGTGAGTTAAGTCTACTGAAGGCACTTACAGTAGTACGTAAACATCCAGTTAGAATTCATTGCCGGGTGCAGTGGCCTACACCTGCAATCCTGGCACTTTGGGAGGCTGACGGGGGGATTGCTTGAGTCCAGGAGCTTGAGACCAGCCTAGGCAGCACAGCAAGACCTCATCTCTACAAAAAAAAAAAAAAAAAAATTAGTTGGGCATGGTGGCACGTGCCAATAATCCCAGCTACTCAGGAGGCTGAAGGGAGGAGGATTGCTTGAGCCTCGGAGTTTTAGGTTGCAGTGAGCCGAGATTGTGGCACTGCACTCAGCCTGGATGACAGAGCAAGACCCTGTCTCAAAAAAAAAAAAAAAAGCGTTCGCTGTTTTTAGTACCCTGGGGCCTGAGAATGCTCTGGACACTGGGACAGAGGCAGCTCATCGGGAAAAAAATGGAGATTTGAATGACTTTCTCCAGGGCTCTCATCAACGACAGAGCCACGCAGCTGAGGATGTCTGTTGCTACCCAGGCTGCACCTCCCACACTGGCTGCCCCTGACCTTGGGCAGTGGCCTGAGGCTGGGGAAGGAACACTGGATTGAGAGTCAACAGGACTTGGTTCCAGCTTGCATGACCCTGGGGGAGGCCTCCACATTTCAGAAGCCCAGTTTCCTCACCTGTAAATGACTACGTTGATTGAACACAAACCCAGTGAGCGCTTAGCCCAGATGGGGTCTGTGAATGTCACACCTGGCAGGGCTTAGAAACACTTCTAGCCTTCTGCCTTCCTTTTACAGATGAGAAAACTGGGGCCCTGAGAGAGGAAATAGCCTGGCCCGGGCGAGGGAGAGGGCTTGTGGATTAGACAGGGACAGAGGAGGTGTGGCAGGGGGAGGGAATATGCAAATTCCTTTCTCAGCGCCTGAGCGCTGGCCTGGGAATAGCTTCCTCTGGCACAGACCCCCAACATCAGGGACCTCAGAAAGCGATATCTTTTCTGAATCTGGGGACCCTTCCAGCCTCTGCCTGGGCCAGCAGATGTGGCTAGGAATGGGGAGCCAAGGCCCAGGAGTCCTGGCAAACGGCCCAGACAGCCAGAAGCCAGGGTCAGCACAGGCTGGGGCAGATCAGTGCTGCTCAACGAGGGGCTGGACAGCCAAGCATGGAGAACTTGCTCCCCTGCTCAAACCCCATGTCCTACTTAATGACAAACTTCTAAGGCCAGGAAATGGGGGGCTGGGGGAGCATCTTCAGCTGAGCCAGGCTGGGCCCCTGAGATTCTAGCTGAGTATTCCCCCCACCCTCCTTGTTGATGTCCAGAGGGCAATTGCTGGGAAGAAAGGAGTGCCCAGATGAGTTTGCACTCAGGTGTGAGAGATGCTTCCTGGACTTCCAAAACAAGGGAGGAGAGGGGAAGGAGGTGACACTGGTGTCCAGAGCCATGCCAGACAATCACCTCGAAGGCTTCATGTGTGCTTCATGGCAGTCCTGCCAGGAGGTATTATTATAACCCTCCATTGTGCAAATAGGGACACTGAGAGGGCTGGGGCATGCCAACGTCCCATAGTAAGCCAGTTTCAGAACCTACACAGGCTGACCTCTGACCCAGGCCTCTACCTCCAGGGCCAAGGGTGGGGCAGGAGCTCAGAGGAGGGCTCTGCAGCCGTAGGGTGATGAGTGCGTGGTGGTTGCATTGACAGTGGGAATGGGCCTTTCTCTGCTTGTTCTCAAGGAGCGCAAAGGAACTCATCGTGCACGGCACAGTTACAGCTGAATGAATTCGTGCTCTTTTCTGTCATGATACCCAAGGCTCTAAAAAGGCTTTTTTATTTTTTTTCCTTTTCCCAAACAGGAATCTGATCACCCCAACAGACCACTCTTGCCTGGTAGGACTTTGGGAGCTTCATTCTTTATGACAGTCTCTCTCAGGCAGAACCCAGCCAGACCTTGCCCCCACTCCCAGAAAGGTAGAGCAAAGCCCCTATCACAGGCTGGAGAAGAGCTGCCATCCTGGCTGCTTGGGAAGAGCTGGGGTCAGCACTGATCAGCCGTCTCTGAGGACTCAGGAGGGTCCTTGGCAAGAAGAGTCCTCCCATCCCCAGGAACCATCAGCATCTCTAACTGACATCCTTCAGGGCCTCACCACCTGGGTAAAGAACATTCATACTGCAGGGCCATGGAGGCCAAAGAGAGTGACACAAACAGAGAGAGGGGGTGGGGAGAGTCCTTGAGTTGCTACTTTTGAGGGATGGGCCCAGGTAGAGATGGCAGACGCCCCACTGCCTCCTCCCACTCCAGCTTCCCACATTTATCTCCTCTGGGAAGCCTTTCTAGATACCCCCACATTCCCCAACTTCCTCATATAGTCCATGGAGACTCCTCCACTCCCTTCTACTCTCAGCTAAACTGCCCCTTCTGCTCAGCTTGGGGCCACAGGAGCCTGGCTTCTCTGCTGGCCTCGTGGTCTGACCACACTCAGATAGATGCGCGTGAGTCAATGTGACCATGTATCCATCCCTCCATCCCTCCAACACAAATTAACAAGCACCTATGATTTGCAGGGAACACCTTGGGGACACAGGGATGAATAATACTGGTGTACTTATAAGGAGTTACTAGGAACTCCAGCTAGGAAGTGAGCCTTAGACATCAACAGCGAATGAAACAATACTGTTTTGTAAATCAAGTTTTTCTTGTGTCCCAGGCTCTGTGCTAAAGCACTTTATGCACATTCTCTCATTCAGTTCTCAAGCAACCTTATCAAAACCACTATTATCATTTTTTATAGACCAGGACACTAAGACACACAGATATTAACTTGCCTAAGGTGGCCAAAGGGGCAGTAAATAACACAGCCAGGCTTTGCACCTAAGCAACACCACCTGTCAGAGCCACCAGTTGCGTATGGGACTGAGGAGAGACGGCCACTCTCACTGGCAGGATCAGGAGTGGCTTCCTGGTGAAGGTGACTTGTCAGTGGCACCAGGATTGAAGGCACTGAGTTTTGGGCCATGAGAGTTCTAGGAACAAAGATAGAAAAGTGCAAGGCACATGGAGTGACGGAGGAGGATGGTGCCAGGCCAGGAGAGGAGGGTGTAGACCTGGACTGAGTGGAAGGAAATGCAGGTTCATAGGCTTGAGGCCTTGCTGCCAGGCTAAAGTTTGGGGCTTGTGGTAGGCAGAATTATGGCCCCAAAGATGTCCATGTTTGGTTGGGTGTGGTGGCTCACACCTGTAATCCCAGCACTTTGGGAGGCCAGGGTGAGAAGATTGATTGAGCCCAGGAATTAAAGACCAGTCTGGGCAACATAGTGAGACCCTGTCTTTACAAAAAATTTAAAAAGAAAATTAGCTGGGTGTGGTAGCGTGCACCTGTAGTCCCAGGTATTTGGAAGGGTGAGGTGGGAGGATCGCTTGAGCCAGGGTCGCGCCACTGCACTCCAGCCTGGGTGACAGAGTGAGACTCTGTCTCAAAAAAAAAAAAAAAAAAAAAGAAAGGAAGGAAGGAAAAGAAGAAACTTGAGCGTATGTTAGCTTATGTGTCAAAAGAGACTTTGCAGGTATGATTAAGGAATTTTTTTTTTTTTCTTTTTTTTGAGACGGAGTCGTGCTCTGTCGCCCAGGCTGGATGGCACAATCTCGGCTCACTGCAAGCTCCGCCTCCCGGGTTCACACCATTCTCCTGCCTCAGCCTCTCCGAGTAGCTGGGACTACAGGCGCCCGCCACCACGCCTGGCTAATTTTTTGTATTTTTAGTAGAGATGGGGTTTCACTGTGTTAGCCAGGATGGTCTCGATCTCCTGACCTCGTGATCCTCCTGCCTCGGCCTCCCAAAGTGCTAGGATTACAAGCGTGAGCCACCGCGCCCGGCCATGATTAAGGATTTTGATATGGGAATAGTATCCTAGATTGTCAGTGGGGCACAAGGTAATCACTATAGTCCTTACAAGACGGAGGCAGGAGGCTCAAAGTGAGAGAAGATGTGACGATGGACACAGAGTTAGAGAGGGAGACTTGGAGATGACACATTGCTAGCTTTAAAGATAGAGAAGAGTGGCTGGGCACGGTGGCTCACGCCTGTAATCCCAGCACTTTGGGAGGCTGAGGTGGGCACATCATTTGAGGTCAGGAATTCGAGACCAGCCTGACCAACATGGTGAAACCCTGTCTCTACTAAAAATACAAAGAAAATTAGCTGGGTGTGGTGGTGCACACCTGTAATCTCAGCAACTTGGGAGGCTGAGACAGGAGAATCACTTGAAGTTGGGAGGCAGAGGTTGCAGTGAGACTAGACTGCACCACTGCACTCCAGCCTGGGTGACAGAGCGAGACTCCATCTTGAAGGAAGGAAGGAAGGGAAGGAGGGAAAGAAAGAAAGAGAAAAAGAGAGAAAGAGAAGAGGCCATAAGCCAAGGAATGCAGGTGGCCTCTAGAAGCTGAAAAAGCAAGGAGATGGATTATCTATCCCCTAGAGCCTCTGGGAGGAATACAGCCCTGTGAACACCTTGATTTTTAGCTCAGTGAGACTTGCTTTGGATTTCTGACCTGTGTGATAAGTGTGTGTTGTTTCAAACCACTAAGTGTGGTCATTTGCTAGAGCAGTTACAGGAAATTAATACAGCACTCTTACCTGAGCACCACGTGGGCACTGGGGCTTCCAGCAACATTGTCCGATTGGCATTTTAGAAAGCTGGATTCAAATATTTACCAAGCTTTCTACATGCCAGGACCATGCTAGGCCAAGGGGAGATAGTGCAAAAGAGAGGTGCAGCCCCTGCCTCGGGTGGGGCTTTAGCATCATTGGAGGCCACTCCAGCTGCCACACTGGATTAGAGGACAGTGCAGGATGAGCAGATTATCACTAACTGGCAGCCCGAACAGAAGCAGTTCCTAACTGGCAGCTGCAAAGCTTTTCTTTAATTGAGAAAAGACTTATCTGAAGGGCTCGGAGGAGCGCACTTTTCAACAGCTATGCCAGAGCCAGCCCAGCAGCCACGTGGCTCCAGCAAATTTATGCCATGGCTGTCCACTGCCCTTTCTCAGCAGGGCAGCCTGAGGGTCTCATAGGAATGAGGGGTGGGGGCCACCCGAGGTTTCTCAAAGCACCAAGCAGGAGTCTCCACTGGTGGGAGCAGTGTGCTGGGAGAAGGTAAGAGGGGCATTGAGGTGCCACCCCCAGCCCATACCCCAGTTCCACTCCCAGGGGTATATCCAAGAGAAGTGTGAACATACATGTGCTAAAATATACACCCCAGAATGTTTGTGGCAGAGCCGTAATAGCCTCAAACTAGAAGCAACCCCAATGTCCACCAAGAGTAGAATGGGTGGCTAAAGTGTGGTATGTTCCTACAACCGAACACTGAACAGCAATGAGAATGAACGAGCTGTCATGAAACCCAGCAACATTGATAATTCTCACCAACTTGATATTGAGCAAATGAAGCCAGATACAAAAGATCTATTACATGGATCTGTGTACTTAATATTCACAAAGAGGCAAAGTGAATCTGCCTGCTGGAAGTCAGGATAGGGTTCCCCTGGGGTAGTGGAGGGCACAGTGATTGGGAGATGGCACAGGGGCTTCTGGAGTGCTGGCAATGTTTTCTTTCTGATTCAGGGTGGGGCTTAAATAGGAGTGTCTGCTTTGTAATAATTTATTGTACTACACACTTATGGATCGTGCATTTTCTTCGTGTACCTTATATTATGATGTTTATTTTTTAAATTATTAATGAACGTACTACAGTGCTGGGGGTTATTTTGGTGGCTATGTGATGTAGGAGGCATTGGCTTAGAGTTAGAAGGCCCAGGTTCTGGCCTTAACGTGCCTGGATTATGATGCTCTATCCATGAATTGGGAGAGTGTATATGTGGGTTATATGATTTTTGCAGAAATTCAGCAGAATGCTGGAACCGTAGCTAACCTGAGTCCTTATTTTAAAGAGAGAGAGAGAGAGTCCAAGACTTTGTTGGAACTGGAGATGTTTTCCTGCTTCCTTGTTAGAGTGGTCATGCGATGATTTGGCTCCATTACTAACGGCCCAATTATTTGACCTTGGCCTCAGAGACAGGTGTGTGGTGGACTGGAAAGAACATGGTGGGTTTTGGCAGGGTCCCCACTTTGGTTGTTCATGAACTTGGGCAAGTTACTGCACCTCCCACACTCCTCCTTCTGTTACTAGTAAAGTGCAGGTGCCCATGCCCACCCTACTGGACGGATGGGAAGATGAAGTGAAAAATGCCCCCAGCTGTTGGAAGCGGGGAGCCCTGGGAAAGCAGACCCCACCTTTACAGATCACAGGAACCTTATCCTGAGAGCCTCACCTCACCGAGGGGGGCCTCAGGCCTGACCCTGCCCATGGGGCCCAAAGAGTGGGGATTGGGGAGGGATCCCAGCGTGAGGGGGCTGCTCTATGGCCCTCTGGCGAGGGGCCTGGGTAATGCCTTGGGGGTCTGTCATCCCTTCCATGTGGTTTCCCACTGCCTTGTGCGAACAGCAGATGCCAGGAAAGCCTTGATAAGCTGAATGGAGGTCCAGCCTTTCATACTGTGCTCAGCTCAGTATGAGAGGACATGGGAAATGGGTAACCATCTTGACGCATTAGAAACAGCTGGAGGAACTGCTGGAGTTGAAGCTGAGTCACTCAGAGAAGACCCCAGGGGCCATGGGCCACTGCTTTTGCAAATCTAATGGGCTCTCTGGATTTTCTGGCCTTTTGTGTGGAGGCTAGTGTTTCTCCGTCTCTGATTCGTTCTCAGAGAATCCAAATCTGCTTATTTTAAATGGTTTGCTTTTCTAACTATATAAGGCACATATGTTCCTGTAAAAAAAATTGAAATGCATAGAAAAGCAAAATAAGAAAATAAGGCTGGGTGTGGTGGCTCATGCCTGTAATCCCAGCACTTTGGGAGGCCGAGGTGGGTGGATAGCCTGAGGTCAGGAGTTTGAGACCAGCCCAGCCAACATGGTGAAACCCCACTTCTACTAAAAATACAAAAATTAACCAGGCGTGGTGGCGTGTGCCTGTAATCCCAGCTACTTGGGGGGCTGAGGCAGGAGAATCACTTGAACTGGGGAAACAGAGGTTGCAGTGAGCTGAGATTGTGCCATTGTGCTCCAGACTGGGCGACAGAGTGAGACCCCGTCTCATTAAAAAGAAAAAAGAAAGAAAGAAAGAAAGAAAGAAAGAAAGAAAGAAAGAAAGAAAGAAAGAAAGAAAGAAAGAAAGAAAGGAGGGAGGGAGGGAGGGAGGGAGGGAGGGAGGAAGGAAGGAAGGAAGGAAGGAAGGAAGGAAGGAAAGAGAAAGAAAGAAAGAAAGAGAAAAAGAAAAAGTAAGACTTGGCCAGGTGCAATGGTTCACGCTTGTAATCTCAGTATTTTGGGAGGCCAAGATGGGAGGATAGTATGAATCCAGGAGTTCGAGACCAGCCTGAGCAATATGGCAAGACCCTGTCTCTACAAAAAAAAATTTTTTTAATTAGCTGGGTAGGTTGAAGCAAGACTTCAGTCCCAGCTACTAGGGAAGCTGAGGCGAGAGGATCACTTGAGTCTGGGAGGTTGAGGCTGCAGTGAGCCATGACCGCACCACTGCACTCCAGCCTGGGTGACAGACCAAGACCTGTTTCAAAAGAAAAAGAAAAGAAGACTCACTCATCATTTCATCATCTGGAGACTGCTATTGTTAACATTTTTGTGTATATCCTTCAGATTTATATATGTGATCACCAGGTATATTTGATCAGCCCAGGGTGTTTGGTTGCAGGCAACAGAAACTGGCTCTGGCTAGCTACATTAGTTAAGGCACAGTTGGCTGCTGTACTAGGAAAATCCCCAAATAACAGTTGCTTTATACAACAGAAATGTATTTCTTGCCCACATAAAGCACGACACAGTGGTTCCTGCTGGGTAGAGGGGAGTGGAGGCAGCTCTGGATCACAGTCACTCAGTACAGGACCCAGGCCAAGGATGGCCTCACCCATTCAATGCCTGGCTTCCTAGGTGACCAGCCAACATGTAGCTACCAGGCGGGCGAAGAGAGCGTGCAGAGGATTCTGCGGACCTGAAGGAGTGTCCGTACTGTTCCTTCTCTTTCCATTGGCCAGAATTCAGTCACATAGCCATACCTAACAAAAGGCTGTTGGAGGACTCGCAGAATTGACAGGAGGCTGGGGCACCAGGCTTGAGATTGAGCGGTTTCCAGGGAGCTCCAGGGAGTCAGGAAGCAGGAAGCAATACACATGGCGACCACCTCGTGAGCCAGGCAGAGCCCACGTGTCACCCCCAGCCCCACCACAGCTGCCAAGAATCGCCTCTAATTCCTCTTGGCTCCTCCAATTCCCCTTGGTGTCACTCTCTCAGGATCCAGTGTCCTAGAAGAACGCATCTATTTTGTTAGGAATCCCCAGATCATGCCCTCGTCATGGGAGGCAGGCATTTCCTATGGCTGGGCTCACCCCCTCCCTCCCCAGGAGAGATAATTTCATTTTTCTTCCGGTTTTATTGCAGTAGAATTGACCAAAAAAAGTATATATATGTAAGGTGTACAATGTGATAATGTAGTATATGCATATATTGTAAAGTGATTACCCCAATCAAGCTAATGAACACATCCATCCGCTCATATAGTTACTTTTTGTGTGTGTGGTGAGGACACTTAAGATCTACTCTTAGTGAATTCCAAGTATGCAACACGCTATTATTAACTATAGTCACCATTCTGTTCATTAGATCCCCAAAATTTATTCCTCTTACAGCTGAAGCTTTGTACTCTTTGTCCAATATCTCCCCTTTCCTGCCCCCGCACCCCTCACCCCTGGCAACCACCATTCTACTCTCTGCTATGAGTTTGATTTTTGAAGATTCCATATATAAGTGAGTTAAAGCAGCGTTTGTCAATACCGACAAATAGACAATTTTCTGAGGGCCTGTTGAGAAAGAAGATTGGTGCTGGACAGTCAAAAATCACAATGTTTTCTATCATCTCACTATACTGTGTTATTGGGCCTGGGATCCTGCCCATTCTGCCAGTGCCCCCACCCATCCATGCACCTGCCGAGTGGCCATAGCCGTCCTGGGTTTCTACAGCCACAGAGAGAAGTCAGAGCACCTGGGAAATGGAATTGCCCAGAAGCCTCATGGAAAGGAGCCATGTGGAGTCCAAGGTGGCTCAAAGCTGTAACGTCCCACCAAGGTTTCCATGTTAAGCCCCCAAATACACCAGGACAACTTCCCCAGCCCTCTCCATCACCAACACAACCCGTGGCTGACAAAAAGCAGTGAAAGGAATAGGAAGAGAAAGGCTACGAATGCAAATTTCAGTTTGGAGGTGCTTTGTCTTTTATTTTATTTTATTTTTTGGTAGAGGCAGGGTCTTACTATGGTGTCCAGGCTGGTCTTGAAGTCCTGGCCTCAAGCAATACTCCTGCCTTGGCCTCCCAAAGTGCTGAGATTATAGGTGTGAGCCATTATGCCTGGCCTGAGGTGTTTTGTCTTTAGGGAACCTCATTCCATGATTAACGAGGTCCTTGACACACTCCGAATTACTGTTTGAAACAGTAAGTGCACAAAAAAAATACTCAACACTGTTGGTTTCTAGGAAAATGCAAATTTAAAAACATGAGCTATGACTACACATTCACCACAAATGGCCAGAGTTAAAGACAGATGACCTGGTCCAGTGGCTCACACCTGTAATCCCAGCATTTTGGGAGGCTGAGGCAGGAGGATCGCACAAGCCCAGGAGTTCAAGACCAGCCTGGGCAACACAGTGAGACCTTATCTCTTAAAAAAAAAAAAAAAAAGGCCAGGTGCGATGGCTCACACCTGTAATTCCAGCACTTTGGGAGGCTGAAGCAGGCAAGTCACTTGAGGTCAGGAGTTCGAGACCAGCCTGGCCAACATGGTGAAACCTTGTCTCCACTAAAAATACAAAAATTAGCCAGGCTTGATGGTGTGCATCTGTAATCTCAACTACTCAGGAGTCTGAGGTACAAGAACTGCTTGAACCCAGGCAGAAGTTGCAGTGAGCCAAGATCGCACCATCGCACTCCAGCCTGGGTGACAGAGTGAGACTCAGTCTCAAAAAAAAAATTATCCAGGCATGGTGGCATGCACCTGTGGTCCCAGTTACTTGAGAGGCTGAGGCAGGGGGATCACACTAGCCCAGTAGTTCGAGACCAGCCTGGGCAACATAGCAAGATCCCATCTCTAAAAAAGAATTATCCAGGCATGGTGGCATGCACCTGTGTTCCCAGTTACCTGAGAGGCTGAGGTGGGAGGATAACTTAAGCCTGGGAGATAGAGGCTGCAGTGATCCATGATGATGCCACTGCATCCCAGCCTGGGTGACAGAGTGAGGCCTTGTCTCAATAAATAATCTCGATAAACAAATAAAAGATACTCTGTAGTGCTGCCAAATATTCAGAGCAACTGGAACTCATCTACATTGCATACATATTCCATTGTATACAATGAAATAACCATTTTGAAAAACTGCTTAGCAGTTGTGAAATAATAAGAAATATACATATTGGTTTCTGCCCCCAGTTCCTGGCCCAGAGCTACTAAAACTCTCGTAATTTCCTTAGGAAAATAGGAGTGCTAGGAGGATCTTTTGTTCTAATATTTAGTCTTTGACCCAGATTCCTAACACAGAGCTCCTATATCCCAGGGAATGTCCTGGGTGATAGGACCGACTTTTGTTCTAATAAAGTGACTCTTGATGGGCTCCTGAATAGCCTTAAGATGAGAGCTGGTTGCCAGGAGAACTAGCCGTGTGATTAAAGAATTGGAACTCGGCCAGTGTGGTGGCCCATTCCTATAATCCCAGCATTTTAGGAGGCTGAGGTGGGAGGATTGCTTGAGCACAGGAGTTCACAAGACCAGCCTGGGCAACATAGTGAGTGAGACCTTGTCTCTACTAAAAATAAAAAATTGGCTGGGTATGGTGGCGTACACCTGTAGTCCCAGCTACTCAGGAGGCTGAGGCAGGAGGATCACTTGAGCCCGGGAGTTTGAGGTTGCAGTAAATTATGATTGAGCCACTGCACTCAAGTCTGGACAATATAGCAAGACTCTGTCTCCCTCAAAAAAAAAGGAACTCCCAGCCCTGCCTCCCTGACCACCCTGGTGGAGGGCAGAAGGGCTGGAGATTGAGTTAATCACTAAGGCCAATGATGTAATCCATTATACCTATGTAATGAAGCCTCCATAACAGTTCAAATGGACAGGGTTCGGAAGAGCTTCCAGACAGCTGAACACGTGGAGGTTCCTGGAGGGTGGTGCATGCAGGGAGGGCATGGAAGCTCCGCTCCCCTCCCCACAGGCCTCGCCCCGTGCATCTCTTCCACCTGGCTGTTCATCTGCATTCTTCGTAACAGCCTGTATAATAAACTGGTAAACATAACTAAAGTGTTCCCGGAGTTCTGTGAGCTGCTCTAGCAAATTAATTGAACCCAAGGAGGGGGTTGTGGAAACCATAATTCGTAGCTGGCCAGAGGCACAGGTTGTGATTGGCATCTAAAGTGGGAGGGCATCTAAAGTCTTGCGATACTGACCTGTGGGGTCTGAGGCTATCTCCAGGTAGGCAGTGTCAGAATTGAATTAGAAGCCACCCAGCTGATGTCCACTGCAGAACAGTTTGCTTGGTTGTCAGTGAGGCAAGACCTCATGCAGCAGTAACACAGACACCTATTCTGTGACCCGGTAAATCCACTCTCAGGTATGAGAGTGGATGAGAAATGAAACCACACATTTACACAAAGATTCATGCAAGCAGCTTTATACATGGCAGACTGAAACAGTAAGCAACCCAAATGCCCATCATCAGGATAATGAATAAACACACTGTGGTATATCCACGCAATAGAATATTTCTCATCAGGACAAATGGACTAATGAGACAGACATGTAGGGCCATGGACAAATCTCAAAAAGCTGTAATGAAGAAAAGGAACCAGACTACAAACATCCCCTACCATATGGTTCCATTTATATGGAACTCAAGAATACACAAATATAGTCTGTGGTGACAGAACTCAAAAGAATGCAGAAACTTTCTGGGGTGACAGAAGTACCTATATCTTGATCCAGGTGGTCACATAGGTCTACACATGTGAACAGCCCACTTAAGCTTTGTGCATTTTACTGTATGTGATTTGTATATAAAGTATTATGAAAATTTAAAAATGAATATGGGTGGCCCCCTTTCAGGTTACAACGGTCCCTTTCAGTGAATGCTTACCTGTCCCAGGCCTGGCTCCCCAGGTCTGCCCTCTGGTTTCTGGGTGTGTAGGAGGATTGACTGTTTCTTCCTGGATGCTGGACCACCCAAGGTGGGGACACCTGTCACCTAGTCCCAGCTGGCCCTGATGGCCTGCTCTGTGAGGCCTGCAGCAGGTGAACATGGGGCATTCTTTCTCTCCACTATACAGGACCCATGGTTCCCTTATTGATTCAGCTGTTTCTTAGTCCTCACTGGCAAAGAATGGTATCATGTATTGTCTTAACTGGCATTTCTTGAATTAGTAGTGATAGTAGTGAAAATATGGTTACTGGACATCTTTATCTATTTATTCAGAGCCTGACTTTTTTTTTTTTTTTTTTTTTTGAGACAAGGTCTCACTCTGTTGCTCAGGCTGGAGTGCAGTGGTACATTCAGGGCTCACTGCAGCCTCAACCTCCCCAGCTCACTCAAGCAATCCTCCCACCTCAGCCTCCCAAGTAGCTGAAACTGCAGGTGCACACCACCACATCTGGGTAATTTTTTCTATTTTTGTAGAGATAGGGTGCCACTGTGCTTCCCCGGGCTGGTCTCAAACTCCTGGACTCAAGCAATCCTCCTGCCTTGACCTCCCAAAGTGCTGGGATTATAGGTGACAGCCACCATGCCTGGCCAGAGCCTGACATTTTCTAGGGCCTGGTTCCACATAATGGTTAACAGCGAAAAAGAAAGGAAAGATGTATTTTTGCCAAGCAAGCATTTCTAAAGGATATATATATATTTTGCAACAAGATTCTGTTCTTCTTTCTTCTGTGCCTTTCCCAGGAGGGAGTATCTTTTTGAGGGGTAATTTTTTGTGACAACAACGACAGTAACAATAAAAAATGAAACCATCTGCTCATCCAGACTCAGTAAAATTGGCTTGAATCCCTCAAATTTGACAACCCACAGCACTCCAAAGCTTTCCTCACAATCCTGTGCATTCTCTGGCGCAGAGGGTTCCATGGCCCCCTCTGCAGGTGTTCACCCCCTCCTTCCACGTTCACTCTACCCTGCCCACACCCACAACACACAAGCACCAAATATTTGTGAGTTTAGCAGACTGAAGATGGGCTGAGGTGGTGAGGAGATAGGAGGGCCTAGCAGGCTCACCTGGTTCAAGCCTATCTTCATCCTGCAGGCTCTTCTCTCTTCCCTCTCCCTCTTTTTTTTTTTTTTTTTTTTTGAGACAGGGTCTTGCTCTGTGTCCCAGGCTGGAGTGAGTGCAATGGTGCTATCTCGGCTCACTGCAACCTCCGCCTCCCGGGTTCAAGTGATTCTTCTACCTCAGCCTCCTGAGTAGCTGGGATTACAGGTGTGCACCACCACACCCAGCTAATTTTTGTATTGTTAGTAGAGACAGGGTTTCGCCAGGTTGGCCAAGCTGGTCTCGAACTCCTGACCTCAGGTGATCTGCCTGACTTGGCCTCCCAAAGTGCTGGAATTACAGGCATGAGCTACCACGCCCAGCCCTCTCTCCCTCCTTGCTTCTCATTTTTCTCCCTCTTGAGAGCCTAACAAATTCCTTTCCCGTGTCATGCCAGGAAGTTTTGCCATAATCTTTTAAGACCCTGGCCTTAGAATCTCAAATACCTTATCAATGTATTTTTTCCAAAGATAGTTCCCATTCTAAGAACAACTAAATGCCAGCTACTTAGATGCAGGTTTAAAAATGTGACTCCACCATCATCATAATAGAATTGCAGTGTTTTTCTGCTTCTGAACAGGTTTCAGGCTACTTCTCTCAACCTTCCAAGCTGGTGAACAGCACCGTGCTACTCTGACAGTGCAAACAGCGCTCTGAGGCCTTGGAGCCAAGAAGGGTAAACTGAGTTCAGACCATGGAAAAACTTCAGTGCCAGGGGAAGGATTTGGATTTGATTATTCTACTCAGGGATCCATCAAAGCTTCCAGAGCAGGTCTATGACTTCTGGAATGGAAGGAGAGTGACTGGAGAGGGCTAGGCAGAGGATGATGAGGGCCCACCTTAAAGCCAAGACAGGTCTGGGAGACTCTAAGGAACATCCACAAACTTTAATAATGGGGAAGGAGTGACAGAGGAGAGATGAGTTGTCTCCAGGCTGGAGCCTGAGTATCTGAAGATGAAGTCAACTTTCCTTCCTGGTCTGGAATAGTCTGTAATTTTCTAGGCACCATACTTAACACCGGCCATTACTGCTGAGATAGGACTGGCCAAGGCTGAGGAAAGATCTGAAAAAAATCATTAAGTGTAGCTTTTACTGGACACACACACAAGGCACCCTATAACAGTGGCGCTATTAAGGTAAGTGTCTCAGCCAAGTTCCCCTGAAGGTTTTTCAGCCTCCCACCCTATTGGGCTTTTTGTATTTCCAAATAGAATCCTTCTAGGCAGATGCATGTATAGAGCTCTTTGTATCACATAACAACAATGGCCAGTATTTATTGAACACTTTGCCAAGCACTGTCCAAGAGCTTTTCATCCTATAATTTATATACACGCTTGTGGGTGTGTATACACATACACACACACATAACCTTTTATATTCCTCACAACCCCATGAGGTAGGTATTTTTTTACACATAAGAAATTGAGGCAGAGAAGTTAAGTAACTTGCCCAAGGTCACGCAGCTAAGAAATGATGGAGCCAGTATCACAACTAAAGCGCTGATGGGTTTATTTTCTGGAAAAAAAAAACTAGGAGACAGCAAAATAGGTCTGTGGCCCCAGCTTAACTGCTGACCAATACAAACTTGAGCAGGCTTTTAAATGTATACTCTTTGGTGAGGACATTTTTGGGAGCAATAGATACGCTCATGTCTCGATTAAGATGGTGGTTTCATGGGTATATACATATATCGAAACTGATCAAGCAGTACACTTTAAATAGGTGCAATTCATTGTGTGTCAGCTGTTTTTATAAATTAAAAAAACTGATAGCAATTATACGATGGAATTAAAATATTTGTAACATTTCTACAGTAACTCTCAATTATCTTATGAGACTCCATTACAACATTGAAGCATGATATATAAAATCCATGGTTCATTTCTGAATCTAAGGATTGCTTTGAGGATTTTGCTATGCCTCAGAGGAGCAAAATGTCTCCAAATTGAAACTGAGAGCTACAATGACTCAAGAAACGTTTTATAATCTGGCATTACTGAAAACAGAACACAAAGTATGCAAAGATGTTATCTGTAACAACATAGAAATATTGCTGAAATAAAGTTACAAAAATAAAATTTATGAAATAAATATACAACAAAAGTTTTCAAGTACACCCCCCACCTTTGCTGCCCTAAGGATAAAATCCCACTCTGCCCTGAAGGCCATGCCCCCTCTCCATCACTGTTTCAGAAACACTGGTTCCTTTCTGGTTCTTCACACCTTGGGGCCTTCACACGTGCTGTTGCCTGTGCCTAGAACTCTCTAACACGAGTCCTGCATGCCTGGCTCCTTCTCAACCTCCAGGATTCATGTGAAGGTCATCTCCTCCTTCTGACCACCCAGAATTCAAAAGGACACTTTTCCTTTGCTCCTACAGTTAGAGCTTTATTTCTAGATTTGTTCTTGTCCTCTGTGTGGGGGAGACAGGATCTGTTCCCCGCTGTGCTCCAAAGCCTCTTGCAACACTGGACACAAAAGGCACTTTACAAATGTGTTGGAAGGATGGAGGGATGTCTTCTCTCTGGACTCTGGGACCTCAAAAGGTGGGTGCCCTGATGAGAAAACCTCAGAATTTTGTCTCTAAAGCCCAAATATGTGGCAGGATGACCACTCCCTCACTTTCTTAGTTTTTTTCTCCCCAAACAGAGGCAGCCCCAACCTCTGGTGGCAGCAGTTCTGGGTAAAGGCCAAGTTCCAGGAAGAAGTGACTTCTCAGAGACCAGGCCCTAACTCATAGGAATGTAGCCAGGGGCTCAGGTTTTATCTGTTCAAGCGAGGTGGCAATGGTTAACTATTTCAGTGTGAGTTCTTAGAAAATTCTATGGGTTGGAATGCTAGCAAAATCAGCCCGTGCTAGGGGTCACCCAAAGTGGTTGGAGTCAGGTGTTCAGGCACAGCTAGTCTCTGAGCTCCTCGAGGACAGGCATAACCTTAATCTAGTGGCTGTATTGTTGGTTCCCAGCACAGAGCCAGACACATAGCTGGTGTGCACAAATCCTGTTGTGATGAAATAAATAAGTTTCATTGTGAGAACACGTGCTTTCTGCACATGGTAAGCCCTTTACACATTGTCTCCATTCATCTGAACAAGAATTCTGTGAAGCAGATGTTCTTATCCCCATTTTGCAAAGGAGGAAATGGATGTTCAGAGAAAGGTAATTTGCCCGGGGTCACACAGCCAGTGAGAGGCAAGGCCTCTCCAAGTGGAAATCCCTCCCAATATTAAAACAATGGCCTGAAATGACAACTGCTGTTTCGGGGGCCAATAAATTAATGTCCTCCCCTTGAAGTACTGGTCCCCCCATTCCCAGCCTCTCTGCCACCCGGGCACTGTCTCCTCTACCCCTCACTGCTCTGGCCTTGCATGATTTTGGTCCTCTCCGCTTTCTGGGTTCTCCTCTTGCTTCTCCGATGGCTGTTGCTCCTTCCACTTCCTAAAGGTAAGTGCTCCCCAACACTTTTCCTTGGAGCTCTCTTTCTCCTTCTACGCCCTCTCTCTGGGCTTGCCTCTACAAACCTGCATGCCCAGCTTGGGCCTCTCCCAGGAGGTCCAGATCCACCCAGCCCCCAAGGTCTGCTGCTAGTTACTCCTCTCAGAACGCAGGTCCTGCTCTGAAACTTTCAATGGCTCCCCAGGGCCCAGCAGAGCAGTAAACTCCTCCTCAAGGCATTCAAGGCTCTAGCACACCTGTCCCTGCTTCCCTCCCAATTCAGAGCCTTCATCCATCTGCGCTCTCTGCCTTTATCCTGCTGTCCGTCCAGCATGGCTGCCCTCTCTTTCCCTGCTGCTAAAGGGAGCTCTAACTTCCTGGTCTACGGCACATGTCCCTCGTCCATCAAGTCCTTCCTGACCCCCCTCCCCAGGTAGGTGTGGCTTCTCCCTCTCAGGAGAAGGGACTCCTTGAAGACCCCATCCCAGCATTCCCTGGGTAAAACCTACTTCCGTGCTTGCTTTGACTCTCCTACACTGGGTCAGAAAGGAAGCCCCACACAACATCAGGGGACAATGGCTGTTCTGTATAATGTGGCTTCTTTGTCTAAGAGTCTCCCCAACTGCAGAATGAGATGGTGGAACTGGATCAGCATCTCCCAAATTTCTGTCATTCAAGTATCACCACTTTTGCTTTATTCTCGTACTACAGGTACTATCATACACTTACTATTTATCTACTCTTTTTTAAAAGAATATAAAAAGGAAACCTTACATTGCTTACTGTGAGTGGAAAGCCAGTGTCACTTTTAATAAAAGTTGCAGTAATGAAAAGGTCATCATGAAAATAAACACATAACTCACAAAATAAGAAATGTCTGTTGTAATGCCTCCAATCCTCCCAAGCATAATTCTGGGAAATAATCTACTAGATTGTCAGAGGCTTTGTCTAAGATAAACAAAGCTGAACACTAGTTAAAATTGTAAGGACAGAATTTAATCAGTCGTAACTATTGCAATAGGGAAAACAATCTAGTATGAACTGAGCTCAATATCGATTTGTACGAAAAGTAATTGGACATTTTGAAAAGAAGATGAGGGAATAGGGAGAAGGACAAGCAGCAGTTTAACAGAATCAGGGAAGTGAAAAATGACAAAGGGTTGGTCAGTGTAAGTGACATTAGGCCAGCTGTGTCTGCTAGCTGCCAATTAGCAAAGTTAGGATGCCGTCCTCCCAAAGAGACTGGGAGACAGACGCTCTATCCTCAGGTGTTGGATGAAACAAAAAAACAGTAAATATTTTGGCAGCCTTGAGTTTTCTCAGGCAGGCACTTTAAGAGAGGGTAGTGGGGCCAGGGTCACCTTAGGTAGGGGCCCCCAACTCCTAGGCTGCAGACAGGTACTGGTCTGTGGCCTGTCAGGAACCAAGCAGTGGCATTAGATTCTCATAGGAGCTTGAAATCTGCTGTGAACTGTACTTGTGGGGATCTAGGTTGCATGCTCCTTATAAGAATCTAATGTCTGATGATCTAAGGTGGAACAGTTTCATCCTCCATTTTTTTTCTTTTTTGAGATAGAGTCTTTCTCTGTTGCCCAGGCTGGCATGCAGTAGCACAGTCTCAGCTCACTGCAACCTCTGCCTCCCAGGTTTAAGCGATTCTCCTATTTCAGCTTCCTGAGTAGCTGGGATTACAGGCCCGTGCCACCACACCTGGCTAATTTTTGTATTTTTAGTAGAGGCGGAGTTTCACCATGTTGGCCAGGCTGGTCTCGAACTCTTGAGCTCAAGTGATCCGCCCACTTCGACCTCCCAAAATGCTGGGATTACAGGCCTGAGCCACCACACCTGGCCAAAAATATCTGATTTTACTAGACAATCCTATTGTTATTTATTTTTTATTTTTTGAGACAGAGTCTTGCTCTGTCACCTACGCTGGGGTGCAGTGGTGTGATCTCAGCTCACTGCAGCCTCCGCCTCCCGGGTTCAAGCGATTCTTGTGCCTCAGCCTCCTGAGTAGCTGGAATTACAGGCGAGCACCACCATGCCCGGCTAATTTTTGTATTTTTAGTAGAGATGGAGTTTCACCAAGTTGGCCAGGCTGGTCTTAACTCCTGGCCTCAAGTGATCTGCCCACCTCGGCCTCCCAAAGTGCTGGAATTACAGGTGTGAGCCACCACGCCAGGCCTTCATCATAGAATTATTGCCCACCCCCACCACCCTGTCCGTGACAAAATTGTCTTCCAGGAAACTGGTCTCTGGTGCCAAAAAGCCTGGGAACTGGTGATCTTAAGGATGTGACATTGAGTTATTGGAAACTGTGTTGCTGTCTGTTCAGTCTTTATAGGCCAAGACTGAAGCCTAGTTGAGAAGAGGGCTCACAGGAGCCTGGCTAAGTTCCATCAAGAAGAGAATCACTATTGGCTTCTTTACCTTAGCCCCTGCCCCCCCCCCCCCGCCAAAAAAAGCATCAATATTCTGACTATATACCAGGTGTTTCACGAAGTTATGAAGTAGTTATAATTAATATCCTCATTAAAAGGTTAAGAAAACTGAGGCTCAGAAAGGTTAAGTTGTCTGCCCAAGGTTCCACAGCCAGAAGTAGCAGTGCTGGGATTTGAACCTAGGTCTAAGTCTCACTGGTTCCAGAATTCACTGTCGTCCAAAGTGCACAGCTCCATTCTATGTTTCCAGGCTCTATCTTTAAGCCATCCCTCTCCTGCACATGCCCATTTTACGAATGCCACTGGTCCCAAATACTGAATCTGGACAAGTATGTGACCCTGGGCAGTGGATCTCGGCTCTGGCTGCACCACCTGGGGAGCTTTAAAAATACTGATGCCTGGGCCTCACCCCTAGAAGCTCTAAAGTAACAGGTGTGGAGTGCAACCCAGAGGGATTTTTAGAAGATTCCAGGTGATCTCTGTCAGGAGCCAGGTTTGAGACCCACTGTGCTAGGAGCCTTCACAGTTATCATCCCATTTGATCCTTACAAGAGCCCTCTGAGAAAGGCAGGCAAGTGGCAGTCCCCATGTCCTGCTAACGAAGAAAAGTGTTGAGAGGCTAAGGCTC
Organism: Symphalangus syndactylus; assembly: GCF_028878055.3. Lineage (NCBI taxonomy): Eukaryota > Metazoa > Chordata > Mammalia > Primates > Hylobatidae > Symphalangus > Symphalangus syndactylus. The sequence continues at coordinate 27,609,352 of NC_072427.2, read as the reverse complement.
AGATAGTAAGATCTGGACAGAAAGCAAAATTTCTGACCTCTAGCTCTCAGTTCTCTGCCTAAAGGTTCTGCTCTACAAGGCATAATTAAAAAAAAAAAAAAAAAAAGCAACATCTCCAACAAGAGCAGCTTAATTGCTCTTGTACAGTAAAAGTCATTTCTCACCCCCATTGAACACATGGAGGAGAGGTAGTGCCTGCTTCAGCCATAGTACCCAAAACAAGGCCAGGGCATCCCAGGGAGGTGAGCAGTGACTCCCTTCCTGACAAAGTGTTCCCCTGGCAGAAGCCAAGGGAGGGCTAGGGGACAGGGGCCTGCAATTCTGTGATAGCGTTGGGGCCTGCTTTCCACGCCCACTTTTCTGCAACGGTGTGTGATCTGGACTCCCTGAGCACCCGTCAGGAGCTGGTGGCAGCCTAGGGAAGTCGGGACCTATTCCTGCAGCCTTCCAGGCAAGCACCTAACCGTGTCAGGGTCCAGGCCACGGGACCCCCTGTGCATAACACTGGGCCCAACAGCCTCGTCCGGCCCTGATGTTTGCTCACTGATGATGTGCAGAGGGGAGGGGGCAGTTTCCCACCTCTGGGAGAAGAGAGAGCACTGTCTGCCCTTGGCAGACTTGGGGGGCGTCACTGCCTATATGTGGGGGACGTCACTGCTCACCCTTGAGGGACTTAAGGGTTCCCAGTGGTGGGCATTCGAGAGGATATTGTCCACATCTGGGGCCAGCAAAGGACCCCTGTACCTCAACTGGAAGGCCAGGGGTTCACCTCAGCCTTGCGGTCATGAGGCAGCAGAGGGCCCCTACCTACTCCAACCCCCTAAAAAAATGCAACAATCCCAGGCACACCTTAGGTCGCAGCCTGGCTGTGACCCAACAAACGGCGGCCACACCCCCAGGGAGAGGCCGGGTAGGGACCGCAGGGCGCAGCTCTCCCAGTCCCACGCTTCGGCACAGGGCTCCGGCCGACACAGCCCTCCAGGCCGCCTACTCTCCAGCCAGCCGGCTCCACGGACCCACGGAAGGGAAAAGGGGCGGCGTCGGGGCAGCGGGACAGTCGTCGGAGGGCGCCCTCCAGGCCCAAGCCGCCTTCTCCGGCCCCCGCCATGGCCCGGGGCGGCAGTCAGAGCTGGAGCTCTGGGGAGTCAGACGGGCAGCCAGAGGAGCAGGCGCCCGAGAAGCCCGGGTGAGCGGCTGGGCCGCGCCGGACGGGCGTCGGGGGTCTGGGCCGCGAACCCGCCGCGGCGCCGCCGGAACCTCCGCGAAGGTTCTAGGCCTTTGTGGCGTCACCGTCTGCTTGCGGAAGCTTCCGCCGGCGCCGAATAAAACCCGCCGCGGAGGAGCCGGTGGCTCTAGTGCGGTGGAGCCGGGCGTGGAAGTCGGTCCGGCGCGGGGGGCGGGCGGGAGCTACAAGCAGCGGCGGCGGTGGCGGCGGCGGCGACGACCGTGACCGTGACGCGCGGGCGGGCGGCGCGGGCCAGGGTCCTGGCAGGGGCGTCCGGGGCGCTCTGACCGGCCTCGCCCGCCCGCCCGCAGGGACAAGATGGTGAAGGAGACCCAGTACTATGACATCCTGGGCGTGAAGCCCAGCGCGTCCCCGGAGGAGATCAAGAAGGCCTATCGGAAGCTGGCGCTCAAGTACCACCCGGACAAGAACCCGGATGAGGGCGAGAAGGTGCGGGGAGGCGCGGGGCGCGGGCCGCGGGCCGCGGGCCACGGACCGGGCTCCCGAGGGGCCGAGGGTTATTAAGCCAGGAGCACTGAAGGCGACGGGAAACCTGAGCCGCGTTTGTTGGGGAGGCCGTCTCCCGGCGCCTCGGGGCCAGGCCGGGCAGAGGTGGCGCGAGACCCTGGGCGCCGTGCGGCGCGGTCGGTGGAGGGCGCTTCGCCCGCGGAGGAGGCATGTGGTGCGGGAGTTGGACCCCTCGCGAGTCCCTGCTGAGCCCATTCATTCCTCCATTCGCTCCACAAGTGTTTGGGTAGCCCCTGCCGTGCGCGCCGGACTCGGGCGTCGGGGAGGTGCCAGGTATGAACTCAGTTCTCATAGGGTGTGTTGGTTCCCTGTGGGAGAGGCGGCCTGGAAATCGGGAAACTGAGGTACACACAAACAGTTGTGTACTTGCTGGGAACGACTGGCTCATGTTCTCTGTTGATGCATAAACCCTAGGAATGAGTGTCTTTAATCTGAGCTGGTACCTTGGACAAACGCCGTGCCTCTCTTGAGAATGACTAGCTGGCTTTGTTCTGTGCACCTACTTCCTACCTGATAGAAACGTCAGATAGTGAATAATCCCATTTTCTTTATTAAACAGGGACATGGACATCTGCAACCTGACATCAGCTTGTACTCATATTCTGGGTTTTCGGTGACAGGTGACACACAGTTGATCATAAGTACCAATCATAGACTGAAAATGCTCTGCATTTTAGAGACAGAACTTAAAAGCTTTTCCATCCTGTTTACAGAAAGTTTGCTTTTTATCTCTAAAGAGGCTCATGACCCACCTGAACAGGTGAATTGAAGGGTGAGGCATTGCAAGGAAAGGCTGCTAGCCCTCCCGTTTCTCCTTTAACTTCTTGCCATTTTCTTATAAAACTTTGGTTGTCCCGCATGGGTCTTGAGAGGTGGGGCCGTTATAGTAGCTGATAGCAGTGTCACCTGGGCCACGTTTGAAACCACACTGATCACCCATGTAGCATTTAAGACCTGTGGAAACGACGCTGGAATCAAAATTTACCTGTCTGCATTAGTTGTTCCAAGCTGGAGAAAGCTACTTCAGGACGGTTGGCTGAATGGCAACAGTGATGGAATATTTATATTTAGCCACATGTGCTGAATGTGGCTGTCACAAGTTTAAAATGCTTTCCTGTAAGACCATTTGTCTGTTACTCACTTGCGTTCTTTCTCATCTATATTTAGATGGCTTACTGTAGCTTTTAAAGGCACTGGCGTTTTACATGGTGCTGGTGATTCATCCACCTGCTCCCTGCATTCATTGTAGTCTGCTTCTGACAGTCTCCTTTAAGGAGAGCTTCTAGGCTTCTAATTTCACATTTCAGCAGGCTGGCTAAAGACATGTGGGAAAGCCTGACCCTGGTTTCAGGTCAAATCTCAGCACTCACAAGAGTAAGTTCATGCCTCTGTGTATACAGTTAGAGCTGAATATGCTTTTGTTCTGAAGCTTTTATTTTTAAAAAATTAGACTTGACCTGTACTACATATGTGTAGGTTTCACCCTGTCTATACCTGTCTGGGCAGGTTGTTTGGTTTGTTTTAAACTAATATTTATTCATAGCCAGGCACTGAGTTAGTGTCACATAAATGAGGCCCTTGGCAGTGAGGTCTGGCAGGCCCATCAGCCTGGAGGGAGGGGTTCTGTGATGTGCCCATTGCCAGGAACACTTTCCTTCCTCTACCTTCATGGAAGGGGATAAAACTCTTTAGTTCTCAGCTAAAACATCTTCCAGGAGGCTGCCTCTGCCTCGTAGACCGAACCACAGGCCCAACATGCGTCCTACTTTAATGGTGATTACTTGTTTGATTAACTGTATTCCTTTAATGGTGATTACTTGTTTGATAACTGTATTCCCTGCCATAATGTAAGCAGGGCAGTGACTGTGCCCCCATGGCCACTTATGGGGTGAGTATCTAGCTGTGCAGGGTAGGTGCTAAAATGTTTGTTAGCTGGCTGAGTAAATGTACTTTAAAAAATTGTATGTAGGAGGAGAGGGCCCTATAAAGGCACAAATTGGAAGGGAAATTGCAGTGAAAGGGATATTGGGAGGAGAGTGGCAATTTAGATCGGAAATCAAAGAGGATGAGGAGACTGGGGACACAATTTATAGAAACTGCTGTAAAGTTCCCCCGAGAGAGATCATTCATTCATTCATTCAACAAATGCCTCCTCTTCTGGTCCCTACTGTGTGCTGGGTGCACTGTGCAGGCCTTTTGTGAGTGTGTATGTGAGTGTGTGTAGTTCTTTTCCACTTTATCACAGGTAGAACCTTTAAATTTTTTTTTCCTCCTAAGTTTGTCACTGTATTATTAATGTCTCTTCAAAAATAGACTATGCCAGTTCTTTACCCCTTGCCGGGAAAACTGAGAAGGCCGTTGGGATGTTGGTCTTTGTTTTTTGCCCTGTTGTCCCCTGTTGCTAAGCATTGGGGCACCTTGTGTTTGTCGGGCACTCTGTATGGAGTCTGTACTTATTTGTGGCTGTTTTTTTTTTTTTTTTTTTTTTTTTTTTTGCAAGATGCATGGGTGGTAGGTAGTGGGTCACCAAGATAGTCCCTTTCAGGGGCAATGATGTGGGGTATATTCTTGGCTATTACCCTCTTGAGATGAGTTTGGTCTTTTGGTCAGTTTCATTGTACCTTTTAGTTTGAATAATAGATTTTCAAGTTCAAAAATCAAAACAGCAAACCATGCAGAAAATTTTAGAACACAGAGGGAAACCTACCAAGTACACATTATCCTGACCACTCTGTGCTTCTTTCCAAGCTTTCCCCAGGATGATCATACATGGCCATCCTGATACGTAGACATTTTGTTTTCTTGTTTCCACTTAATATTTTATTGTAAGTACTTTTCCCAAGTTGTTACATAGTCTTCAAAGCCATTTTCCCCTCAGCTGTATAGTAATCCTGTTAAGGTCCTGTGGCAAATGATCATGGTCTGAAAGGCAAGCTGGTCATGGCACTCGTCTCCCACTGGGAGAAGGGGCTCCAGGCCGGGAGCTGAATTAGACTTTGGAGGGCTGGGACCCTGGAGGATGGACTCCCTACTGGTAGTTGGAACCGCCATCCCATGTGAGATCTGGCCTCTGACTGAATGTCCCAAGCAGCTGGGTACTCCTTTTCCATTCTTAGATCATTCTATTAAGTCTAAATGTCATGTGAGTATCCAGGGTATTTGGTGAGTGTTTCCAGTGGACATTCCCATGAAGCTTATTTACCTAGTCCTGACCTGCAGATAGACGCAGAAACTCTCTAGGGGCAGCCTGGCCTAGTTGCTTTCTGATCCGTACCAGGCACCCAATCCTTACACTGTACCTCAGGTTTTCTGCTGAGGAAAGGGGTAGTAGTGAATGGTACTTACTTCTTCGCAGAAATGATATGAGAATTAACATATCAAAAGATCTAGCTGCCTTATATATGCTGCTGATGTCTTTTTAAGACTTTTCTAAATTGTACAATTTTTTAGGTATTATTTATTAGCTATTATTATTATTGGTTACTTATTAGATTTCAATCAGGGATCTGTAGAACAAGGGAATTAATGCCTCAAATTCCCTTGTTCTCTCTCTCAAATTCCTTATTTCATGGCACTTTTATTCCCTGAATATTTTGTGGAGCCAGCTGCATTATAGGATCTGTATATCTATATATCCATATATGTGTCTCCGACTAAACTGTAGCCTCTGGAGGGCCAAGACCCTACCTCATTTATTTATTTCTGAGTTCCCAGAATTGAGCCATTCATCTAACAGATATTTACCAAGTGCCTTCTACATGCCAGGCAGGGTTCCAGGCTCAATTAGACAGCAGTGGACAAAACCCCCCATCTTCATGGAGCTTATGTTGCAATGGGGGCTACAGCATAAGCAGTAGATGATGCAGCTTGTTAGAGGGTGGTTCATGCTATGGAGAAATAGGCAGCAGGCGTGGGGGCTGGGAGGGTCTGAGGTGGGTTTGCAGTGTTAAAGCTGGATCACCGGGAGGCATCCCTGAGAAGGTGGTCTGTGAGCTAAGGCTGGAAAGAGGTGAGTGGGGAGGCCGCACCAGGCCGAGGTGCCTCTGAGGCCCAGGCTGCAGAGTTGAGGAACAGCAGGGAGCCTGGTGAAGCTGGCACAGATTTGGGGTGGGGATGCACAGGAGGAGAGGAAAGTAGAGGTGCCAAGTTGGGCTTATAGATGAAAGTTAGGACTGGCTTTTACTCCCAGTGATGTGGGCCGCCTTGTAGAGGTTTGAGCAGAGGATCAACCCGATTAGTGGGCTCAAATGGAGAACACACTGAAAGCTGGAGCGAGGAGGGAACATGGAAGACCAGGGAGGAGGCCACTGCAGTGGTCCAGGCCTGAGATGGTGCCTTCGGCCAGAGTGGATGTGGTGTGGTAAGAAGGAACACATCTTGCATGTTTTAGCATTCTGATTTTATTTTTAAAATGTCCATATACCTGCAGAAAACAGGAGTGGTACAATGAACACCTATGTATTCTTCACCTAGCTTTACCAGTTGTAAATAAGTTGTCAACATTTGTTTTGTCTATTATTATTATTATTACTGTTGGCTAAAGATTTTGGGAGGAAGCTACCTATAGCATAACCTTTCAGCCTTAAGTGCTGCATGTTTCTCTTAGGCACAGGGACATCCTTGTACATAACCATAGTGCAGTTATCAAATTCGAGAAGTTTAACATTGAGAACAAAGATTCACATTTTTCCCATTGTTCCAATAATGTCCTTTGTAACCATTTTTTTTTTTTTCCCAGTGCAGGATCTGATCCAGGATCACACATTGTATTCAGTTTTCTCTTTTAACTTTAGAGTATCTCTCAATTTGGGTTTTCTGATTCTTTTCGTACAATTGGGTTCCAGTGGTAACTTTTTGGCAGGAATGCTACACATGGGATATTGTGTCTGTCTTATGGTACTGGAGATGCAAATGTGAAGGTAGCGTCAGTGGGATTTGTTGACAGGTGAGATTGGCATTGCCAATAACTGTGATATGGGGAAGACTATGGGTGGGGCAGGGCTTTTGGGGGAGGATCAGGAGTATAGAGTTTGTATACAATGTCTGGCACGTGGTTAGGTGCTCACAGATGCCTGTAGTTGAATTTCATGCTAGTAAACTAGTGAAATGATAACCATGAGGAGGTGAGCCAGTGGTAACGCCCAGAGTCCTGGCTTTATCTGGTTAGAGATTCACCCCTGGCACTGTCTCATGGTATCCTAGCTGGTCTCGACTTCCTGTCTGGTGCAGCCAGATGAGTGAGAAACTTTCCCTCTCTACTGTCTTCTCTCCCTTATTCTTGTTGTGTCCCTACCACCAGTCCCTTAATATGTTTGTCCTGTGTTTCCCACTTTACCAAAGGAGTAAGTAGACAGGCAAGTCAGATTCCAGGTACAGAATGTATAGACTGGCTAGTTCAAGGGTTTGGGGACAGAATACCTCTATTACTTTGTATGTTTATATGGCGGGTTTGCTTAACAAAACAACTGAAACATCTCTAAAAATCTCTCTCTTTCTTTTAAAGTTTAAACTCATATCCCAGGCATATGAAGTGCTTTCAGATCCAAAGAAAAGGGATATTTATGACCAAGGCGGAGAGCAGGCAATTAAAGAAGGAGGCTCAGGCAGCCCCAGCTTCTCTTCACCCATGGACATCTTTGACATGTTCTTTGGTGGTGGTGGACGGATGGCTAGAGAGAGAAGAGGTAAATGCTTTTAAAGAAACATAAATAAGTTGTATGGTTTCCACAATTGTACGTGTTGTTGGAATCAGGATAGATCATGCTTTAAAAGGATATGATTGGGCCAGGTGCGGTGGTTCATGTCTGTAATCTCAGCACTTTGGGAGGCCAAGGTAGGAGAATTGTTTTAGGCCAGGATTTCGAGACCAACCGGGGCAACATAGTGAGACACCCCCATCTCAAAAAAATAAAAATAAAAAAATTAGCCAGGCATGGTGACTCATGCCTGTAGTCTCAGCTGCTTCTTGAGAGGCTGAGGCTGGAGGATGACTTGAGCCCAGGAAGTCGAGGCTGCAGTCAGCTCTCCAGCCTGCGCGACGCGGTGAGACCTTGTCTCAAAAAAAAAAAAAAAACAAAAACAAACAAGGTACAATTGCCATGTTTTGAGATCATTAACTTTAAAGAGTTTATCACTTGTCTAGTGCCTCAGGCTACCTGGAAACTCTTGGTACATTTAGTAATTATCTGACACCCTCCAATACCATATGAAGGAGCGAATGGAGTGGTGGATAGAAAAGAGGAAGGTCAGGTTCCTCGTGCCTTCTTTTCATCTGTTGGGGTCAGGCACCAGAGTATGCTGAGGGATGTAAATGACGCCTCATGTGGTTGTCAGTGATCCTTTACCAAGAGTGTTCCTCTCTCCTCTTGCCCACCCTCCCTTTGTGGCCCTCCATATTCCCTGACCTGGGCCTGGGCTGCAGGCTGTCTAATTCTAGGTGGGTACTCTTGCCATGTTCAGTATGGCCTCATTTCCCAGCCTGCTCAGGGGATTTTCTAGGCAACAAAATTTATCTCTTTATGTTTTGAAATCTTTGTAAATGACCTGCCTTTCTTTTCAGAATGCATTATGAGTTGTAGCAACTTCATCCCCAGGAGGTGAATCAGGAACTTAGCCCTTAGCTCAATGGCCCCAGGCCACTGTTTTGATTTTCGGGATTTGCTCTTCCTAATTTTTCTGCATCTCACCTTCTGCCAGGCTACGGGCTGTCACCACTGTTGTTAGTAGTTGCTAATGTTAGTGGTTGCTAATAGACTAGTTCCCGTTCCCCCTGTTTAGTTTACTGTTGTCAGGCTGCTTTGGATCTTGAAACCAGAAACATAACCAAGTGTATTACAATTATGGATAAAGTCAGAAGAAATGAGCTCTGCCTTGGGGTTTAAGAAGTGTGGTTTTGGTCAATAAGAGGCCCCTAGATAAATGAGGCAGCACTTGTTATCACATTGTAATTGACTTTGAGCTTTAAAAAGCTTGGGTGTCAATACTGTGAACATAGAGTGCTGAAAATCACAAAGTGTTTACTAGGAAAAAATCCTTCCCCTGTCCTTTCAGCATATTGCCTGCTCCTATAATTGATGGTGTGGACGTGATAAAACGCTGGGTACTTTGGGAGGCCGAGGTGGGTGGATCACGAGGTCAGGAGATCGAGACCATCCTGGCTAACACGGTGAAACCCCGTCTCTACTAAAAAATACAAAAAATTAGCCGGGCGCGGTGGCGGGCGCCTGTAGTCCCAGCTACTCGGGAGGCTGAGGCAGGAGAATGGCCTGAACCTGGGAGGCGGAGCTTGCAGTGAGCCGAGATCCCACCGCTGCACTCCAGCCTGGGCAACAGGGCGAGACTCCATCTCAAGAAAAACAAAAAACAAAACAAACAAACAAACACACACACACACAAAAAAAACCTTGGGTATTCTCTTGTCCAGCTCCCTCACTGTCTTGAGATGAAAAACTTCATGCCCTTAATTAAGTCATCTCTCAAAGTTGGCAGCCGGTAAACCAGGACAGCTCGTCTCAGTGACTGCAGGAGCTCCACAGGCAACAGGGAGGGTCTTGATGCTGTCAGTCTTGACAGGCTGGCAGGCGCTGGAGCACACCCTCACCCTGAGGACCAAACACCCACCGTCCTGAGTGCAGAAGCAAGATTTTGGCAGAGGAAAGAATTCCCATTTGGCCACCGGTTACAGAAGGGCTCAGAAAGTAAAATGCCCAAGGAAGAGTTTCAGTGAAAAATCCAGAGACTTTGGCTGTCAAACATTTATGTATAGGAAGGATTCCTTTCATGGGGAAACTTAACCAATTTTGTGGGTTAATACTGCCTTCGGTTTCTCAATTAGTGCTTTCCCTGTCCTCAGATTTGTTCTCAGAAAATAAAGGCGGAAAGTCTTTTTGTTGGCCTCTATAAATGATTGAACAATTAGCTCATAGCTAGAGAGGGTATTAGCTCTTGTTATTGGCTGAGGGCCAGAAGGATGGGCTGGGGTAATAGAAGCATTGCTTCCTGCAGGGAAGGGAGTGCATGACCCAGCCACAGTCTTGAGTCTCTGAAGACTTCATACAACTAAGGGTCATATGGGTGGTATTTAATACAGTGGTATATTTCATTCAACACCACTAATTTTTTTTCTCCCTTGCTAAGGCAAGAATGTTGTACACCAGTTATCTGTAACTCTTGAAGATTTATATAATGGAGTCACGAAGAAATTGGCCCTCCAGAAAAATGTAATTTGTGAGAAATGTGAAGGTAAAAATTAATTTTTGACTGAACCTCACAGTTCTGACCAATGCTTGTTTTATAGTTCAGGGAAAATAAGTTACCTTTTTTCAAATGCAAGGGTCAAGCAGAGATTACAAACAGGTGGCCCGAGGGCCACATCTCTTTGCCTGAATGAATGTTTTCTTTGGGCTGCACCTCTATTTGACATGTTGACAATTATTTTTTTATTTTTTTATTTTTATTTTTATTATACTCTAAGTTTTAGGGTATATGTGCACAACGTGCAGGTTTGTTACATATGTATACAGGCAATTATCTTAAAAAATTAAAAATCAGACACTTGACCTCATCTAGGGGTTGGCAGACCTTTTCTTTGAAGAGCCAGATTTTAGGCTTTCCGGGCCATGGAATCTTGTAACTAGTTCACTCTGCCATCGTAGTACATAAATGAATGGACATGCCTATGTTCCAGTAAAGCTTTATTTACAAAACCAAGCAGTCTGGCCATGGTTTCTTGACCCCAGACTTAAATGTATATATAATTATTGTAATTTTTAAAAAATCTGAGTTTTCAAGAAAAGCCATGTCTGGTGACCCCAGCCTCACATTGTCCCACAGAGAGAATTGGCTGAGCTGGGTGGCTGCCGCTATTGACAGAGCTTGTGTTCTCTAGATCTCCACAGCCCCAGCCTCCTCAATCATCTGTGGGCCTATGCGGGTTCCACCTGGGGTAGAAGAAAACACATTTGATGAAGCTAAAGTAATAAATTTGGATTGGTGCAGCCAAAATCACAAACGTTTGAGGTCAGATGTTAACATCTGGATGTTATCTGCTTGGCTGGACTCCTCCAGACTCTTCTGCGTTGTTTTTTATGATGGTAAATAGAATTCTAAGCCCAGTGTCCAATGTGAGGGTTCCCTACCCTTCTGCCATGGCGCCCAGCAGGGACACTGGTAAGGGAAGAGCATGGCCCTCATTCCTGCCTCCCCTGACCCTGCAGGTGTTGGTGGGAAGAAGGGATCGGTAGAGAAGTGCCCGCTGTGCAAGGGGCGGGGGATGCAGATCCACATCCAGCAGATCGGGCCGGGCATGGTACAGCAGATCCAGACCGTGTGCGTTGAGTGCAAGGGCCAGGGTGAGCGCATCAACCCCAAGGACCGCTGCGAGAGCTGCAGCGGTGCCAAGGTGATCCGCGAGAAGAAGATTATCGAGGTACATGTTGAAAAAGGTGAGGCTGCGCAGAGCTGGTGCTCCACACTGGCTGGAAATGCTGTCTGGGTGCTAATCGTGGGAAACACAGACTAGATGTCAGGGAAGTGAGCTGTATCACAACATGTATAGGGTGTGCCATGAATTGCTCTTGTTTCCTGGTCATCTTCTCTTCACCCTTCCTGGCCTTATTTCCATTCCATGTCACCTGTCAAAGTGTTCTTGCCGAGGTTTACTTCCTTGAGATCACAGACAGCCTCTTTATGAGGTTTTCTAATGCTCTGGAAGTCTTACCTGGCCTTGGTTTGGGTTAGTTGCTATCTCCTGACATTCTCAAGCCATTCCTCTAGAATCTTTCGGAGTGTCTTCCTGATCGCTTCTGATGCTCATTGGCCGTAAGGGCTTGTGTAAGTGTTTGTGGCTGCATGTTCCCTTTCTCCACATTTCCCCTTCTGCTGCATCAGATTCCCCCAAATACAGCACCTTCTCCTGCTATTCATTTTGCTTGATGCCATCATTTTAAGGCCTTTTTCCATTTTAGCTGTCCTCCAAGTATTCCCTGATGATTCTGTGGCTTTCCAATCCAGTGAATACATCCTAGATCAGAGATGAGATCAAAAGTAAAAGAATCAACAGCCAAACCGACACAGGTGTTATTAAAGGACTTACGGTTTAAACCCTGTGCCTTGAGTGTGCAAGCTGACTTAGAAAAGGACAGGGCTGGCTGACCTGTCCCTATCAGTCCCGAGTCATGCACCCTGTGCCCCGGGAAGTGGGTGGTGACCCCATGCTGGCAGTGTGGCATCACAGGCCTGGGACAGGGAGTGCTGTGTAAACCTGGGATGTAGAGCCACATTCCCCCTCTCCCTGTGCATGCTGGGCTTGGCCCCACATTATGCCAAGGGAAGCGGGACCTCTTTTCTCATTGGCCATCCTAGCCACCCCTCCCTGCCTTGTGCCTGCGTGAGGTTGGGAGACTTGATGAATAAAGAATCCCTGAAGGACTCTGTTCCTTCTTCAGAAGCTTTAAGGAAGCCTGGTTTGTATGAGAAATGGCTAATCAGAAAGGGATGATGTTTCATAGGTATGAAAGATGGGCAAAAGATACTATTTCATGGAGAAGGAGATCAGGAGCCTGAGCTGGAGCCTGGTGATGTCATAATTGTGCTTGATCAGAAGGATCATAGTGTCTTTCAGAGACGAGGCCATGACTTGATCATGAAAATGAAAATTCAGCTTTCTGAAGCTCTTTGTGGCTTCAAGAAGACGATAAAAACATTGGACAATCGAATTCTTGTTATTACATCCAAATCAGGTAATGTTTCAAATGTGTGTTTCCATTGATGTTCTCTATGTTTGGCATAATAATTCTGGCAAGTTAGCCTGATTTTTTTATTGCTACATAATATTTTACATATTGGTGGGGTGCATGTGATACTTTGTCGCTTGCATAAAATGGGTAATGATCAAGCCACGTGTTTAGGGCATCTGTCTCCTTGAGTATTTCTTATTTCTTTGTGTTGGGAATAGTTCGCCTGATTTCACATTTAAGGTCAAATTCTGTTACACAAATTAGTATGACGTGGTTTTCTCTAAATTTAAAACTATCCCTAATAACTCTGGATAATTTATAAAGTTCTTTTATATTCTCCTAGAAAAAATATTCAATTGGGGGGAAAAGTCTCAAATAAGAATCTTGGGGCTCTGAATTTTAGATGAATTCTGGCCATTAAAGTTAAGTTTTTAAAAATTTATTTTTTTATAAGAAAACAGCTTAATAGGTGATGTTTTTCTATCAAGTGGTGATTTGTGCTGATTCATCCACATGTTCCTGTAGCCTGTTGTTCATTACGTGAGTTACATTTTAAAATAGAATTTTCCTGTAAGGAAGACTTTGCCTATCAGTTTATCCTTGGAGGTTTCCACAGGAATTGCTGGTCTGCACACACCCATGGGAGCCAGAGGGAGATGCCTCTGGACTGAAAGGGTTCCTGAGGCCTGAGCTCAGCCCCCAACCGCCCTGTAGACACCAGGGCACTCATCTCCCAGGAGGGTTGGTGTGTTCACTGCAGTTGAGGGTCTGTGTGGGCACCAGAGCACCTGCCTAGAAGGGGCTGAGAAGGGAGAGAGGCCAGGCCAGGGACCTTGACTTGAAGCTGCTTCTGAATAGCACCAAGGTCAGCTGTGCATAGTAAAGAATATCTGGATGGGTGTGGTGGCGGCCCTACGCCACCGAAGCAGCCTGGGCCCCAGCACCAGCCATTTGCAGTGTTGCTGTAGTCCCCTCACTGGCCGTGGGGCTGGGATTACCTTTTCCTATGGTCATTTGAGGTTTGGTGCAAAAGGGGTAGGGTTCAGGGCAGGCAGGGAGGTAACCGCCAATAAGCCTGCCCCCAGGGCAGTGGCAGCTAGAGATAAGACTCAAGTCCGGTGGGGTGACTGAGGCCTGGGTTTCTGTTCCCTCCGTGTCCCTCTCCCCCTTCCCCTCCTTGCCTGCTTTCCTCTTACTAGCCTTGTGCTCCTTTTTCTCTTTCCCTTCTTGGATTCTTTCAGGTTCCTCCTTTCCCGGGGATAATAGGAAGCAGAATTATATATCCAAGCCTTGATCAGTTTGTGGAGTTTTAACGTAAACTTATTTGGAAACAATTTCAAGCTTACAAAAGTTGTAAATATAAAAATAGTCCGAGACCCATCCATATATGATTTGTCTGATGTTAACATTTTACCCCATTTGGTTTGTCATTTGCTCTGTGTTTTTATTTATTTTTAAAATTTGTTCATTTATTTTTTGAGACAGGGGTCTTGCTCTGTCACCCAGGCTGGAGTGCAGTGGCGTGATCTCAGCTCACTGTAACCTCCACCTCAGCCTCCCGAGTAGCTGGGACTACAGCCACATGCCACCATGCCCATCTAATGTTTGTATTTTTTGTAGAGACGGGGTTTCGCCATGTTGCCCAGACTTGTATGTGTTTTTATACATATACTTAATCAAGGATTGAGGGAAGCACTGCAGTATAATGCAAAATTTGCATGAAAGTTTAAAACAAAACACCTTCCCTTAGGCTTCCATAGACCTCCCAAAGCACCCATTTCCTCCCTCAAGGAGTTTGAGGATCACAGTTTACACGAAGCTCCAGACCACTGGCTGTGAGCTCAACACCCTGGCATTGTGTCCAAGACGCCCTTACGTGGTCACAGCCCAGATCCTAGCCCTCCTGAGCCGGGGCTGGGCAGCACCTGTGCGTAACTTCTCTGGGAAAGCCCGTCCTGTCCAGGGATGGACTGTTTGAGGTCTTGGGCCCTGCCAAGGGTCAGCGTTCCTTGCTGTCTCAGCTGACCCCAGCCTAGGGAACCGGGAGCCAAATGGAGTGAGGGTGGTGGAGAAAAAGCCCCAGAGGGAAGGAAGTGGCAAATCCCAAGAAATCCATTTCCTTCTTGATTATAAGGAAGGGTGGAGCATCCGGGAAACCTGCCGTTGGAGAGTTCTTTGGGGATTTGTTTGTCCTTTTTGTTTTGTTTTTGCTTTTACTTTGTTCTCTTTTGCACCCTCTCCTTCTTTCTTCACCCCTCTTTTGTGTTGGCTTATTTCCTGTTTCTCCATTTTCTCTTCTCCCTCTTCCTCCTCTCTTCTGCTGTTGAAATGCCTTCTTCCCCAGAGCCCTTTAGCGTGTTATGAGCATTGCTGAGGATTGGATTAATTAAAAAAGTGACTTTGGAGGCTCACAAGGGTGTGATGGCCCTGCCTGCAGGCAGGTATTTACCTGCCAGGAGAGCCTAACTCGTGGTCTTCTTCTCTTACCTGTAGTTTTCCACGCTTGGTCAGTTTCCCAGCTCCCAGCAAGCTAGAAGCAGAAGCATGGGGAGTAGGGCTTGAGAGCAGCAAGAAGCGACACCTGATAGGAATGGGGAGACAGAAAAACCAGTCATGTGTCACTTAACGATGGGGATATGTTCCGAGAAATGCATCGTTCGGCAATGTCGTCGTGGTGTGAACACCGTAGAATGTACTTACACAGACCTAGATAGCATAGCCTGCTACACCCTAGGCTGTGTGGCATAACCTGTTGCTCCTGGGCTAAAACCTGCATAGCAGGTTGCTGTACTGAATACTGTGGGCAGTTGTAATACCATGCTGAGTATGTGGGTATCTGAACATAGCAAAGGTGCAGTAAAAGTTTGGTGTAATCTTTGCAACCATCTAAATGTTGTCGACTGAAAGGTCACTATGCTGTGCATGACTGTATTTTTTTTTTGAGATGGAGTCTCGCTGTGTTGCCCAGGCTGGAGTGCAATGGCGTGATCTTGGCTCACTGTACACTTCGCTTCCGGGGTTCACGCCATTCTCCTGCCTCAGCCTCCCAAGTAGTAGCTGGGACTACAGGCACACACCACCATTCCCGGCTAGTTTTTCTATATATATATATATATGTATATATATATGTATGTATATATATATATGTATATATATATGTATGTATATATATATATGTATATGTGTATATATATGTATATGTATGTATATATGTATATGTATATATATATATATTTTTTTTTTTAGTAGAGACGGGGTTTCACTATGTTGGTCAGTCTGGTCTCGAACTCCTGACCTCGTGATCCACTCACCTCAGCCTCCCAAAGTGCTGGGATTACAGGCGTGAGCCACCGCGCCCGGCCACGACTGCATTTCAAAAAAAAAGAATAAACAGGAACACAAAAAGCCAGCAGCCTGGAGCAGTTTAGCTAAGGGGTTGCTGCCCTGTAGTCAGTAGGCTCTGAAGGCCATGTCTGAACCACAGCCCTGCCCGCGAATGAACCTCAAGGATAGTCATTGGCTTACTTTATTTATTTATTTATTTTTTTATTTTTTGAGACGGAGTCTCGCTCTGTTGCCCAGGCTGGAGTGCAATGGCGTGATCTCGGCTCACTGCAAACTCCGCCTCCCAGGTTCACGCCATTCTCCTGCCTAAGCCTCTCTGAGTAGCTGGGACTACAGGCGCCCGCCACCATGCCCGGCTAATTTTTTTTGTATTTGTAGTAGAGATGGGGTTTCACCGTGGTCTCGATCTCCTGACCTCGTGATCCGCCCGCCTCAGCCTCCCAAAGTGCTGGGATTACAAGCGTGAGCCATAACCACCTCTTTAAAGACTTCCTCTTGAAGAGAGAGCTCACTTTCTAGATAGTCCCGTATGGAAGTGGACTCTGCTGAAGAAATTAGTGTTTCCATTCGCCTCCACTGTCTCCCCCATTTTTTCCGAACATTTCTTTCTGTCTTCGTCCATTTTCATCGCTGAGCGGAAGAGCATGCTTTATCAGAAACCCTTTTGTCGCTTTCCTTTTCCATGCTTAGTGGGAAGTTTCTGACTTGGGAGAATGCCTCAGAGTTCTTGGGGTCTGAACTCCTCTGATGCCTTCCAAAGTCACGTAGCTGTAAGACCCAGCGGGTGCCAGCTGGGAGGGTGACTCCAGCTCGGAGGGTGACTCCAGCTCAGCAGCGTGTATGGAAGTGCATTGTGACCATGAAGGAGACTGCCAGTGGCCAAGCCACCTAGTGAGCTCCCTACCAAGGAACCTGGTGTCACCTGCAGGTGGCTGGGAGCCAGTTTTTATGCCAGGCAGGGGACTGGTTGGACTCTATTGAGGCTTCTTCCTGTCCATGAGGAGCACTCCTGTCCCCCTCATGGTAGGGATACCTGTCACCCCACGAAGCGGCAGGGTGACGGGTATTGGCCCCATTTTATGCAGACTTGGGTGTCATGACTTCTAGTTCACTTGTTTTAACCTACCTGTGATGGCAGCTGCAGCATGCTGCCCTCTTAACACACTGCTGGAGCCCAGAGCACGGGCCAGAGTCCCAGCCTTGAGCCCCTTCCCCAGGCAGTACCTGATAGGGATACCTGGGATTGGGTCCAGCTTTCCAGTCAGATGCCACGCTTCCTTTGCCCACTGCCACGGGGCACTAGGGCCTGCCTCAGGCTCCCCCGTGAGGGAGAACGACCTCTGCAGGCCCCTTTGCCTTCCTGCTTCCTAATTGACCCTTTCTCTGGCAGGTGAGGTGATAAAGCACGGGGACCTGAAATGCGTGTGCGATGAAGGAATGCCCATCTACAAAGCACCCCTGGAAAAAGGGATTCTGATCATACAATTTTTAGTAAGTTCACTATGTTTCATTGTCATGGACATATTATTAAATGCCTTAATTGGAAGGGGAAAAACCAGCCACCTTTCTCTCCCACCTTACCCTTTACAGGTAATCTTTCCTGAAAAACACTGGCTTTCACTGGAAAAGCTTCCTCAGCTGGAAGCTTTACTCCCTCCTCGACAGAAGGTGAGGATTACAGATGACATGGATCAGGTGGAGCTGCAGGAGTTTTGTCCCAATGAGCAGAACTGGCGTCAGCACAGGGAGGCCTATGAGGAGGACGAAGACGGGCCCCGGGCTGGAGTGCAGTGCCAGACGGCATGACATGGTGCGGGGCAGCGTGGCCCCACCAGACTAGCACATGATGAATGTAAAGTTGGCACAATGAAAATGGCATCGCTTTAATGGCCTCGTGTTTGGGATGTCCTGTGTATGTGTTCAGCATTCTTAATTGCTGAGTGTCTTTTTGGTTTTGCTTTTGGTTGTAACTTAAGTTATAGCTTAATTTATATTTAAATGTTTTAAGTGTAAATCACCTCTAGTCTGCATATGGAGTCTGTTCATTTCTATTTTCAGGATATACTTTTGAGATGTCAGTGATTGCACAACACTTTGTGCTTCTAGTGGCTTTGCCATAATTCAGTGTCACCAATAAAGCACAGCCCAGTTAGCAGCTTAGCCCCCTAGCAAACCCCAAGGCACAAAGTGGGCATACTGGCTCATCTCTAGGTCTGTGGTTTCTCCCCACTCCCTTGGCAGAGTTATTGAGGGCATGATCTCAGGGCCGCTAAGATAACATTTCTGAGGATTCTAGATGATCCTCTTAAAGAATAAAAGCACATCCGTGGATCGGACATGGCTGCATGTGCCTGCTTAACAGGGCCAACTTAGTTCCTACTGTTCTGTGCCCTTCAGTGGATGGAATGTGAGTGTGTCTGATCATCTCTCTTGGAAGTTTTCTGAACCTTCCAAGCTCTGTGGTGAGGACAAACCAGTGTTTTGAATCATATGCTGATAACTGTTTGCCTGTGACCCTCACACCTTGTTCTTCAGGGTTTTAATGATTTTCTGTTGACAACTTTTGCAATGCTTTCCCACCAAAGTGCTTACTTGTAAAGAAAACTAAATCCTTGCGTGTCCCCGGCAGCCTCAGTGCAGGAAGAGAAGCCAAGGGAGAATGCTGCTGGTTTGGCCATGGCACAGCCAGCTTCTCTGACCATAATTTGGGGTGACTTGAGGGTCTGCAAAGGCATAAAACTCCCCAGGGTTTTCCACCTCATTCTCCGAGATTGAGCTCCCTTCCAAAGGATCGTTCCTCTCATTGCACAGCCATATTACAAAGGGCTTCCTGCTCAAGTGATGTTTGGTAAGAACTTCTCTGAGTTCCACTGTGGATTACAGTTTGTATGGACTACTACTGTAAATTGTAGCTTGTTTGGAGGGATTATTAGTCATTATTTTATTCCTGACAGGTAGACTACAATTCGAACTTAGGGTTACCTCAGTCTTTGGCCATTACTGCTTATTTCTTGCCCCCAAGTCACAAAAAAACTTGTAAGCTGCTGGGTTAAAGCAGAGGCCACCTGTCAGATCTACCCTACCCTTATTTGGTTACATGGCACCTGAGAGTTTCACGCAGACCAGGGATCTTCCTTAGGAGGGTCAAAGGGCAGATCAGACCATGCAGGTAAGGTGAACCGGCTGCACGGACCAGGTTCCCGCAAAACATTGCCAGCTAGTGAGGCATAATTTCACGGACCAGGTTCCCGCAAAACATTGCCAGCTAGTGAGGCATAATTTGCTCAAAGTATAGAAACAGCCCACCTATGCCCACTTTGACCATTGGTCAGGATAGATACAAAATCACTTCTTCCAACGAAGCCTATGTGAAAATCTATTTATAAATGGACCACAACTCCGGGGTGTTGTTTTTGTGCTGTGACTTCCTAATTATTGCTAAAGAACTACTGTTTAGTTGGTGATGATGGAGTAAAATTACATTCAGCTCCTTCTTGTCACGTAAGAGGAATTTGGAGGGTGTTGCTTAAAATTTTATTCCACCTGTACATTTGTCACTTTAAAATTAAAATTGAGCTGGTATGAGAGACAAGTGGCTTTGCTTTTTCATTTTTTTGAGAGCTCAAATAAACAGTGTTAAGTGCCAGCTTGCCTCTCATTGGTTGATATAATGGAATGAAGTTTCCACCCTCATGGAGCTTTATTTTGGGGGTGGGTGTGAATGCAAACAAAAAGTAGTAACTGCTATGAAGAACAAGAGAAATGGGAATGAGTAGAAGGGAATGAGAAGAAGGCCTCTACCAGGAGCTGGCATCTGGGCAGAATCCTGGATGCAGTTGGGGAGCAGACGTCCAAAGGTCCGGAGGGAAAACATTCCAGGCAGAGGAATGGCAAGGATGATGTGGTTACAGGAGGGTGAGCAAGGCAAGCAGGAGGGAGAAGCGGGGGGCTATGACAAAGAGCATGAGCTTCATTCTGAGGGCCGTGAGTGGTTTGGGGAAAAGCACATGCCCTGACTCATGAACATACGAAGTTATGATCAATAAAAAGCAACACGCTTCCAAGTGTTTAGCTACTTACATCTTTCTCATTAATGTGAGTCTCAAGGGGGCTGATGAAGATGAAACTCTGAGGTACAGATACTCTGAAATAACTAAGGCAGGGCTACAGTTCTACGGCATGAGGCAGAGGCTTCAGCCTAGGCATTGTTAAGGCACAAGAATAGCAACCTGCCTTCCAATACCCACCTAGCGAGTTAGAGACCTCTCTGAAATTAATGAGGGGAAGGAGGGCTTGGCAGGGGACATCTTTAATACATCAAGTAGAAGGATGCCCAGATAGGAGTACATAATATTCCTATGCAGTCAAATATACTCTTTCCTTCAGGACTCCATTCTAAAATAGATTCTTTATCACAGTGCCAGGGAGCTCGCTGCTGTATCTCACTGCATGAGTCAATTCCCTGGAAGAGTCAGCCTGTATTTCTAAGCTGGAAAGTTAAAGAAGTGCCTGGATCTCTTGATGGCTAAGGCAGAGATTTGCTCTTAATGCCAATCCCTCTCACTGTTTCACTGGTAATGGGGTAACTGAAAAAAGAAGCATGTTCAAGGACACTGGTGTTTGCATTAAGAAAGCTTTATGTTAAAGTATGAACAGCATTTCCAATAAAACATGAAAAGATTTATATTGTATCTACAAAATTTAAGTCTTTGCCACAATAAATGCTATATTTCTTTTAAACAAGCCTAAAAAGGTAAGGAATGTCATGATCAATCCATACATTCTCTTTGCAGCATAAGCCTGGAGACTTTGATGTTTAAATTGGACAATCATAGATGTGAATTTCCTGGTCATCTCCAACAGACACAATTTTTGAACCATTTCCATTGTATTTTACTCCCCAGACCTGTAAATTAAAAAAAAAAAAAAAGTTCTACAAATGCCTTTATTCTTCATAATGTTTATGAAATGAACATCCTTATTTTCTCGTTATTCTGAATCTACCAGAACTGAGATGAGGATGTTCTTGTACTTTCTAAATCAGTGAGAATGGAGGCTTTAACCAAGCACCTTCCATTATTGCTATTTAATTAGCATTCCTGTCCCTTCCCATACTCCAAAAAAAAAAAAATCATTTTTAAATACAGTACTAATCAAGATTATCTACAACTCTTTCAAAGAATCAGAATCCTGAGGTGTAACCTAATGCCAGGAAGATGGAAGCTATAAGAGACCAACATTTATGCTTTCAGGAAGAAAGAGGCCCCACAACTACCCCGAGGTCACTGCCTATAGGGAAAATCACAAACCGCTCCTCAGCTGACCCCTTGTGTCCACCCCCCACGGTCAATAATTCTCACTCTCTTATTAGTGGCCTATGGAGCCTGCCTGTCCCCAGGAGCTAGACAACATGATATTGTGGACCATAGATTTTTATTTGCTATGTGTTAAATTAACTGATTCACACCTCCTTCCCAGACAGAATTGATGTGGTTGGAGTTTCTCTAATCAGGAATAACTTCCTGATTATTAGGAGGTGATTCTGGGTGGTAAGCCTGTCACCCTACTCTGATTTTAGTGTTGGGATTGGGCTGCATGATGGCCTTTCACTCCAACCTCTGAAACAGCACCGCAATGATCCATACATACAAGGAAACACAGCTAGCCAGGACTTACTCCCTGAGTAAGATGCTTAAATCCAGAAGTGGAATATCAAGATTCAACCTCCTCAATTTTGTTGGGAACAATTTAAGTTGAAAAGTAAAAAAGCATGAACAATGTTAGTTAACTTTAAGTTCCATTTCAAAGAGGAGAAATCTATAGGACCATCTAAAAATATTTAAAATATATTAAAAGCCAATTTTTATATTGCCATGGACATTTTATTTTTTATGCTTAGCTCCCCAAGACCTTACAGTGTGGTTAGGACCAGCAGCCTTGGCCTCACCTGGGAGCCTGTTAGAAATGCAGAATCCCAGGCCCTATGCCAGACCTAGTGAAGCAGCATCTGCATTTTAACCAGGTTCCCAGGGGATACAAGCACACAGGAAGACTCGGCAGTATTGCACTAGAACACCTTTACTATTTTGCATACTCACCTTGGCAAAGATAAAGATGCTTGTGAGAACAGTTTCCTTTTCAAGACTGAAAAGTTATCAATAACACTAAAGCCAAAAAACTTGTATGAATTTCCAGCTTCTACTATATTAAAAAAAAATCACATCTCTTCTTTGGACAGTTCCAAAAATGACAAGTGATGACTGTGTTTAAGCAATGGAATCTCCTGAAGAGGAAGGTCCTTGGTGAGCCTGCCATGGCCCAGCAGCCCCCAGGAGAGGGCCCCAGACACCAGCTGCAGCAATTTCCAAAGACGGCATTTAAAGGCTGTGGGGCTAACACCATGTTTTCCAGCCTGTGTGGGGATATGCCTCGTGAGTTGCTAGGCTGACAGCACATCTCAGGCTCTGCACCCCAGACTGTGCACAGGAAGTCTGGCTACATGGATGACTGAGCAGATAGAGCAGCTCAGGCCCAGGCATCTACTGGTATCCACAGCTCAAGCAACAAGGTTAGGAAAAGAAAACCTCTTTGGTACAGTGGTCAAACAACCCCAACTATCTAAAGATGAAATAATAATGCCATACCTGATCCTGGTGATCAAAGAAGGTGTGAACACAAGTCCTCGTTCCAACATCCCAAACTTTTACACTTTTGTCAGACGAACTATTTTAAAAAGTGAACATTAGTATCGGTTTGAAGTTGGAAGGACTTCGACCAAAAATCCTTTGACGACTTACATTCTTCTAACTTCAGACCCCCCAACCCCCACGCCTCGGTACAGGAAATGGCCAGGTGTCAGCATCATTGGGTGGCTTTCTCTCCTCACAGGGTAGCCGTTTTCCTGAAATTCTGATCTGCCTGACCCTCATATTAATTGTTCTCCAGGAGTCTCAGACACAGCTACCTATTTCCAGATGGGAGGGAGGCCTGTTAAAGCTTCAAAACCAAGGCTCGCAGGAGGCCTCTAAAGCACTGTGCAATGCCTTCAAGTTGTCCATCTCCTGCTTTCCAACTGTCTTGGCCATCCCAGGCCTGACCAACACTGGGATCTATAAACAACATTTTACAAACATTTACATATTTTAAGTTACCATTGGAACACAAGTCTACCTTAGAGTCGCTTTGGTAGAAGCCTCAATTTATAATGAAAAAACTAAGAGTTTAACTGTTTAAAAGGATTACTTGCTGACTTTTGTTCCAGCTAAGGTCAACTAACATCACTGAATAAAAATTTTAAGAACTGCAGAAAACAAAGACTAACTGAATAAAAAAAGGGTCAAACATCTTTAAATGTTAAGGCAATCTATACAGGAAGACTGCTCTCATCTCCCCAGCATTTTAGAAACTGCTAAGAATCATTAAGTACCTGGAAACAAAGTGAGTGTCATCAGGACAGAATGCAACGTTCAGCACCCAGGAGGCATGGCCGCTCAGCGTGCCAGCCAAATTGGCATGTTGTCTGAAATGGGAAAGGGTCAAACAAAATTGAGATGTTCATTTCTAGAGTATAATCACTGAAGTGGAAAGTATATTATTAACTCTACCAATAAGCTGGACCAAATCTGCTATCCTTATGATGACCACGAATACTAACTATATCAAAAATTCCACTTTCAACAAAGTAGCTTCACGCATTAGAGACAAATTTTAATAGCAGCATTAACCCATAATGTGTTGATGCACCAAGAGCCAAGAATAAAATCCTTAACAAGCAAAGAGCTGAAGCTCAAAATGAACAAAGAACCACACTATAGAGGCTGCGCAAGCCAACCCCTAAGATGAGGGAATTGAGAACCAATGGGGCAAAGAAGCCGTCTGAGGAGAAGGGCAGGTTCAGACTCCTGCCTGCACCAGCAGCCTTTCCGTATGGGGCCAGTGCTCCCAGTCCAAGGAAAGTGTCAAGATGTATTCATTATGACAGATGCAGCTTGGAGAGACCATTTAAAACCTAATCAAGAACAAGACGGGTCTAATTACAACAGCTATTTTCACTTTTTTAATAAAAATGAAACCCAACCACCTCTGGCAGGAGAACCACCATAAGACCTAACTGAGGTCAGCAATTTTACCCCTGAACACAGACCTCAGCAGAGTGGAGCAGACCTCAGTTAGGGGCCAGGGGGCAGGTGGGATACAGTGGGACCACTGGAGGGTAGGAAGTCCTGGGCCTTAGTAAAAAGATCAGTAGTTGCTAGGGGCTCAAGGCAGGAGGAAGGGATGATTTGGTAGAGCAGGGGATTTTTAGGGCAGTGAAACTATTCTGCGTGACACTGTAGTTAGTGGCGGCTATGCATCATTATATATTTGTCAAAACTCATAGAATGTACAACACAAAGAGTAAACCCTAATGTAAACTACGGACTTTAATTAATAATAATGCATCAATATTGGTTGAAAAAAACCAGTCTTGGGTCTTCATTCAGTACCACCTCCTTGGACAAATCAACCACCTCAGCTTGGGTTTCTCATGTGCAAAATGGGGACACTAATCTGTGCTGCTACCTCACTGGTTGCTGGGAGGATCAATAAAACAGTGGCAATAGAAATCATAAAGTCACAAATGTAAGGAACTGCTGCATTTATATTGCCTCTGCCACTAACAGGCAAGTATAACTCTACAGAGACATCTTCCCCTCTGGGCTATAGCACCCTCATTCAGTTTTAATTCCAAAACCTGCAGTTAGAATTCTATGTCTAGCTGATAACCTTTTGCCATAAAAAAACTGCATTTTAACCAGAAGTGGGCTAGAAGGAGCAGTGTTCCTACTGTGAGGTTTAAACTCCCAAGCAACTATCACAGGCCCCTGAAAGGACACACACGGATGGTCAGGGGTGCAGTACGTGCAGGTGGAGGAGGTCTTGGCACCCACGGCTAGGGTTGGAGTATGATATGTACATGCAATGGATTAGAATGCCATGTTCAGGAGCAATGAGCCAGAGGCACGCCTGGCAGGGAGAGCTGACCATAGCACCGAGTCATAGTATCAAGAACACAGATCCAACACATTACAGGGGATACCTCAGTGGGGAACAGGAGTGGGGACTAAAAATGATGGGGGAAAACAAGAAGACATGAGGGTCTGCGCAGATTTACAATGACGGCTGTGAATGAAAGACGATGATTAACTTGCTTCTATGCTCGCAGTCAAGGGCTGAGACCAAAAACGCTCCTATCTAGACCTGTAGCAGGGCAGCTTATAAACTGACTGCTCCCTAACTAGGGCAGAGGCATGTCTGCTAGAACAGCCCTACCCTTGAAAATGGATGCTCTAATTTTTTCCTGTCCCCAGGGGCCAGCTACAGCCCATGGATCCATTTCCTCATCTGTTTATTACTTACCTATCCCAAAGAATTTGAAATCAGTAAGCTCACAAAAATCAGGCTGCCTAAGAAAAAGTAGCAAGTATCTGATCCTACCAGGGAACCCATGCACGTCCTCCTCCAAGCAGCCCTTGAGGACACACACTAAAAATGGGCGCTGAATGGGGGAGGACCGCCTGGGAAGTCAAGGTGTCTGATGTGACTTGAGCACAGGTCTTTACTAAGGATCCTCCCTAGGGCTCCTTGTAACAATAAAGGGACAAGATGGGCATCAGTAGTAATGCCTTTAATCTCGACAGGTAACTTACACATCATAGATCTTGATGTAGCCATCATCTGAAGCAGTGACAAGGAGCTGGGAGTCCGGGGAAAAGGTCAAGGAGCGAATGGGCATGGCATGGCCTGAAATTCATAAAGGCCCTTGTTAATCTGGTGAACCACTGCCTCCTCACTCAGCTTCCCACTGACAATGCCCCTTTTAATGATTATGAGCCACTGAGTTGAAATGCTCAGGTGCTTCCGGCAGAAAAGCAAGAGTTCTGACTGGGCCTTTCCTCTTAATGTTCTCGAAAGATCCATATAACTCCAGTATCTCCTCCTGGAGCCATTTCTCCTTCGTTCCCTTCCCTGCCCTCAGCATACATTGCTTTAAAGAACTTTTCTACTACAAATATGGCCACACAAGTAAATATACATTGCTCCTAATTTGTAAGGTTGAACAAATTAAGATGTTATTTCTCTATCAAATCCTTTATTATAGTGTAAAGGATCAACTATAGCAATGTGAGGAGGTAATAAATTCACTTGATTAGAATTCAAAACAGCACAACAGTATGCATGATAAAGTCTCCCTCCAACCTACCCCTGTTCTTTAGCTACCCAGTCCTCCTTTCCAGAGGCCACCAGTGTGGATAGTGGGCACAATACTTTCATCCACCTTCAAATTATCAACAAAAAGTTGTTTCCAATCACAAAGTTCATCAGAATCCAAAATGACAGAAATGAGACATTCATACAGCAAATATATATTAACACACACATATAATGTGACAGATTATGATACAATAAATAAAAAGTAAGTCTGTTCACCCAAACAAGCGTTTAACACTGTTACAAGAACTAGTATGTCTAGGTTAAATCTACAGTGACAGGCCAGGTATGGTTGCTCATGTCTGTAATCCCAGCACTTTGGGAGGCCAAAGCGGGAAGAAATCTTGAAGCCAGGAGTTAGAGACCAGTCTGGGAAACACAGCAAAACCCCATCTCCTCAAAAAGTTTAAAAACTAGCCAGACATCGTGGTGTGCACCTGTAGTCCCAGCTACCCAGGAGGCTGAGGTGGGACGATCCCTTGAGCCCAGGAGTTCAAGGCTACAGTGAGCTATGATCACGCCACTGCACTCCAGCCTGGGAGCGAGACCCTGTCTCTAAAAGGAAAAAAAAAAAAAACTATAGTGACAAGACTAAAACCTGGAGGCATTTCAGTTTTCCAATTGAGATTGATACTTTGTAAATCTAATGCCCATTTGCCATTTAATGGCATTTTAATGAAAGAATAATTCTTCCTTTGTGATGTGATTACCCAGTTTGTAAAAATAAGATGATGTATACCTTCCAGGGTATGCAGAAGTTTTCCAGTTGCAATATCAAAAATATTGATGATTCCATCTATGGCTCCACTGGCTAGGTATTTCCCATCAGGACTCTGTTCAGAGAACATATGGAAAAATTAGCACTTTCAGATTCCATGTTGTTAAGCTATCCCTACCAAACACAAGCAAACCTCCTGCTGTCTACAGGTCTAACTGGCTACCTGGCAAACCACACCAGTGAGACAGCAGCTGCCTGACCAGACCAAGGCAGAATCTGTGGCAAGGACTGCAACAGGCTGGAAGAGTAAACTGAAAGAATCAGAAGGAGAAAAGAGAGCAATGTTTCCTTACATATGCAATACTAAGAATGAATTTTCCTCTCGTGTCCAAAGAATATTCCTTTTTCCCACTTTCCACACCAAAAATGTTCACTTTCCCGACATGAGTTCCTGTGGCCAGATACTGGGAATCAGGAGAAAAGGCCAAAGTCCAGGCATCCACTGAACAGAAAAAAGAAGGACAAAAATACAGTGTGAAAAGACTTGGCCTTAATTTTAAAAACTAAAGTTTTACCAAAAGACACATCTTTTTAAATTGGAGTAGCAGTGTCCTGATTCAGAAAATTATGTTGTAAAGATGCTAATTCTTATCGAGTTTAAATTTAGTTTAAGGGTTTCTTAAATTTTTAATAAAAATAGGACAATATCAAGTGTTAGCAAGGATGTGGAGAAACCAGAACCTTCATACACTGGTGGGAATGTAAAACGGCACAGCCACTTTGAAAACCAGTTTGACAGTTTCTTAAGTGAAAACACAAACACTTACCATAATACTCAGCAATTCTACTCCTAATGAAAACATATGTCCACACAAAGACTGGTACACTCATGGTCTTTGCTTCCTCCTACTTCCTCACCTCTCCACGATTGGGGATTGTCTCTCTTCTCTTTTTCTCTTCCTTTGTGGTGGTTCAGATTCTCCACGCATATTTTCAAGATAGGTAGAAACTAAGTGTCCATTTTCCCTACATTCATTAGACCCAAATTCATCCAAGGAGTTTTACCTTCAGATGAATTTAGCTGCTCTTTAGCTGTCAATAGCAATGCTTGCTTTTGTTACTGGACCAAGTAACTGTTGGCTGTTTAATGGCCTGGTCTAGTTTTATGCAGAGTCCTATCCAAAAAGAAAATAAATCCAACTCTCACACTCCATTCTTCCTTTTTTTGTTGAGATTGAGTCTTGCTCTGTCACCTAGGCTGGAGTACGGTGGCACAATCTCGAGTTCAAGCTATTCTCTTGCCTCAGCTTCCTGAGTAGCTGGGACTACAGGTGCACACGACCACGTCCAGCTAATTTTTTTATTTTTTAGTAGAGACGGGGTTTCACCATGTTGGTCAGGCTGATCTTGAATTCCTGACCTCAAGTGATCCACCTGCCTCAGCCCCACGAAGTGTTAGGATTACAGGCGTGAGCCACCACGCCTGGCCTCTTCTGTCTTTTTCTTTCATAACAGTAACCTTTAAAACCTTGCCACACATGGAGAATATCCAGTAAAAGGTACTGTTTATCAGGGAAAGTGAGCGGGATACATACGCCATCCTTTTACTTGGAACCAATCCAGCACTGATTTCTTCAGCTGCCTTGTGCCCAGGGCTACAGCCAGCATGGAATAACACCAGCATTATGAGCCCTGGGAAAGCTTGGGCGCCCAAGATGAAAAGGTAGAAACAGTTCTGCCTCTTCCTCTTTTCTTAAGACCATGCTTATATATAAGAGTCTTAATAGACTTTGCAGGATAGTTTGGGGACCCGAGTCCTCTGTAAGTAATGTAAGCAGGGTAAGGGTACATGTAAAGACAACCATCTGGGGAGTCAGGGTGCGCCTGGGTAGCTTTTTCCAAATACATAACCCATCCCATGTACTCTGAACACTATGATTCAGTGGATCCAAAATATGGACTAGGCATGCATATTCTTAAAAGAGCTCCAGTGGTAAGAATTACAGACAAGAAATATTGCTTCTGAGGGAAAATGCACTCAGTTTCCAGACAACCCAGCCTCTTTAAAAACTCTGGGACCATAATTCTTTCCAATACAGGAACAGCCTAGAGGGGCTACTGAGCATAACTGATGGGAGGCGAATCCATCCAGGGCACCAATCAAGGCAACTGTGTTCATGGAACACCTAAGCAGCTCTTCTACCATCAACCCACAAAGGGGTGTGCCAGAGAAATGCCAGGCTATCTGCACCCTCTAGCGGTTACCACCCATTCTGGCAGAGCAGGTTCTGCTGGGGAATGTTGTGCAGCCATTTATAAGTAAATGTGAAGCTCAAAAGAATCCTGAAATGTCCTCTGCTGCTCCACATTAGTCAGCCTATGACATCATTAATTTCCATCATCTCAGATGATGTTTACCAAGGCTGATGGACAAGATTATGCTGTTCTACAGTACTTAAAAAAATCGATGTTTCTTAAAAGTTTCATATGTATCACATACCAGGAATCATACCCTTTAATCAAAATTAGTAGAGATGACCATGATACAGATCTATAAGGACCCCATGCTTTAAATTCTAGGCTTCCATAAGGCAGTGAATGAATCAGTTCAGAATATGGCAAATAGAGCACCTCTGGAAAATACAAAATACAGGTCAACACCACCAAACCAGCAGTTTTGAAATCCAAAAAGCTCTGGAAACTACAAGCTTTTTCCACAGGTTTACTACCAAAATTCATTTGGCAGCAAAATCTAATCTGAAGTGACATAAGGCTATTTATAGCCTTTATTTATCTCACTTAGTGTAAACACTCATGTTTAGTTGCAGAGGTATTAGTGTTTCATTAGAGTGCTGTTTCCAGCCCCACTGAGGGTATTATGTGAAATACAGTTCATGCACCCATTATCACCCCTCTCAAATCCAAAAAATTCTGAGCTGTAAAACACATTCTATCCCTAAAGATTTTGGAAAAGAAATCATGAACCTCTATTATTTCCCCTACAAGTAAAACTCTTACCAGGTCCTGCATCTATGGACTTTATCTGTTTGCCATTTTCCAAGTCCCAAAGACGAATATGAGCATCAAGAGAGCTGGATGCAGCAATGGGCAGGGTGTGGCTGATGTCCACAGACACCACTCCCAGCTGATGTCCCTCCAGACTCCACTGTAGGTCCAGCCTCTCATCACGCCTTCAACAGGGGACAGAGAAATGGATTTCTTCACACAGAATACACTTTACCTGGCATCTCAAATTCTGGGTCCCTGTGACTATGCAATACCAATGGTCTATGAAATACAGAATCAGAGAAGAGTTAATGAGCTACAGAACATGAAATGCTGCCAGGTTTTAAATGTAGGACTTTTTTTAAGATTTTTTTTTTTTTAACTTTAGGGCTTTAATACACAGTAACAGGAAAACAAGTGGGAAAAATAAACTGCTGTCTTATACCACCATATTGCTATCGCTTTCTTGCCTAGAAAAAAGTATTTCCCGGACTGCAACTGGAGAGTTCAGAAGCAAAACCTCAGCCCCCAATTTTTCAAGGCTGTATGTTAGGGCAGAGGCACTCACCATTTCCAGACCTTCACCAGGTCATCTAGGGAGCCTGTGACCACTGTCTCAGAGTTTTCCTTCTTGTTTGTCCCCCAAGCAACTGACCAAATGGCATCATCATGGGCTAGAATGGAAAGTGCTTCATTTATAAAGTCTTCTTGCATACGACTTAATGAAGCTGAAATACTGTTCAACAATTGTGAGGTAACATTTATTTGTATTTGCTTTACTATTTTACAAAGTGCTTTCCTATATAGCTTTTATTGAAATTTTGGGGCCACATATGAAAACTGGAGGTTCTGAAGAAGCTACTTGCCCTAAATCTCATGTTTACCAGGTGGGAAGGTGGTACTTTGGACTCTAAATCCAGTGTCCTTTCTTTTAGCATGCTATCTGGTATACAGGAGTCTACAACGGCTATCACTTGGCTGAAACAAGTCAAACCAGTGGGGAAGACACCCTCCTACCAAGAAAAGACCTAAATCCGGTAACAGTTACTCCAAAAAGATCTTTGGAAACAAGCAGGCAGTTCAATTCTAAACAGTATAAATCCAAAAGAAAACACCTACGATAGTCTCCATATATTAAGTTGCCTTTCCCCACACGTATCTTTATTATGGCTAATGGGCCAATTATTACATTACAACAATCCTATGAAGTGGGTACTATTAACATCCTCCTTTTATAGACAAGGAATGAGAGGTGCTAGGATGCAAATCCAATCTCTATTAATTAAAGTCTACCTTAAGTCTAAGTCTGTAAGCTGCATATTTGGTAGGCCACACTGTTATATGTGCAGACCCAGTGTGGATGTAAAAACGTGACAAGTGCACATGGAGACTTTACCTCTGGCTGGCAACAATTCTCCAGCGATACCTTCCCAAAATATGAATATAAAGGCATTAAACTTAAAACAGCTGTGCACCACAGACAGAATTGTGGCTTCCATTTCAAACCTCACCTAACTCAAGCCTGCTAACTTGCCACCTGGATGACAATAGCTACATATAAGGTAGTTGACTGGCATGCCCAATTAGCCTACTAGTTACTTACACTAGCTAACCTGGATGATGCTTTTGGCTTAAACATCAAAGTACCTCCATGTCACCTACTTAGAGAGGAAGAGCTTTTATTAGGCATTCCACAAATTCCTTAGGCCTTCTCAAACTCATCGAGGCTATAGTGAAGAAATGAGATGGGTGAGTAGCCCATGCACAAACATGGCTCCTTTTTGGGTACAAAGCTCTGTACCACTGGTCAGCTACAATCCTAGCCCACTCTGACCTGCTGCCTGCTCTCCCATCCCTGCCACTACCACTGCTGCACAGCTCCCAGCCCTCCCCATGCACTCAATGGCCTCAAGAGAAACTCATTTCACTATTGTAGGCTTCTCTTTCAAGGGCCAAAGCAAGTTCTGACTTCAGAAAAAGGCTCACGTTCGCCTCCCCAGATGAGCTGGCATTAACAGAGTTTTGAGGCTCAAAGCATTTCCCTCTTCCACCTCAGCAGCTGGGAAGCTCGGTCATGTCTTCCTCAGGTGGGAAAATTTTCCTCAGCCTGGAATTCTCCAACCTATCATGATGACTGCTTTTTTTTTTTAGTTGGTTGTTCAGGTTTTTGTTGTTGTTGTTGCTTGTTTTTTAAGAGTATTTGTTTTCAGCTTCCAATTCTTCTGCAAAGTGAGTATACTTGAAAACTGCATGTCTGGTCAGCATGACAAAAGTCTTAAAGAAACCAAGGACAACACAGTTTTTTTCACAGATGAATTGCTTCAACAGGCAGGCTTCTTACCTTGCTCTTGTTTGAAGAGAATACCGTACTAAAAAAGAACAGAAGCCACATTAAACCCATGGTCAGATTTCAGATGTCTCACATTGCCTCCAGAAAGCACTCCTCCCCAAGTAGAGAGAGTCACTAGTGTTAGTTACTTCCTCTGCTGTCAACCTGGCCATCCTGCAAGCTCGATTCCCATTCATGCAAGATTTGTACAGTCATATCAGAAAAAAATTCTTAAAGAAACTGACACTCTCCCCCTCTTCCTACTACCCACGTTCACCCAACAAGAGACTAATAAATTATGTTTTCTTTTTCTGTTCTGATCACCAAGGAAGCTCAGAGTCCAGTTTGTAGCTTAAATTTTGCAGCTGCATAAGAACACACAGCCTGCCTAACAGTCTAATAACTTTGTCCCTAATCTTATCACAAAGATATGTTTCTCCTGTTCTATCTCCTATTCTGATCTTGTTTTTTTTTTTTCTTTTTTGTACATCTTTTAAGCTTCTTCTATTACTCACTAAATTGTGGTAAAGACTTGGATGAACCAATCCTCCTCTCAGTATTTGCATTTCACTAGTCCCACCTAACACTGTGGTGACTAGGTACCCAGGGTCACCCAGCTCTTTAGGAGCAGGGCAAGAATGAGATGGTAGTTTCTTCGCTACACATCCATAAAACCTACTGGACTTGAACTTGGCAAAGAGACCAAATGATGTTCTTCCCTTCAACAAAGGCCTTACCTGGTTGGTCATTTCCTTAACCAAGGATCAGGGACAAAAGGCCAGACAGCTCTGTGGAAACAACACCAGGATTTCAGTGAGGGGGTGTCATCAGGATAGAAGGCACACAGGAAGTTCCCCTTGACCAAGAAAATAAGGCAACTCTTTATTATGAAGTTGTTCTGACACCCTTCTATGGATCAGTCCCTGGAACCCCCGTCACACTCCCTACCAGGTGGTATGGTCTTCTTTCTTCCTCTGAACCTAGGGACTCAACTAACAGCTAATTCTATCCCATGGTTTCTTCACCTCAAGTGTGACTGCAGAGAGTGACTAGTCTCTGTCCTTTCCTGCTCTTTAGAGAGAAAAAAACCATAGCTCCTTTTAATATTAAATATTATTTATTAAAAACAAACAAACATGGGGGAATCCAAAGATGGCAAAGTTCTTATTTTACATGCAAAGGTCTCAACCAAAAATGCCTTTAAGAGCCAATAGGCAGGTAAATAAGGGCAGAGGCTGGAGGGAGACACGTGTCAAGAGATTGAGAACATCCTGGCCGACAGGGTGAAACCGCATCTCTACTAAAAATACAAAAATTAGCTGGGTGTAGCGGCACACACCTGTAGTCCCAGCTACTCAGGAGGCTGAGGCAGGAGAATCACTTGAACCTAGGCAGCTGAGGTTGCAGTGAGCTGAGATCGTGCCACTGCACTCCAGCCTGGGTGACAGAGCGAGACTCCATCTCAAAAAAAAAAAAAAAAAAAAAAGGATAGATCTAATTTCTCAGGCTACATTAAGGGCTAATGGTTCTTATTTCTTTGTGTGTGCCAAAGACCCCCTTTAGAGGAATTTTTTTTTCGAGATAGGGTCTTGCTCGGTCACCCAGACTTGAGTGCAGTGGCACAATCATGGCTCAATGCAGCTTCAACCTCCCAGGCCAAGTCTTCCTCCCACCTCAGCCTCCGAGTGGCTGGGACTACAGGTGCATGCCAATATGTCTGGATATTTTAATTTTTTGTAGAGATGGGGTCTCCCTATGTCGCCTAGGCCGGTCTTGAACCCCTGCGCTCAAGCAATCCTCCTGTCTTGGCCTCCCAAAGTGCTCGGATTACAGGTATGAGCCACCAGACTCAGGCTCAGGATGTCTTTACAGAAAATACACAGGTTTAGAAATGAAACCAATTACAGTAGGTTCTCATCATTCACAACAATGACGTTCTATGAAGTCGCTACAGACACTAAATTATCCGATAGAGAACCACTGTTCCTCGGGGAAACAGGTTCCTGAAAGCCTCTGGGCACATTCTTGTCAACCAATCAATACATAATCATGTTTTATGTGTGTTTATGTTTAAAGGCACTTACTGAATATACATTAGTAATTCATTAATATTGAACCCATGCCTAAACAAAGCTTATCTAACACACGTATTTTCTCCATAAGACAAATCACAGTCTTCTTGCATTTAGAAGCACTTCAGCACTATGCTTGGGGGCTATCTCAAACAGTGGAATCACCGACAAAAAGCACAAAGATGAGAAAAACGTAGCACCAAAGACTGCAAAAATGACATTTGCTTACAATATGAGAGTTGACAAGAAGGCAGTGTCACCTTGTTTGACTTCAATTGAGAAAATGTGCATCAGGCGACTAAAATTTTTCACATGTGAAAAAATGTCATGTCTTCCAAAGACCACAAAAGCGCTGTAAGTATTAATGTGAGGGCTACAGATAAATTTTAGTGAGTAGCTGAATTCATAAATACAGAATCCACAAATAATGAGGATAGACTGTATGCTAAAATTTTATCAATATAAAAACATATGTGCTTCTTTACTGACACATTATATATGTGATCTAGAAGCAAATTTAATAACTATCATAATTTCAAAGTTGTAATGAGCTTACACAATATCATGACATGAAAATATCTATAATTTATATTCATAACAAAGTCACACTGCTAATAATGTGATTTGTTGCCTACATTCACAGTGGAAGAAAATGATAAATTTCATTTGGAGGTTAGGAAACATAAAGATGCAATTTTTCCTCTCATCCAAGTTCACGGCCCTCGCAATTCTACCCATTGGCAGTTTAAGGGACCACACAGTTAAGGCATCCAGGTTCAGGTAACTTTCTTTAAATCTGCCAGCCCAAAAAGCTGCCAAAGGTTTTCCAATAACAGGAAATGAAACAAGCAATTTATAACTAATCCTTGCCTATGAAGATCTCAAATTGGTAGTGTTTTGTTTTGGTTTTGTAAAGACAAGTTCTCATTATGTTGCCCAGGCTGGTATTGAACTCCTGGCCTCAAACAATCCTCTTGTCTTGGCCTTCCAAAGTGCTGGGATTACAGACAGGTTGGTAGTGTTTTATTCATTTGTGACCCATGAACGGAGTTCTTTCTGCCTAGCGTAGCAAAGACAGGAAAGCGCTCAAGCCAGTTTGGCTAATGGGAATGGTATTCAACCTCTGCTTCAGCACAGCCTTCCACCTGCTGAAGCACAGGCTTGTCCTCTTCCCTGTCATTCTGGGCCTCACATTTGGCAATGGATAGAAACAAAAAAAGGAGAAAGGCTTGCAGTAAGCCAACTTCCAAAATCCCGGGCTCCAAAAGACAAGGGTGTGATTCTATCAATGAGTGCACATTTGAGGATGTACAATGAATCTGGTCCTATTTTAAGTAATACACAAAGATTAGCTCACTGAAACCTCATAACCCCCTTACTAGGTACAGTAGTTCTTTAGCTGAGGTTTTGATTTCCACAGTTCCAGAGGTCAACCGTAGTCCAAAAATAGGTGAGTAGAGTGCAGTAAGATATTTTGAGAGAGACCACATTCACATACATTTTATTACACTGTTATAATTCTATTTTATTATTATTGTTGTTATTTTCTGACTGTGCCTAATTTACGAATTAAACTAAGTAATCATAGGTATGTATGTGTAACCTGTATGAGAAAAAACACAGTATAGATGCTCCTCAACTTACAACGGGGTTACTTCCCAATAAACCTATGTAAAGTTGAAAAATTGTAAGTCAAACCACGGTAAGTCAGTCAGGGTCCTTCACTATCCAAGATTTCAGACATCCACTGGAACGTACACCCCGGAGATAAGGGGGGAACTACTATTTTCTTATTATCAGTTCCACTTTTCTAGTAAGAAAATGGAGGCTTAGAAGCAGTTAAGGAAGCCTCCCCAAGGGACACTAGAAGGTGGATACAAGCTATAGTATAGGCTACCAAGATACACTACCTCTTACTTCAGGGTCTTATGAAGGTCAGAGCTAAGAGACTTTAGACCTTAGCCCTCTCTTGCCATCTTCCCTCTTTGGGAAACTTTTCCCTAAATTTCAGAGGCAGAATTCATCACTGACTCAGTGTTTCCAAGGAACACTACAGATGCCTCTACGAAACTACTCAGGCAAGTCAACAGCCCACAGTATTGCACAGTACTTGGCGTAAAGCGAACCCAGCCTCTGTTTGTACCCGTCCAGTGATGTCTGTATCTGTCCAGCACGCTACCTAAGACAGCGTGGCCCACTACTGGAAAACTTCGGTTAATACAGTCCTCCCACCTACGGATAAATGATCTCCTCCGCAGAGAAACCAGCCCTAATCTCAGTACTGCCCAGAACATTCTCAGGACGCAAAAGGAGGCCACCCACGGGCCTCCCCCTCCTCCCTCAGGCACCGTACACCGAGGGACAGCCAGGGCAAATGGAGTCATGGAAGCCACCCTTAGGCCCCAGGGCCTGGAGCATCCCTGAACGGACCTGCTTACAGGCAGCCTCGGGCCCAACCTCGCTCACCCGCCCTGTGGCCTGGACCGTAAACGGCCCTAAAGACCACCATCCCCAACAGCCCTGCGCTCCAACTCACCACCGCACTGCCAGGATGCACGTAGGAAGCCGGGCTCCGCGAGACTGCGACGCACAAAAATGAGCTAACGAAGGGGCGGGGCATCGCGCCGGCCCCGCCCTCACGGCGCGGAGCACTCCGCAGCGCCCCCTGCCGTCGCTATGCCGGGCGCGGGAGAGACACCGAGGGGGGGTGGGCGGAGAGAGGAGGGAGGAAGTCACGCCCTGCTTCCAGAGGCGTGGTAGTTGGAAATTTGCTTCCGGAAGCGCAGACGTTTAGCTTCCGGCAGCTGCGGGTTTGGGGGTTTGTGTTGCAATTTCATTTTGTACTTTTGAGATTGGACTAAAGCTAATAACTTCTGTTGCTAAAATAAATTCAGTGAAATCGAGCTTTGTCTTTCACACTGCTAGTCATGACCCATTAGCGTGACACATACCAGTTTAATAGGTTGTAATTGACATTTTTGTTTTTGCTTTTTTATTTGAGGGCCAGGCAGAGTGGCTCACGCCTGTAATCCCAGCACTTTGGGAGCCGAGGTGAGAGGATCGCTTGAGCTCAGGCTTTCCAGACCAGCTTGGGCAACATAGCGAGAGATCTCGTGTCTACTAAAAATAAAAAAAATTAGCACATGCCTGTAGTTCCAGTTACTTAGGAGGCTGAGGCAGGAGGATCGCTTAAGCCCTGGAGGTTGAGGCTACATTGAGCCGTGATGACACCACTGCACTCCAGCCTGGGGGCAGAGCTAGACCCCGTCTCAAAAAAAAAAAAAAAAGAGATGGGGCTGGGTGTGGTGTCTTATGCCTGTAATCCCAGCATTTTGGGAGTCGGAGGTGGGTGGATCACTTGAGGTCAGGAATTTGAAATCAACCTGGCCAACATGGTGAAACCCCGTCTCAAGTAAAAAAAAAAAAAAAAAAAGAAAAACAGAAACAAAAACAAAATTAGCCGGGTGTAGTGGCATGTGCCTGTAATCCCAGCTACTTGGGAGGCTGAGGCAGGAGAATTGCTTGAACCCGGGAGGCAGAAGTTGCAGTGAGCCTAGATCACACCACTGCACTCCAGCCTGGGCAACAGAGTGAGACTGTCTCGAATAACAACAACAACAAAAAAGATGGGAAGAGGCTTATGCCCCATTATGGAGGCCGCCCTGTGGCTCAGATGTGGTGGCTCACTCCTGTAATCCCAGCACTTTGGGAGGCCAAGGTGGGAGGATTGCTTCTGTAGCCGTGATTTCAAGACCAGTATGGGCAACATGGTGAGACCCAATCTCTACAAAAAATTTTAAAGTTACAGACGCAGTGGTGTGCACGTGTAGACCCAGCTACTCAGGAGGCAGAAGTGAGGATCACTTGAGCCCAGGAGTTTGAGGCTGCGGTGAGCTATGATTGGGCCACTGCACTCTAGCCTGGGTGACGGAGTGAGACCCCGGCTCTAAAAAATATTTTTCGAAAACACTTGTTTTGAAGTTCAAATATATATATATATATATATATTGAGACGGAGGACTATTAGACCACTTACAACTAGGTGAAGTTCATCTTTGGGGGCTTTTTTTCTTTTGAGACGGAGTCTTGCTGTGTCACCCAGGCTGAGGTGCAGTGGCGCAATCTCGGCTCACTACAACCTCTGCCTCCTGGATTCAAGTGATTCTCCTGCCTCAGCCTCCCCAGTAGCTGGGACTACAGACGCCTGCGACCACACCCGGCTAATTTTTTTGTATTTTTTTTTAGTAGAGATGGGGTTTCACCATGTTGGCCAGGCTGCCCTCAAACTCCTGACCTCAGGTGCTCCACCCACCTCTGCCTCCCAAGTTTCTGGGATTACAGGCATAAGACACTGCACCTGGCCATCTTTGGGGGCTTTTTGAGGAGGCTATGTGTGGCCAGAAATTGACAAATACACCCACATCTCCCAGGACCTATTCTCTTGTCCTCAGTAATCTCACATTAACAGAAAAGAGAAGACATCCTGCAGCTCTTCTGCTGCACGCATGACTTTCCTGCATGCCAGCATCCTTAACCCTAAAGTTCACGTTTCAGAGTGATATGACTAATTTTTCTCACTCACATTGACGGGAGAGCTATTTCTCTCCTTCCCAGCTCTGTGACATCTCTGTCCATAGAAATTTCATCCAGCCCAAGTGGACCCTCTGCATGTCACTGGCTTAAAAAGTTTGGGTCAAAGTGAGCAGACTTCAAGACTGAATTGTCAAAATTCTTATGTGGCATCTCCTGTAAGTCAAGATATCCCTGTAACCATTCTGGATCTATTGGACCGGGGGCAGGCATGTGCCCCTGAAGCTAAGGAAGAATGTACAAATTATATCATGAAGCCAGTGAACTGATTTTCAAACTGGAGGGAATCCTCTTTAGATTGACTTAAGTGCTGACTGGTGTTTGGGCACATTCCACAGAGCTAAATAAACAGAAACTGACCCTGCAATGGCTGGTATGTGGGTTCCTGAAGTGCGGAAAGGAATTAACATTAGTACTACAAAGCAATGGCTTTTAGCAGTTAAATGAGTGACCTGCTGCCTTCCTGTATAACCAGTTGCCTTAGTTTTGGCCAATCTGCTGCTTTGTTTTTGTTGGTGACATTTACGGGTTTTTGTGGGTTTTGGAAATAGATTATTATGTAACCTCTCCCACACCGAGATAATTGGGCCATCTTCACTGTAACTTTTAGCTTTTGAATATGAAGAAGTATTTTTGAAAGACTCCTACTTTAAGAATGGTGAAATTTTGGCTGTCAAAAGGGCTCACAACCGTATAACTAAGTGAATTTTAATTTGTGTGATCTGGGGTTATGTAAGGTTTTTTTCTTTTCTACACATTAAATACCCCACCTTCAAATTATTCTAAAAGCACACTGATCACATTTATGCCGTTTAACTTAAAATTTAATTAAAATTTAAAATTAAAAAAGCATAAATGTGATCAGTGTGCTTTTAGAATAATTAAGCCAAATACTAAGGCTTTCCATTTCTGTTTACTTGCTCCAAATCTGCTACTAATAATTTTCAATTGAAGCAAGTTGTTTTGGATAAAAATTCAATTAATCATCTCAAAAAAGAGAAATGGAATACGTTAAGAAAGAAGTAGAATAGAAAATATAAGAGTGCATCATACATGGTAAAGTTAGATCATGTTTTATAAAAACTGTTTCACCCATGCGGTTACTGGGTCACAAATGAATATCCATTTCTTGCTATGAGTCATGGCCAAACACTTTGAAAATCATTGTAATAAAGACTTTCTAAAGACTTTCCAGCTTTATAATTCTATAATTATGACAAGAACTCCAAACTATTCATTCAAAAAGGATGTATTAAGTACCTACTTTCACCCCATCCCCCCAAGAGGGCCAGGCATATGGGATCATTGGCATGACCTTAGCATTGGGACTATAAAGCTAGAATAATTGGCCTTTTTTACACTGGATGTCTCAGGCACCTGATGAAACCTATGAATCCTGTCTCAGAACAATGGGGGTTTTTTGGAAGAAAAAATTTTAATTGCTGTTGCAAAAAAACATCCGTATGGAGTAGAAATTGGTTTAGATAGCATTATTAGAGAATATATTCTAGAAAGTGGAGGTAACTGGATGTAAGATTCTGGCAGCAGTTTAACAGATAACGGTCCCAGATGTTTAGGTTGAGGTCAGCACCTAATTAGGGTGAACGGTTTGTGAGTGTGTAATTTTGGACAATATCTGGAGAAACGTTACACTGTGCACAAACCAAATTTAATTTTTTTCACGAGTGTTGTAAAGTTT
This sequence comes from Symphalangus syndactylus, assembly GCF_028878055.3. Lineage (NCBI taxonomy): Eukaryota > Metazoa > Chordata > Mammalia > Primates > Hylobatidae > Symphalangus > Symphalangus syndactylus. The sequence goes on along the minus strand of NC_072427.2, from coordinate 27,568,853 downwards.
CATGTAGTAAAAGTTTTTGCTGCATGCACTTCATTTTCACATTAAGAGTGTTTAGAATACTTAAACACAAAAGACAGCATCCATTCAAGATATGCTACTCCTTGATATAATAATGCATACAGTTCAAAATGTTTACACTTTTGTTTGTTTGTTTGTTTGTTTTGAGACAGAGTCTCGCTTTGTCGCCCAGGCTGGAGTGCAATGATGCGATCTCGGCTCACTGCAAGCTCCGCCTCCCGGGTTCACGCCATTCTCCTGCCTCAGCCTGCCGAGTAGCTGGGACTACAGGCGCCCGCGACCACGCCCGGCTAATTTTGTTTTGTTTTGTTTTGTTTTGTTTTAGTAGAGACGGAGTTTTGCCATGTTAGCCAGGATGGTCTGGATCTCCTGACCTCCTGATCCACCCGCCTCGGCCTCCCAGAGTGCTCGGATTACAGGCGTGAGCCACCGCGCCCGGCCAATATTTACACTATTGATGCAGTAGCTGCTGCCATCACCGGGCTGCGGCAGGGAGGCACAGCTGGGGCTGCATGCCGGTGGATGCCTCGCCCCTTCTGAGTTGGGGAGAGCTCCCCGGGTGCTTCTGCAGCCACCAAACCGCAGTTGCAGACCCAGGCCTCCTGCTTTACGGAGCAGGCAGGGTGCCCACCCTCCTGGGCGGGGCTACAACTGCCCAAACTGCGGCTGTGGATCCGAGCCTCCCGGTGCTCTTGGAGGGGGCTGGGAGCAGACAAGATCTGCCCTCCTAGGTGCACGACCCAGAGGGTCTCTGCAGCCTGCACCCTCGTGGACCCCAGAAAGGACCCCACTGCCCCCCGTCGCTCGGGGGTGTCTGTTCCTGCTGCCTGGCCCCTCTCTGCTGCCACCCCTCCTCTGATCTTGGAGCAGGGCTTGGGGCCAAGCCCCAGGGGCCGTGAATGACAGTAGGAGGCGGATTGATTCCTGGGCAGAAGGGGGTGGGTCTCCAGTAAGGCCCCACCTTCAGGTCAGGGAGGGACTGAAGACTGGGGGCCAGGCTGCCAGTCCCACAGATCTGAGTGGGAGCTTGTGGTGCCTCCTCCAGGCTCGCCCATGGCCGCCCATGGGCCAATCAGCACACACTTCCTCCCTTCTGAGGTCCATAAAAGTCCTGGGCTCAGCCAAACTGCAGGAGAGGACGGAGAGACAGCGGGAAGAGTAGCTGTAGAAAGGAGCTACCGTCTCTGCCAGAGCTGCAGACACCTGCAGAGACTTTCCAAGGACCTGCGGAGAGGAGGCCTCCCTCCTCCTGTAGAGACTTCCAAATGACCTGAGGAGAGGATCCCCCAGAACAGCCTCCTTCTCCAGGAGCACCCCCCGCCAGGATCCCCTAGAGCAGCCTTCCTCTCCAAGATGGGGTCTTCTCTCTGCTGAGAGCAGCTCCCCTCTCCACGGTTGGGTCTTCTTTCTGCTGAGAGCAGCAGGTGGCAGGATAACCAGTGGGCAGAGGGGAGCTACCCTCTCCAGGCCTCCTGTCTGCTGAGAGCTGAACACTCCATGGGATGACTTGCTCAGAGGAGCTACCCACTGTGGGTCTTCTCTGAGCTGCTTAACACTCAGTAAGTTCTTCAAGTACCTCATTATTTCTGGACACAGGACAAGAACTCAGGCAAAGGCACTCCCAGGAAGAAAATCAATACCCCCCATACCCGTCCAAAGATCCCATAACACTAGCATTACATCTGAGGCTTTCTGCAACTACAAGGGAGTGGTGGAAAGCCTGGCCCTCAGTATCAACATCAAGAAAGCAGCTACCACCGTCTATGCCTATTCTCTTTTTGCATTTTTTTCTTTCATTTTTCTTAAACACCTCTGCTATTGCTGCTGCTTAGCAAAACTGGTAAAAACAAAATTGTAATCACTGATGCATCACCCAGATAATCCCCAAATTCCTGCCAGGGAATCCTCTCAGATTCTCTCCAGCGTGCTGTAAAAACCATCGAAGTCATTTGGGCCAGTGCTGGCAGCAGCCCTCCTGAGTCTGAGTTCCCACTCAAAAGTCATGAGATCACAGAACAGCCAGGTGGGGCAGAATAATGTTTTCAAGTACATAAGATCAAACCACATAGGATTACAAAGGAAACCAATTATATCAAAGTAGTTATCAAAATATTTGTGAAACAGTAGTATATGTGCTTGATTAATGCAGCATGTCTAATATCTTCTGTTATTTTATTTTTGAGACAGGGTCTCACTTTGTCTCTCAGGCTGGAGTGCAGTGGCGCAGTCACTGCAGCCTCAATCTTCCAGGCTTAAGCGATCCTCCCATTTCAGCCTCCCAAATAGCTGAGACTACAGGCGTGTGCCACCATGCCCGGCTAATTTTTGTAATTTTTTTTTTTTTTTGGTTTTGCCATGTTGCCCAGGCTAGTCTCAAACTCCAGGGCTCAGGTGATCTGCCCACTTCAGTCTCCCAAAGTGCTGGGATTACAGGCATGAGCCATGGCTCCCAGCCTGTTCTGTAATTTTAAAGTAGCAGTGAGTGTAAACAATATTTAGAATTATTTGCAACAGCTGCAATGTGATACGAAAATATTTGTGATTTGCATTGGTGACAAAGTCACAGGTACTACTAATACTCCTGGATTTATTGCATACATTTATAATTAAAGAAGATATTAAATTCCAGTTAGAGGTTAAGGGAAATAAAGATATAATTATTTTCCTATCAAAGTTCACAGATCCGCGGAATGCCCATTGTAAAGCGAATCTGGAGAGACTGGCCACTCTATATGCCATTTAAACATCTTTAAGAAGAGTTGTGGTCTTGCAGGTCAGGAGGAAATGAAAAGATTTTAGAATAAGAGGTAAACATCCAGGCTAATGGTGAAGTAGCTCCAAGATGTAAGGCCTGCCCTGAAAAGCTCTACAATTCATAAAGAGGCCAAGGTTGGGAGACCCCCTCTAAGGCTGCAGTCCCCCAGGGACATAGTTGTTTCCTGAGAGTTATTCACTGCTTTTCCAACTAGCACTGCATAGAGCAAACCCACAGAGAGGCTCAAGCAGGCAGAATGATACTAGGCCACAGTGTCCCAGGACTTACCCCTATACTTCTCCTCTCCACTCAGAGTCACAGGTCCAAGCATTTCTGAACGAAGAAGAACCTCACAGATCTATCTCATACCTCCCTCCCTCTATACAACCCCACCATGAGATCATCCAGCCTCTGTTTGAATACCTCCAGGGACAGGGAGCTCACTACCTCTTTGGGAGGAAGAGCTGCCTCCGCCTCAGTTCCGGGAAGCCTCACTTGACTTCCCCGGAAAGACATGAATCAGCAGGTCTGGAGTGGGGTGCAGGCAAAAGTCCTGCTCTCTGCTCAGCACAGGGAGAAGGAGAGGGAGGTCCATGGGCCACATTTGCCCTATGTAGAGCTCTCAAGGTTCTCCTCAGAACCCCAGCTGACAGAGTCTGATGTCAGGGACCCTACCTGCCCTTTCTGATGTTTATCCCAGGTTTCCTCTCTGGCCCTCACAGCTGACATCCGACTTGCCTTCTTCCTGGTCTCCCTCTTCCCTCCCCTCCTGTGGGCCACAGTGTCTCATGTGGTGCCCCTCTCCTTCTACAGATGCCACCCTCACTCTGCCCCACAAGCTTCCCCGCTTTCATCAAGCAGCACCTCCTTCTCTCCTCCATGCCCCACCAGACAGGCCCCAGGCCATTTTTGTTTCCAGTTTTGGCACAAAGGGGTTAAACAACTTGGCCTCTAGAGCCAGAATGCCTGGGCTCAATCTTGGCTGCTCCACCCAAGGCTCTGGTAAATTATGTAACCCCACTGGGATATCACTAAAATGGGGACAATACTAGAACTTTCCTTTTAGAGCTGATATGAGGATTAATAGAGTTAAAATATGTAAAATGCTTACATCAGTGCCTGGCACAAGGAAAACACCCAATAAATGCCAGCTAAGATTACTCTTACAATTGCCATTCTGGGATGTCTCAAACATACAGCCCACTGTTAGTGAAGGCTCTGAAAGCCCCCAGGTCTCTTTTCCTCACTAGCTTGCCAGATGGCTAAGGGTATTTACATCTCTGAAGCTTATAACCAAGGCAACTTCCAGACTTCACCCAGCAATCAGCCATTCTGAGCATTTCCTCACAAGGAAACTTCTCGAAAGTTATGCCTCCTCTTTTCTAAAGCAGTGACCGCATGTACCTGTTATTAAAAATTTATTACTGGCTGGGCACAGTGGCTCATGCCTGTAATGCCAGCACTTTGGGAGGCTGAAGCAGATGGATCACTTGAGCTCATAAGTCTGAGACTAGCCTGGGCAACATGATGAAACCCCTTTCTACAAAAAAGTACAAAAAGTTTAAGTAGGTGTGGTGGCACATGCCTGTGGTCCCAGCCACTCAGCAGGCTAAGGTAGGAGGATCTATTAAGCCGGGAGGCAGAGGCTGCAGTGAGCTGAGATCGTGCCACTGCATTCCAGCCTGGGTGACAGAGCAAGATCCTGTCTCACACACAAAAAAATTAATTAATTAATTAAAAATAAAAGATTATCACTGTGAATTCTCCTATGTGTACATTATTTATAAATATATATGTATTTGTACTACTACAATATTTATGTACATTATAAAACAAATATAAAAATAGAAGAGGGGCAAGATAAAAATAAATGTCAGAAGATCTAATATTTTCTTCCCATACTCCAGACGGTCTTGCTCACTGTCTGGGGTATACACATTCCACTTTGCAGACACTAATGTCTTCAAATTTTAATTTTGATTTCAAATACTGGGAGAGCTGCAATGGTGGATGTATGGACTGGGCCACGCCCTGAGAAATAACTATCGCAAGTGCTACAGAGGAGGGAGTCACCCTGTTTCACACAGAGAAGGATACTGACCCTGAGAAAGGAGAGTGGCTTCTGCAGGGTCATTCAGCCAGCAAGGCAGAGTAAGGATGGAAACCCATGCTGAATTGGGTGTAGCTGATTTTTTTTGTTCATAATTCCACAGTCTTAGGGAGAGAAAGCGGGGAAACAGGAGCTCACAGGAAGGAAAGGGGTATGGAGAGGGTGAGGGCAGGACAATTATGGGGCCAGAGGCGGGAGTCTGGATTCAAATCCAAACCCACAGGGACACATCACTCCTTTCTTCAGCTGGTCCATGGATACTGAATCAGGGAACCTCCTGGAACTGGCTTCCGACCCTGCAATCAGGGTCCCTTGACAGTCCCCAGTCGGGAACACAGACCACCGCAGTGGAGCCACTAGCCAGGGGCTTTACCACGGCTGGCCAGAGGGTGGCAGTCACTGCCTACGCATGGCCACTTGGTTGGCGCCTGCTGGTGAAGTAGCAAGTACCTGCCCTCCTGGGCTCCTCCAGACTCCTGAGGCAGTGAATTCCTGCTCTTGAATCATTATGGGACCCCTAGTAAAGGCATCTTAGACCTCAACTTCCTCACCTTGAAAACAAAATTCTTAACACCACGGCCTCAATCTCTAGTGGTTTTCAAAAGTGTGGTTTCCAGACCACAGTTGTAGGTTCTGGAAGTGAGATCCCCAAGGGAGTTACAGCAGAAGGAAGAAGCCGGGGAGAGAGCGTCCTGCCCAGGAGCAGCTGAGGCTTCCCATCCTCTGCACATACCTGACTGAGGGGCTGCATCCTGCGAGCATGGTCTGGGGGACTAAGTTATTTGCACCCAGCGACTGTTCAGGGTGGGGTTTCAATTCTTTTCACCAGCTGCTGACCAGCGGTTGGTGGTCACCTTCAGTCCTTGGCTATCCTGCCAGCATCCACCAACTGGACCTTTATGGGGCCAGGCTGGGGATACTCAAAGGAGTTAGATGAAATCCCTGCCCTCAAGGAGCTCACAGTGACTCTTTCTCACCAGGACTCTAAGCCATCTTCAACCAAGATCGACTTTCCAGCAGAAAAGCCCTAGCTCCTCTGCTTCTCCCTACATAAGAGGTCTAGGAATTATGTATCCTCATTTTATAGAAAAGTTGGCACAGAGAGAGCACGTGGTGAATCCAGAGCACCTGGTAAAGCTGTGGTGGAGTAGGGAGCAGAACTCAGACCCCTTGAGTCCTCATGCAGCCTGACTTATTGCTCTGAGCAGGCTGTGGGCATGGCCCAGAGACAGGATGGGCCAATCCAGGGCCTGAGCCCCTCTGCTGTGCCCACATCCTTCAAAACTGGGCAGGAACCAGGAGTAGACTCACCCCACACTTGGGGGAGTGAGTCATACCTCTCGGGGACTCAAAGTGCAGCCGAAGGGAATCAGGTCCTATGTGTGGAGAGGGGACAGGGACCGTGAAGCCCGGCTGTGTATGAAATTCTGCTGTAGTTGGGGTTCGTACCATCACTTTCTGGACATCGTTGGCATTTACCTATTCACATAGGAGGCAGCAAAGTCAGGCCGAGAAAGATGGCTGCCAAGGCACTTGAGAGTGTAGGAGGGTGAGCCAAGGAGGCCGGGGTGGTGGGCCTGCCAGGAGGAGGCTGTAAGCCTCTGAAGGGTGGCAGGAATTGGGTATGGAAGCTGTGAGCTAGTGCCACTGTCTGCAATGAATGAAATAGAAGAGATTGGTAGGTGAGCATGATGACGAAGGAAAAGGAGGTGGGGTCTTAGTCTGTTTTGTGCTGCTGTAACAGAATATCTGAGACTGGGTAATTTCTTATTATTATTATTATTATTTATTCTGTCTCCTAGGCTGGAGTGCAGTGATATGATCTCAGCTCACTGCAACCTCAGCCTCCCGGGTTCAAGTGATTCTCCTGCCTCAGCTTCCCCAGTAGCTGGAATTACAGGTGTGGGACGTCATGCCCTGCTAATTTTTTGTATTTTTAGTAGAGATGGGGTTTCACCACGTTGGCCAGGTTGGTCTTGAACTCCTGACCTCAGATGATCTGCCCACCTCGGCCTCCCAAAGTGCTGGGATTATGGGCGTAAGCCACCGTGCCTGGCCAAGACTGGGTAATTTAGAAAGAAAAAAAATTTCTTTTCTCACAGTTCTGAAGTCTGGGAAGTCCAAGATCAAGGTACTGGTGTCTTGTAAGGACCTTCTTACTGTGTCATTCCATGGCAGAAGGCAGAAGGGCAAGGGAGGCAGAGGGAGAGACAGGGTGGTGGGGAAAGGCGAGGAGAGACAGAGAGAGAGAGTGCAAGAGGGGCTGAACTTGTCCTTTTATAAGGAACCCACTCCCACTGTAACAGCACGAATCCACTCATGAGGGTGGAGTCCTCACGGCCTAATCAGCTCTTAAAAGTTCCACCTCTAACACTGTCACTTTGGGGATTAAGTTTCCAACACATGAACTTTAGGGGACACATTCAAACTATAGCTGGGGGTCTACCTGGATGGTGACAGTCTCAAAGAGGCAGAAGGAGGAGAATCAGGGGTTCATGGTGTGCTGGTAAGTGTTTAACAACAGGCTCTTCAGTGAAAAACCCTAAACCAGGCTTATAGCATTTGCTGATTTCCATAGTGTAAATACAGCTCCCAAAGGCTATTTCTTTTATTTTTGAAATGGAGTCTCACTCTGTTGCCCAGGCCCAGTCTGGAATGCAGTGGAGCTATCTTGGCTCACTGCAACTTCCGCCTCCTAGGTTCAAGTGATTCTCCTGCCTCAGCCTCCTGAGTAGCTGGGATTACAGGCACCCGCCACCATGCCCCATGGGTTATTTCAAGCCACGGACAGGAAGTTGCTGACCGATACGTACGATCTGCTCTGGTAAGCTGGTATGTACCAGCTCCAGCATCCCCTTGAGTGGTTGTGTTACGTTGCTGGGGGTGTCACTCTCGATCCAGGTGTGCACACCTGCAGTGTCCCCTCCAGAGGCTGCCAGGAAGTGCTGTCCTCTACAGAGAGCTAGCTGTGGTGACAGCAGGGTTGGAATAAGGGACCATGAAAGAGCTGAAAACATACGGATTTTTATTTACAAAGTTGATGGGGTGGGGGTCAAAGGATTGAGAGCCGGGTGGGAAAGGCCAGACTGCAGGGAAGTGCTGACCCAGAGGGGCCTGCACTTGAGAGGCAAGAGGGCAAAAGGAGCTCTAGGAAGAGAACTCACCGCCGTGAGGTTTCCAACAGAACCTGGAAATCCCTTCCTGCCACAGCTTAAGCCCAGGGTATCCTGCCAGGGTGAACAGGTGCTGGCCCCAAGCTGGAAAGCTTGGGAAAGTCCCAGGAGTCCTGTATCGAATGCACTTCTGAAGAACAAAGGGAATTCAGGAAGCCAAAGGTAGCTTTAGAACAGCCTCACCACAAAGCTCCTTCCACACACAGCCCTTAACTCAGAGAGGGAGCTGAGGTCCAGGTCCCCCATTAGATGTGAGTCTCCAGCGCATCCTGGTGCCAGAGCTGGCATCTCCAGCTGAAAGCACTGCTTTTACTCCTTGACTGCCATTGCACTAAAATTAATAGCAGAAGAATGAAAGCATGTGGAGACCTTGCTGTGCAGTTACGCCCAAAGTGCCCCTGGAGGCCGAGGGGCTTAGCCGCCAGAACACGGAACCTCACATCAGGAGCCATTATTATTATTGTCACTGTTGTTATCATTCCTATTTTTGATCACTAAGTGTGTGCTAGGCATGAAGCTGGCAAGTCACCCAGATGGCCTCAGGAACCATCCCTGGCTCTGAAAGGGAGACCCTCTAGCCTGCCTCTGCCTGAACCCTTTCTGGATCTCAGTTTCCCCAGCTGTCTGTCCCGTGAGTCCATTGGCTCTGGGACTCCTTCAGTTTTGTTTTGAGACTACAGGTGTGCACCACTATGCCTGGCTAATTTATTTTATTTTATTTTTGTAGAGATAGGGTCTCCCTGTGTTGCCCAGGCTTGTCTCAAACTCCTGACCTCAAGTGATCCTCCCGCCTCGGCCTCCCAAAGTGCTGGGATTACAGGCGTGAGACACCACACCCAGCCTCCTTCCAGTTTTGACCTTCTGATCCACTTCAGCTGTTCTTGACCACGGTGTCCTTCCCACTGGCTTGTCACATTAGCTGTGAGCTGCCTGTGTCACACGCGATGAAGCTGACTACTGCATAGGACACTTTATGTGCATCACGTCACATCTTCTCAGCCTCTTCTCTCTTAGTGCAGCCACTACCCTGGGATCCGTTCTGCACAAGTCTCAACCAGCTCTGCCCAAGCATGAGCTGACAGCACCTCCCCTCCCCCAGTCTCCACCTCTATCTTCCTGCCCTGGGAACCACTCCACATTCACCCAGAAGAATTCTTGCCTGTGGGACATCCTTGACCAATGGGAGAGTGAAGCTGATGAGTAAATATTTCCCCCTTTGGCCCCTGAGGGACAGTTCTGAGATGCTTGACACAGGCCCTTCGGCGCTGGTGGCCAACTCAGCAGTGCATCCTTGATCTGGCTTTTGCTTCTTCCTTTGTTTCGCCCCTGCCCCTCAGTCCTGCTCCCTGCCTGGGACTGAATTCCTAAGACAGCTCCCTGCCTGGGGTCTTTGTCTCAGGCTCTGCTTTAGGGAGAATCCAGGCTGAGACAGTTTCTAAGCACCCATGATTGCAAATAATCTACTGTTTTGATAAATTTGTCCAATTTTTTTTTTTTTGGCGTGCAAATAAAGTTCTCACTCCGTTGCCTTCAGAGATGATTTCTTGAGGGGTGAGAAGGGGTGTGGAATAGGGACACCCCAAAGAGCCTTTTGCAGCCCTGGGGAGAAGGCCAGGAACCAGGGGACCTGTTGGAGGCTGGGAGGTCAGTGAGGGGCCTGTGCTGGGTGGGCTGGCGTGTCTGTGGGAACTCATCACATTGGTGCAGGGCGTAGCTGCTATTGGGGGTGTCTTGTGCCTGAAGAACTGAGTTATTCTCTGAACAAAGCTCTAGATATAAAGAAACTGACCCAGATCCTCCACAGACTTCAATTCCAGCCTCCTGCCGCATCAGTGGGGAACGGGAAACCAAGTAATAGAGGCCCCTAGACTGCCGAATATCCTCTTTGAGCACTCAGTCAGGAGGACGGGGATCCTGCCGAACTGAGGTCCTAGAGGAGAGGCAGTGTTTCGGGGGGATGAGGAGGTCATACTCCATGGAATGGCTGAAAAATAACAGCATCCTTGGCCTGCAGAGACCTGGGAGGCGGAGGCGGGGTGGGTGCTGGGCCTGCTGGGCAGAACTTAGTCAGGCTATGCTGGTCTGAGGGAGTGCATACAGTCTCTGACCTCGAACGGGGCCAGGCTCTAGGGACAGGCCACAGAGAAGCACCTGGACTCACAGGAAGAAGGGTCTTTCTCACAGGCTGAACCATCCCACAGGGGTAGGGGCTGCCTTGGAGGTATAAGCCTCCAGTCCCAGGGGATGTACAAGCCACAGCTGGACAGCCAAACGCAGGGCTGGCAGAGTGGGCCCCAGCAGCACAGTGTGGTGCCCCAGTCACCCCTCACCACCAGCCTGTTCCTGTTGCTGAGCTGTGGTCGGGAGGACTGCAAAAGACTGAAGGAATCTTCGAACCCGGACAGCTCCAATGCTGGACTCCTTCACCGTCCAGTATCTACCCAATCCACACCAGGATCTCCGCCCTGTACCTCTCCCCTCTCAGCAACCAGATCTTGGGGGCTTCTGCTGTGCACAGCTGTAAGATCCAGGCAGCGTCCCATGGGCTTTTGAGGACTGCGGGTTGGAGTGAGGCCCTCCTCTCTGGCCTCAATGCTCACACTCGTTATGATCTGGCTCCTCTCCCATCAAACAATGTCCCTCCTTTGTGAATCTCCAAATCCAGGTGGCCATCCAATGCCCTGGGAATCCTTCTCCGAGGCCCCAGCCCTCAGCCATCTCAGTCCCGGGTTCTTCACGGGCTCTTTCTGTGCTCCTCCTGCCGGGTCCTGGAGGGGGAGCCTCAGGATTAGATGCACTCAGGTGATAGACTAGCGGGGTCTCTAGATGCTGAAGGGAGGTGACCCAGCCCCACGACCTAGCTCCAGGACATGTGACTAGAAAGGGTCTCTGGGGAGCAGGGCAGAGCAGGCTGGGATCTGGGCCCAGGGCTGTTGAAATTTCCATGACCACCAGATTAAGGCCACCTGGGTGAGGCTACTCCTATAGGAGGGGCCAAAGGGACCCAGTTGTGGGAGGGGTTGGAGGTAGAGATTCAGATGGGGAATGGAGGGTCTTCAGCAAGACCTGCTGGGAGGTGGGCTGTTTCCCTCTGTGCTGTGCCTCTCTCCAGGGGCCAAGGGGCCTGGTGGCTAATGGGCCTCCCGACTCAGGACCCACTTTGACCTGCCCTTTCTGGCTGAACCTGGGCCTCTGGAATTCTCTGTCTGTTCTCTGGTCCCCTCTTATCCTTGTCCCTAAGCCAGTAGCATGCCCAGAGGTTGGGTTCTAACCTGGGCTCAGCCACTTGTAAGAAAAGTAACTTTAGCTATTGAAACTCAGTTTTCTTATCTGTATTTTTAAAAATTTTATTTTTTATTTATTTTGTAGAGACAGGGTTTCACTGTGTTGCCCAGGCTGGTCTTGGACTTCTGGCCTAAAGCGATCCTCCCACCTCGACTTTCCAAAGTGCTAGGGTTACAGGTGTGAGCCACGTGCCCAGTCTCACCTGTAAAACGAAGACAATTTCTTCTTGGGGCTGTTATGAAGATTAATAAGATGAGGGCTCAGCAGCACTTAGTGCAGTGCTTGGCTCCCAGAGAGTGCTTGATAAACGGGAGCGAATAGTGATAGGATCATTGCTTCCTGTTTTGAGTCTTTCATTCTGCTGAAAGGTACGGTCTCAGGGAAGGACATGGCTGACTTAAGATTCCCCAGAGGGCCAGGGCAGAGTGGGGATGTGAGCCTAGTCCCCAGATGCCCACTCCCATCCACAGCCTTCTGTGTCTCTAGTACTGTGCTCCGGCTTTCCATGAGTGGCCAGCTATGGCTTCCTGGCTGCTGGCACTCCCTCCATCCTTTCTGCCACTCTTCCTGCTCTGTGTCTGCATTTTAAAGGGGGCTTTAGGCTGGCTCAGTGGCTCATGCCTGTAATCCCAGAACTTTGGGAGACTGAGGCAGAAGGATTGCTTGAGGTCAGGAATTCAACACCAGCCTGGGCAACATAGCAAGACCCTGTCTCTACAAAAAATAAGAAAATTAGCCAGGCACAGTGGTATGCACCTGTGGTCCCAGCTACTTGGGAGGCTGAGGCAGGAGTTGGAGGCTGCTGTGAGCCATGATTTTGCCAGTGCTCTCCAGCCTGGGTGACAAGGCAAGACCCTGTTTCTAAAAAAATAAAAAAGAAGGGGGGGTCATCAGTGTTTTCACCAGGGCCAGGCTCAGGCTCTGTGAGAGAACAGGGGCTGAGGACTCTCCCCCTGACCCCTACAACCCCTGCCACGAGGGTGGGGAGGACCTACAACTAGGCAGTCAGAGCCCTCTGCAGCACTCAGGGGCTTGGCCACAAGAGGGAGGGAAAGGGCTTGGCAGAGTAGTCCGGAGACCTGGGTTCCAGCCTTACCTCCACCACCTATGTGCTGTGGGCTCAGAGCACATCACTGCTCTCTCTGGTACCCAATTTCCTTGATCACATGTACATGCGACCCTCTGCAGTGGTCAGGGTCTCAGTCAGCCCAGGAAGGTACTGAGCTCTGGCCAGACAGGGCACAATTCTTTCCTTTCAGAAAATGACAGCTTCTTGGGCCGGGCCTCTTGGGTTCCTCTTGGGCCTCTTGGGTTCTCTCTAGGAGCTGCCTGTAAATGTCCCCTGTCAATTAATTTGGCAGCTCAGTGTTCAGGGGCAAGTGGTCTTTGAGAGGCCTAATGCATCCATGTCAGAAATGACTTATGGGATTCTCTGTGGGGCTGTGATCATGCCCCGCCCCCGCCATGCCCCCTCAAGGCTTGCTTTGTCATCCAGTCCCTGTGTTTGCATGTGTCATTGCCCAGCCACCCCCTGGTCAGAGGGTGGCCATGGGGGACTCATTGGAGGCACATTATCGGACACTGGTTGTGAGGGATGATGGAGGGGCAGGCCCATCTGCACACACATTAGGCCCTTTGTTTCTGGACTCAGTGGGAAGATGAATGAGGCCTGTCGCTAGGCCTTTGCTGCCTGGGGGACAACAGGGGCCTGGAACAGACCTTGGGATGGGTGTTGGGTGGAAAGCAGCCTGTGCGCATCTCTTCAGACAGAACCAGATCTAACAGGCTTAACCAGAGACAGCTGAGAGGAGGCAGGCGGTCAGGAAGGAGTCCCGGAAAGCCACAGGAGTCAGGTGTGGTTTCTGCTTGACTGAGCCCAGTGTTTCCCCTATAAAAGCTGATGCTTGGTCTTAGGGGCTAGGGCTTCATTTGCATTGTGTAAATACAGGCTGGCAGCGCTGTCAGATGAGCTGATTCAAACTCCTCACTCTACCGTGGGGAACCTCAGGCCTGAAAAAGCAAGGACTCACTCACCCAGGGTCGTTTCAGGAATCAGCAGCGGGGGCAGGACAAGAACCGATGTGATAAAATTCCATACTCACCACCGCCCTATTTGCTGCAGATCCAAGTAAACGCACCCTCAGTGACTCTGAGACAAAGTACAGTTTCCTGAGGGCAAGAAAAGGGCGAAACGGGACTTTTTCTCGTTCCTGGACTTTCAGGCGTTGACAGATTGGCTCTAAAATTTATATGGATGAATAGATAAACAAGGATAACCGAGAGGCCTCTGGATATAGGAGGCTTTGTTGCTCAGAGGGTCAGGCAGGGCTGGCAGCAAAACAGAGCTGTGAAGTGGAGGGCCAGCAATGGCAGGAGCTGCGCCGAGGTTGCCCCCGTGAGCCTCCTACAAGGCAGATGAACACATCACTCCGCAGCTCATCAACCTTTTGTGGCTCCCTATGGCCACAGGGCACAGTCCCAACTTCTCAGCCTGGCATCTGAGGCCCTCTGTGATCTGCCTCTGCTCCTTCTCACACCCATCTCCAGAAGGCAGCCCAGTCTAAATGTCAGCGCCCTGGGGAGCCCTCTTCTGGACACTTACAGCGTGCTGCTCCGAGCACTGCCATACCAGGTGACTTCACTCTCCTGATTTTGAAGATCCCTGTTTCCATGCCTCTCCTTCAGTGAATCATATGTTCTGTACCTGACCTGGGTCCCCAGTCCTGACACGCAGCCCAGCACAGGAGCTCAGTGAATGAATGAGTGAATGAATGAATGAATGAATGAATGAAATGAAATGAAATGAAATAACTATGCACCCTGGACCTCTTTTCCCTGACCCCACAGTAGCTCTTTGGCAAAGCGATGTGGGCATACCCTAACCTCTGCTTCAGCAATTCCACTCCTAGAACAGCTCTTTAAGGAAAGAATCCTAAAACAAAGAAAAACACCTTCAGAGACACAGATGCTCATTGCAGTGCCCCTCATATTGTTAAAAAAAAATGGGCAAATCCTAAATGTCCAGTAGAAAGGGACTGTGTTGAGTAAATTAGTATACATCCATATGATGGGATTGTTCACACCGAAGACCTGAAGCTGGCTGGAAAGGGGAGGAGGAGACTTACGTATTTAATTAATTCTGGAACGTTTGAATATTATACACAAGTATTTACATTTGAAGTGCCCCTTTTTTACATCCTGCATTTCTATATATGCACAGGTGAAATGTCCCTGGACTCTTAATTCTGTTCTATCAATCTGTTTGTTTACTCTTATGCCAGTTTCCATGGTTTTAAAACACTAAAGCTTTAGGATAATTTTTATATCTGGTGGAAAAATTTCCTCCTCTTTATTCTTCCTTTTCATAACTGTCTTGGTTATCCTTGTATATTTATTCATTCATATATATTTTAGAGCCATTCTGTCAAATATGAAAAATCTTGTTTGTATTTTGCTTGGCTTTGAATTTTATAGAGTATTTTGGGGGTGAATGGAAAACTTGATGATATTGACTCATTCCATTGCATTATGTTCAAACATTAAAAAAATGAATATCAGATAGCAGACTGGAAATGGCTTGGGCTATAAAACTGAGACAAAATAACATGGTTCATAATTGTATGCTGTGTGATCACCTCTTAACAGATGTGGAGGAGGAAATTGAAAGGAAATACAAAGCTGCAAACAGTGGATTTCTTTGTTCCATTTTCTATACAATATTTTAATTTTTAAAATATATGCATGTCTTTAAAAAGAGGGACATTGGCTAACATGAACATTCCCCAAAGGGAGACTAGCATGAGGATGGAACTCAAATGTGTCCCATCAGGAAAGGCTGGAGGCCCCAGAGGCAGGAACCTTGGGGAGGGGGAGGCATGGGCCATTCATAGTTTCTCTCTGATGATTTCTGTATTGGAACCCTGGGTCCAGGCCAGAGGCCCCCAAAGGCAGAGTTGAGCAGGAGAAGGCAGTTGAGGAGGGGCTTCCTCACAGACTGAGACCCCAGCCTTCAGTGGCTCAGGCTGCCTGGGGGATCCCTGGGGGTGCGGGCAGAGTGCATGCATGATCGGGAGTGTCTCCCCTAGGTGCCCAGGTCCAGTCCAGCCTGGGAACCTGTGACTCTCTCTCCAGACACTGAGCTGAGAAACTCCTCTGCATCCACATGACTTGCTACTTGGGAGTGGACTTGACCATTAGAAGGTCTGTGGTGAGCACTGCTGTGGGGTAGAGGAGAAGAGGCTCAGGACAGATCAACTCAATAAACAGCTCAACAATCCACAGCCACATCTACCCAAGAGCAAGCAAAACCCCATCCAGGCAGACCACAGGCAACTGGGCAATAGGAAACAGCCTCCTAATGACTGGTCTCTTCTGTCCCTGTCCAGAAAGTTGGCAATGCCTAGTTTGGCTTCCAAAGGCCCTTCACAAATCATACATGGGGACTCGTAGCCTGGGACGTGAACCTGTCAGGTCAGGCTAGCCTGGCCTGCTTTTAAAAGTGAGCCCGGTGTGTGCGCAGCAGGGAGGCCAGTGTCTTGAAAGTGGGCAGTGCTGCCAGTCCCCATCCATTGTATTCTAATGGATCAAGGGACAGATTCATCTCTGCACTATATAGAGGGGGTTGCTGAGGATCCACGAGAGGGGAAGGGACTTGCTCAAAGCTACATGGCAGGGCAGTGATGCAGCCCACATCAAACCTAGGTCTGTTCACACAATTCCACCAACAGACTTCCCCTTCACACAAGCACACGTTGTGGCTTCAAAGTGGTTGAAACAATAAGGACATTTCCCAAACAGACGTTTCCTTCTCCCATCAGCCAAGCCCACCCCTCATCCCCACAGAGAGGGTAATGCCTCCAGGAGGGCCATGTCGGCTGTCAGGGGCGACGGCTGTGTCAGTGCAGACAGACAAGATGGATGGGCCAGTCGTTAATGAGTTAGGGATTCTGACCCCCTTCATGAGCTGGGGGCAAATGGCTCTAATGAGCGCTGGGCCAGGCATCCCTGAAGACAGGCAGCCCAACCACTGCTATTCTTCATTTGTGCCCCCACAAAATGACTGTGGCAGGGAAGCCCCCACTGCCCTTAGAAGACCCACTCTCCCCATCCCTGAGGCACCCATGCCAGGTAGGAGCAGAGGCTTCATCAGGAAAAGGCCAAAGGCAGAATCAATAATCGCAGCATTTCAAGATGGAGAAGGGACAGGAAGTAGGCAAAGGCCTCGGGCTGGGTATGAGGTCACCTGGGACCAGAAGAGCCTCCTGTTTGGGTGAAGGCAGGAACTCCACCCTCAACACCTGGCAAAGCCAGCTGCTTCCCAGGATCTTATTTTTGCTTTTCTCCACAAGGGGGAAGGTAGGACACAGAGTCTGATCAAAGGCCTCAGACAAAGGCCCCCACCCCGCCCCCAGTGGAAGAGGATGGATAAGGAACCTGCTAAGCTGTTCAGATCCCATTCTCCCACCTGACTCCGAGAAGCTGCATGGAGGGGGACCAGGCTCCACATGCATGGCGCCTCCAGCCACCACCGCGCCCTTCTCCTCCCCATTCCTTCCACTGCATCTGCCAGGGTCCCTGGCTCCTGGCCTGGATGAGTAGAGCAGACAAAGGCCTGCGGAGGGAGGGAAGAGTATGGCCCCTAGACCAGCTGCTGTGTGGACAACACGCTTGTGAACCTGAGACTGTGCATACAGAGAACCTGCCTGGAAAACCCTCTCATTCATTGACATCACCGATGCCCACTCTGTGCCATGCCCTGGGCTAGGCCCTGGGCACAGAGAGGAGGAGGACTTGGTCTCTGACTCAGTGCTGCCCTCAGACTGGAGGAAGACAGGTTTAGAAACCTGAGGCTGAGCACTCCGAGGATGGTGTGTCAGGGGGTGGGGGCAGGGGCAGAGGTGAGGGCCTGGAGCATCAGGGATGTTTCCAGAGTTGGGGATGTGAGCTGGGTTTTGAATTGTGAGAGGGAATTTTTGCCAAGCAGACAGAGGGGAGGGCAGTGCAAAGCAAAAGAAGTATATAAGGGCCTGTGGTTTTGGGGGGCAAATAGGGATGAGGGGTGGGAGGGACGGAATGAGGCAAAGTGGGATGGAGGGACCCAAATCACAAAGGTCTTTGAGGCCAGGGAGAGGACTCATTTCTGAAGCTGGGGCCACTGCAGAAGGGTTTTAGGCAGAAAAGACTGTAGACCGGGAGACCTGGTGTGGGGGGCAGGGGTGGAGAGGACTGTGGAGTTGGCCCTGGAGAACCGCAGCAGCTGAGGGGGCGAAGGGGAGGTGGGGGTCCCATGAGGACAATGAAGGCCCAGCTTCTGCAGTGGTCTCAGGGCCATTTGTGTGCGTTGCACGGGTGCCCCACAAGATCAGCCCTGCGGGGCACTGAGGGAGATGCAGAGGCAGCTTGCAACAGTCCTCCACGGTAGATCCCTGAGACCGAGGGTGTGCCCAGACAGCCCTACTGCCTTTGTTCCCCACCACATGACCTCCAACAACAGCTGCAGCACCACGCGGGGAACCCACTACATTCCCGGCCTGCACTGTGTCTTAGGGAGAAGTGCCCTCCCTTCATTCCCCATAGTAATAACTACCAAGCAAATGCAGGAACACAGCTGGAAGAATAAAATAGTTTTGTTTCTAAACTCTGTTGCAGAAAAATCCCCCAGCTGGGAGTCAGCAGCCCTACAGCCTGCCCCTGCTCTGACTGCACTTCTAGGCAAGTTCCTCTCCCTTTTGGGGCCTCAGTTTCCCCATCTGTACATGAGAGACGTAAGCCTTCCCAGCCCTGAGTTCCATTTCCTTTTTCTTTATTTTTTTTTGTGAGATGGCATCCTGTCGCCCAGGCTGGAGTGCAGTGGCACAATCACAGCCCTCTGCAGCCCCGACATCCCCAGGGTCAGGCAGTCCTCCCACCTCAGCCTCCTGAGTGGCTCCATTTCTTACATGTGCATGGAACTTTGTGGTTTCATCACCCTGTGAGCCTTAAAGAATAGGTGTTATCGGGCCTATGTGTAGATGTTAAAATTGAGGCCCGATGACCTACCCAAGGTCAGGAAGCATGCTGGCAGCAGCGACCAGACCAAGACCCCAGGCTCCTGCTCCCTGGCCCTAGGCCTTTCCCTCAGAGCCAAGGCAGGTCCCTGGTTTGCGCTGGGGGGAAGGTGCTCAGTGATTGGTTTGCTTGTGTGTATTTGATCTAAGTGAGGGTGGGGTGAAGTCGTGCCTTCCCTTGGGGTCATTCCCTACTCCCTGTGAACAACTGACCTGAATCAGGCCTCTTGTCTTGGGGGACCTTCCTCAAAGGCTTGTTAAGTAACTGCCGGGCCTGCAGTCCAAATGCAAGGTGAAAACGTGGTTCGATCTCCACCCTGGGTGCTATAGAAGGGAAGTGATCCGTGTCCAGGCCCAACACCAATCCTGGATGTGCACACTAGGTGGGACTTGGGGGTTAAGCTGCCAGGCGGCTGTCTCTGCCCGAGATGCTGGCACGCAGAGGGGGGCAGGGAGTGCTCAGCTGAGGTAACAATACAGCCCATGAATCATATTTACAAACACCCCAGAGAGCAGGAAAGGGACGCTAATTAAATATTCACATCCTGCAGGCCTCAGGGACCCATGAAGATGACGACATGATCGCAGCTCAGCAGGAAGCTCGGTGCTGCCGGAATGTAGAGAGGCCATTCGTCTCATTCAGCGGCCCGGCAGGCCTTATTATGATGATTAATTTTCAAGTTATCAGCACAAATGCAATCACCATCATAGGCCAAGATAACCCTCTTCATCACTCACAGCCCAGTCTGGGACAGCCTCAAGAGGAAAAGGGGGGCACGGAGCTTGTCACTGGGGGGCAAAGGGAGAAGCAAGCCCCTGCCCCCAGCTCTCAAGCTCAAAGGCTTTTCTGAGCTGAGGCCATTTGGCCTGACAACCCGGCCTGGTGGAGGCCTGAGGCTTGGGGCCCCTCAGGTGGGGCTCTTGGGGCTCACCCAGCTGCCACATTGATCGGGAGAGAGAATGGGTTCCCCTGGACATCTGGGAAGGCTGAGGCAGCTGTCCTGCCCATCCATCCCCAGGAGGAGTCGGCTCTGGCTTCTGCAGGAGCCCGGGGCTTCTGTGGACCACACGCCCCACATCCGTCAATCTCGATTAAGGAGGGCCTCAGGGAGCTAGGGCCTTCTCCGGCCACTGCAGCATTGTCCTGGAGATGCCTGGCCTGGGGATGAGGGGGAAGGAGGTGGGAGCGACTCCCATCTGAAAAAGCATTAATCCTGAAATGGTGATTGAGCACCCGTGACGAGCCGGCATTGTGCTGTGTCCTGCACGTGCCGCTCAAAGGGCAGCAAGAGGTGATTGATCAGGGATGAATGAGGTCTCTTTCTTTATGGACTTTCAAAGGCACCATTTGGCATCCTGAGCAGGACGATCGATGAGAGGCAGCTGACCCCCCTGTGGCCACCTCCAGGCAGCAGGTGGATAGGAGAGCCCACGTGGGGGACAGTTGGAGGGCCTCCCAGTCATGTGCCTGCTCTGTTAGCAAGAATCGGGGTATCCACCATCGCAGACCCTTCCCGGTGCAGGGCTGTTGGCCATCAATTTACTTTCTCCTTTTGCACTGAAAGAGAAGCTGGAACAATTGCCACGTTTTCTGATAAATTACAGCCACCCGTTCCCCAGCCTTGCAGCCCAGAAGATCCCAGCACATGTATAAATCAGACTAATGAAAGCTGAGGTTGTCATTTTCAAGAGCAGGCATTTATTCAGTAAACTTTTATGGAGTGCCTGCTAGGTACCCGGGCCTGTGCTGAGGGCTGGGTACACAGAGACAAATCAAACCTGCTCTCAGCATGAAAATGCTCACAGGACAGTGGGGACAGGCAGAGGTCCACACCAGGCAGACCCCCACAAAAGGGTGTCATGAGGTAGCCTGGTGCCAGGAGTCTGGACTTTGGAACCAGCTGCACTACCTCCTAGCTGTGTGGCCTCGGGCCAGTGCCTCAACCTCTCTGAGCTTTAGTTCCCTCATCCGAAAAGCAGCCATGAGGACAAGTATCTCACTGGATGGTTGTAAAGATTAAATGACAATGCAGCCCAGTGCTTGGCACCTTCTGGAGGGGGCTCAATAAATGGAGAGTCCTGGCCTAGAGATGACCCCCCCTCTGCAACCCCACTGTGGAGATAAGCCACTAGGGCTGTAGGAGGGCAGAGGCAGAAATGCTCACTCTGCCAGGGGGAGAGAGGAGAAGGCTTCCCAGAGCAGGTGATGCTGACGGGAGTCTTCAAGAATTAGCGAAAAGTAAGAGGTGCTGGGGAGAGACAGGGGTACTGGGAAAGGCAGACAGACTGAGAAAGAATGTGTGGAGGATGGAAAGTGCTGAGAGGGAGAAGCTGGGAAGTAGGGAGGAGCCACGGTGTGCCTGCAAGGCAGAGTGCTGAGATACAGCAGCAGGGGCAGGCAGGAGTTTCCAACCACATTGCACTAACTACATGGAGAATGAACTCCTCTTTTGCAATAGTTCTGGCTGGGGCTGGGAGTGAGGGTAGAGAGGGGCTGGATTCAGAAAGAAGCATCCTTGGGCACTGGGATGGAGAGGAGAGGGCAGCTGAGCCATGGGAAGGGCCAGCTTGACCACAGCAGAACACACAGTGAACCAGACATGGCCACGCAGAGAGGCCACGCAGAGAGGCCACACAGGGAGGCCCAGTTCTCTGTTCCAGAGAACACATGTGCCCTTAGATATAAGCTCACAGGCAAAGAGATTCACAGACATACACAGAGACACTCGGATCATTCCAGAGCATGCAGAGACAAATACGTGGAGACTGACGCACATAGGCATACATAGACACAACATAGAGGACACATGTGCAAGGAGCTGGCTACAGAGAGACACGCAGGACAGGCGCATGACCAATGTGCAAAGCTGATACGCGACACGCACTCTGAGGAAATGCATGCAGAACACACACCCACAGTGTGCAGACATATGCGAGAACACACAGAAGAGGCGCACACAAAGAGAACCACAGAGCATGACTACCCTGGGAAGAGGGGGACCAACTTTCCCAGTTTCTCATTTCACCACTGAAAAGTCCCATGACCTGGGAACACTTCTCAGTCCCAGGCAAACTGGGACAGTTGGTCACCCTAACCCAGAGACACACAGCCACACAGACAGCACCAACACCCAGGGGTCTGTGCACACGATGTTATCAGCACAAATGCAGTCACCAGCATAGGCCAGGATAACCCTCTTCATCACTCACAGCCCAGGCTGGGGCACACTCTCCATGCGTCCAAGGCGTTAGACACCTGGAGAGACACACCGAGGAACACACAGAGCAGAGGCATAGACACAAGGCGGGCAGACACACCCACTGCATTCCATCCCAGAGCCCAAGCTCACACACACACACACACACACACACCCAGACACAGACAAACAAAGACTGCCACACACACATCTACAGAGCGAAAAAACACTGAAATTCAAACCACTAAAACAAACAAAGGGCAAGCCAATTTTAGAAAGGGTAAAAGCAGCCTTTTGAATCAGTGGGCTCATGGGATGTGGTCTTGTTTAGATGTTAAAGATCTAAACAAGATGTTAAAGGGGAGGAATGGGAGTGAGCAGACTATGGCAAGGGCACAGGGACACTGGCAGGGGCCCCATGGCCGGGATGTCTGCTAGCAAGGGCACATTCTCCAGCTTGACTCTGCTGGTTAATGTCACTATTCACAGCCGTGTCTGCAGGGGAATGTCCTGAACAACTCACTCCCATGAAGCTGACAACACCTTCCATTTCACAGGGCCATGGAGGGGACTGAGTGAGTAAAATGTGGGAAGCACCAGGCATGATGCCAGGCACACAGGACATTATGCTCAAGGCGCAGGAGCTACTAAGACATAGGTCTACAACCCCTTTTCTGAAATTTTGAACATTCTGAAAACAAAACATTTCTTCCTATTGGGGGCAAAACCAGAGCAGAACTGACGAGGCCATTTCTTTTTTATCCAATTTCACATGACAATTCACATGTTTTTCTGAGATAATAGTAAGGTGTTTAATTATGGAGTATCACATTAGTTTTGAAAATCTGCAAACCAGGCCGGGTGCAGTGGCTCATGCCTGTAATCCCAGCACTTTGGGAGGCTTAGACAGGTGAATCACTTGAGGTCAGGAGTTCAAGACCAGCCCGGCCAACGTAGCAAAACCCTGTCTCTGCCAAAAATGCAAAAGTTAGCCAGGCATGGTGGTGTGCACCTATGGTCCTAGCTACTTGGGAGGCTGAGGTGGGAGGATCACTTGAACCCAAGAGGTGGAGTTTGCAGTGAGCTTAGATGGTGCCACTGCACTTCAACCTGGGTGACAGAGCTAAACTCTATCTCAAAAAACAAAACAAAACAAAACAAATAAAAAACAAAAACAAAGAAAAGAAAATCTGCAAATCTCAGAATTCTGAAACACATCTGGCCCCAAAGGATTTGAATTAGGAACAGAGGACCTGTGAGTACGTGGACACATTTGCATTCAGGTAGATAGTATGTAGTTGCTTGTGCATGCATGGACGGTATAACATAGGCATCACCCTCCACAGTACACAAAGCAAGAACATCTGTCCAACCTAGGCATGGCCCTTAACAGTATACTTCAACATACATTATTTCATGTTATCCTTCCAGGTTTGTAGTAGGCCAGTGGGTGTTAATATTTCCTCCAATTCAGGCTGGGCATGGTTGGTAACACCTGTAATTTCAGCACTTTGGGAGACCAAGGTGAGAGGATCACTTGAGGTTAGGGGTTCAAGACCAGCCTGGCCAACATGGTGAAACCCTGTTTCTACTAAAAATACAAAAATTAGCCAGGCATGGTCGTGTGCACCTGTAGTCCCAGCTACTCGGGAGGCTGAGGTGGGAGAATCGCCTGAACCGAGGAGATGGGAGTTGTGAGCTGAGATTGCGCCACTGCACTCCAGCCTGGGCAACAGAGTGAGACCTTGTCTCAAAAAAATTTTTTTTGCCCGAGCGCGGTGGCTCACGCCTGTAATCCCAGCACTTTGGGAGCTGAGGCGGGCAGATTACGAGGTCAGGAGATTAAGACCATCCTGGCTAACGTGGTGAAACCTGTCTCTACGAAAAATACAAAAAATTAGCCGGGTGTGGTGGCAGGCACCTGTAGTCCCAGCTACTCGGGAGGCTGAGGCAGGAGAATGGCGTGAACCCGGGAGGCAGAGCTTGTAGTGAGCCGAGATCACGCCACTGCACTCCAGCCTGGGTGATAGAGCAAGACTGTCTCAAAAAAAAAAAAAAAAAAAAAAAATTCCCCCAAGTCATAGTTGTGGAACCAAGGCGCAGAGAAGTTGAATGTCTGGTCCAAGGTCACACAACTAGTTAATGTGGAGCTGGTCCCAAACCTTAGTCCCCGGGACTCCAGGGGCATCCTCTCCCTTATACCCCCTTACTCTGTACTCTCTCAACTACTTAGTGAAAAAGATGGAAGTAAATAGAAAGCAACTTCAACCTCAAGTCCAACATTTGAGCCCTAAAAGCACCAGCTAATCATCAGTGACTAATGACCCCAGCACAGGGGGAGGGTTATTACATCTGGGAGCAGGGTCCTACCTCTGTTTCCTCTGCTAGTCCCTTCCTGGTTTCCAGCAAGGAATAGTTTCCCTTTAGCCTTCATTAGAACCATCTGGGCCTCAGAGTCAGCTGCAGCATGTCTGCCTTTTCTAAAGTTCATCCGAATTGGGTACATCTTGAGTTTCACAACAGGGACTCAAAGTCAGCCCAGTGCTTTCAGGCCATGACTCTTTTAATGACACATGAGGACACATGCTCCAAAAGACAGACTATACCACTGACTTTGATCAACAAAGTGCTCCAAAGTGGGACTCAAACACCCACTCACAAGTCCCAGCTCTGCCAAGAAGAACCATGGGACCTTGGGTAAGTCACTTAACATCTTTGGGCATTGGGTACAATTTCAAGTCCCTCCCAGAACTTACAGAACACTGAAGAACTTAAATACTACTAACGACTAGAAGCTTTCTTAATCATCCAAACAGGGCTCTGACCATGGCTTTCACTGGTCAGGGGTCATCTGTACAGGCCCTTCCCCAGACAGCCTGAGTTATTTGGGTGGTGGGGGGTGGATGTGGGCAGTTCTTTCTGGACCCTGTAGCTCTAGTTTTGCTATTTGCTATAAAAGTTTGCTGGTGGGAAGGGGAGTTAGTGTAAATACCCACAGTAGACCAGCACTCCCCAAATGTGGTTGTGCATTACAATCACCTGGGAATCTTTTCAAACTGTGATATCCAAGCTCCACCCTAGAATAATCACATCATCGTCTCTGGGGAAGGTACCCAGGCATTAGCAGTCGCTTAGAATCCCCAGGTGGTTCCAGTGTGCAGCGACGTTTAAGATCCAGTGCATCTCAAACTTGAATGTAGTATGAATCACCTGGGGACCTTGTTAGAATGCAGATTCTGATTCAGCAAGTCAGCTTGGGGCCTGGGGTTCTGCGTTTTAACAAGCTCCCAGGTGATTCTGATGCTGCTGGTCCACAGACCATAGGGCCCAGACAATCAGGAAGTCTCTTCCAGCTCAGACCCTTCACAGAGCTTACTCCCTCCCAAGGACTGACTGGTTCTCCCGGGTTCAAACCTCCCCAACAAGATGAAGGGCCAGCTGCCAGCCTACCAACCAGGCTCACATGGGTTCTTCTGTTCCTCCGGCAGCTGGAGTGAACCAGGTTATGCTGGGGCTAACCACAGAGCCCCTCACAGTAGGACAGACAGGCAGAGTGAAATGGTGGAGGCTCTACCTCCATGGCCCAAGGGGGAAGCAGGGCACAGGCAAGGGTGGTAAATGGGGCAGGGGCAAGGGGAACTTGGAGGAGGGGTGGAGAGGAAGCCTAGAGGAAGGCACCCTCAACTGGCATTTCCTCCTGGCTTGCCAGGGATTACATATTGGTTTGCTAGGGCTGTGTATCAAATCACCACAACCTAGGCGGCTTAAACAACAGAAAATTCTTGTCTCACAGTTCTGGAGGCCAGAATTTCAAAGTCGAGGTGTCGGCAGGATTGATTCCTTCTGAGGGCTGTGAGGGAAGGCTGTGCTCCAGGCCTCTCTCCTTGGCTTGCAGATGGCTGTGTTCTCCCTGCCTCTCTTCACATCATCTTTCTTCCAAGCGTCTCTGGGTCCAGATTTCCCCTTACAAGGACAGCAATCATGTTGGATTAGAGTCTACCCTGATGACCTCATTTTGACTTCATTACCTCTATAGAGACCCTATCTCCAACTAAGGTCCCATTCTGAGGTACTGGGGATTAGGACTCCAACAGGTGAACTTGTGGGGGGAAACCATCCAATTCATAACAGATTGTGATATAGGAGGTCAGCCCCAAGTCAGCAGATCATTTGGTTTTCAAGAGGAGCCAGAAATCTGGATTGACACGAAATCTGATTTACCACATTGGTGGGGTATATTGTTTTAGAGAAACACTGTGGACCTCACAAAACCCTTTCGCACTCAACGTCTGCACCCGGGCTGCTCACCTTTCCTGCCCTGCAGCAGTAATGCCCTGTGACAGGCTGCAGCACCCTCTGGCAGGTGTGGCAGCCTCCCTGGGTTCCTCCTTGTTGCCCTTACAGGTCAGTTCCCAGCTCCCCGCTTGCCCCACTGCACCCTAGGATCCAGGCTCCCTCCATCTCTTGCACTTCCCTGCATTTCCCACTGCCAGGTCTATGCTCTTGCTGTTTCCTCTGTCCGAAGCACTTGCCTGGCAAACTCTAAATCTTCGAGCTTTAGCTCAAGGGCCACCCCTTCTCTGAAGTCTTCCTGGACTGCCCCTGGCACAGTCATTCCCTCCTTCCTGCTCCTAAGCATCTCAGATTACTCCTTCATTGTTGTGCCTGCTACAGGATGATGATGTGGCACCATGGATGTTTGAACCAGCCTCACTTATCAGCTTCTAGGAAGCTCAGACTCTCAACTGAGACAATCATGGATTCAAATCCTGCCTCTATTACTTCTCTGTGACCTTGGGTAGGTCAGTTCACCTCTGACCCTCATTTTCTAAGTCTATAAAATGGATATAATAACAAAACCCATAGAGTTATTTGATTACAGGGCCTGGAACATAGTAAGTGCTCAATAAATGTTTGATGAATGAGTGTAACAGTCACTTAAAGGAGAAGCCAGAGCTCCCATTTAAGGGTAGGTGGGCAGGCCAGGACTGAGTTGAGCCTAGATTCTAATAAGCAGCTGTTTGGTCCTTTGTTTTCACATTTATTAATTCATTTTACCTTTTGAAGCAGGCATGGTTGGTATTTTCACTTCCATTTTATTAATAAACAGGAGGAAACCGAGGTTCACAGTAGTTGTGACCTGCTCTAAGTTGTACAGCCACTCAGTGGCAATCCAGCACTAAAGCCCAGGTCGACAGAGCAATAGATCTGCCACAACCCTTTCTCCTGGCCCTGGTTTTAAGCAGAGTTGTTCTCATTGGCCTTCAGGTGGTCAGATGTCCCAGGCCCTGGAGACTGCCTATGAGCCCAAGATCCCTGGGGCTGGTGGGCAGGAGACGAGGGATACTCCCTACTCCACTGCGTGACCTGAGCCCAGGCACCCCTTCTCTGGGCCTCCAGGTCCCCTTCTGTACAATAAACTAAGAGCATAAATCTGGGGTCAGCCCACCTCGGCCCACCTCCCAGCTCTGGCTCCCACTAGCTGAGTGACCTTGGCATGGTACCTCGCCTCTTGTGCTTCAGTCTCCTCATCTAGAAATGAGTATCCACTTCACAGGACAGTGGTAAGGAATAAATGAATGAATACTCATGGAGCGCTTGCCACAGTGCCTGGCACATATTGAAAGCTCAATAAATGCTAGCTATTTGGTTTTATTCTACTAAGAGACTCCATGATCCACAGGACTCCTTCAATCCTGGTGCTGTCTGCCCTCTGACTCCCAGTCCAGTGCTCCTTCCACTCCATTAACCTAAAAGAAGCCCACCTGGCTCACGCCTGTAATCCCAACACTTTGGGAAGCCGATGCGGGTGGATCACGAGGTCAGGAGATCGAGACCATCCTGGCTAACATGGTGAAACCCCATCTCTACTAAAAATACAAAAAATTAGCCGGGCGCACTGGTGGGCGCCTGTAGATCCAGCTACTCGGGAGGCTGAGGCAGGAGAACGGCATGAACCCGGGAGGTGGAGCTTGCAGTGAGCCAAGATCAGGCCACTGCACTCCAGCCTGGGCGACAGAGCGAGACTCCGTCTCAAAAAAAAAAAAAAAAAAAAGAAACCCACCAAGCAGGGCAAGTGCAGCCCAAATGCCGTTCTTCCCCAGGAACCCTGCTATTCTTTGTCCTGTTTTGCTGACTCCCAGATTGTCCTGGGCATGGTGGCCCCAGCCCCCACTACAAAGAACTGCCCTGAAGACCCCCACTGGGACCCTCTTCAGAGCCCCCAGCTTTCGGGGACTGAACTCTGACCCCCATTCTTCCAGCATGAATTCAGCCTGCCTAAGGGCGTGGGGCCCTGGGCCAGCGGGCCCCTGGGGGTCTGAGGCTCTGGCGTGCCTCCAGGCAAAAGTAGCTATACTCAGCAGAAATGTCCCAGGCAGGGATGCAGGTCAGTGGCCTGGGAGGGGCTGGCAACATGGGGTCTGCAAAGGGGGGAGCCAGACTCTAGGCTGCCAGCCAGAGAACAAAGGGGTCTTGGAGAGAGGGCCCAGGCCTGAGCTCCTGCCCTTGAGAAATCCATATCAGGATAGGAAATATCAGGAACTGGCCACACACTATAGGCAACTGCAGCCAGCTGAGAAAACCCTTTTGGGTGGGTGCTGGGGGAGAGGAAGTAGTGGTCCAGACTGAGGTCCCTGGATTCTAAGGTGAGGTTACCTGATTGCCAGGGAAGTCCCTTCTCCAGAAGGCTCCTCGCAGACTGTCCCTCACTGGAGCTGCAAGAGGCCTCAGAGCCCTGCTCAGCTTCCCTTCTGAGCCCCTGCTGTTTCCTCTGCTCAGAATGCCCTTTCCCCTTTGTTTGCCTGTTAAATTCTTGTTCATCCTTCAGGGCCCTGCTTAGGCTTAATGTCATATTCTCTGGGAAGTCCAAACTTGCCAGGGTTAGATGCCCTCTCCCGAATTCCCAAAATGCTTCCCCTTTCCCCCTTCGTGGCAACTACCACATTGTCCCAGACTTTATCTTGGTGTGTCTTTCTTCCCTACCGACCTGTGAGTTCCCATTCTTGGGCCATGTCCTTTCTCCTCTAAACCCCATGCCTGACACATAGCATTCCCTCCAAACATGGTGAGTGGGTGAGTAAGTGCATCTACTCACAGATCTTCATTCCAAGAAGTCTTGCCAGGTGCAGTGGCTCACACCTGTAATCCCAGCACTTTGGGAGGCCAAGGTGGGTGGATCACCTGAGGTCAGGAGTTTGAGACCAGCCTGGCCAAATGGTGAAACCCTGTCTCTACTAAAAATACAAAATTAGCTGGGTGTGGTGGCACGTGCCTGTAGTCCCAGCTACTCAGGAGGCTGAGGCAGGAGAATCACTTGAACCCTGGAGGCAGAGGTTACAGTGAGCTGAGATCGTGCCATTGCACTCCAGCCTGGGCGACAAGAGTGAAAGTCCATCTCAAAAAAAAAAAAAAAAAGTCTTTTCTGCCTCCTGAGTTCAAGCGATTCTCGTGCCTCCCGAGTAGCTGGGACTACAGGCTTAAGCCACTGCACCCAACTAATTTTTGTATTTTTTTTGAGATGGAGTCTCGCTCTGTCACCCAGGCTGCAGTACAGTGGCGTGATCTTGGCTCACTGCAAGCTCTGCCTCGTGGGTTCACTGCAAGCTCCGCCTCGCAGGTTCACACCATTCTCCTGCCTCAGCCTCCGGAGTAGCTGGGACTACAGGTGCCCGCCACCACACCTGGCTAAATTTTGTATTTTTAGTAGAGACGGGGTTTCGCCATGTTGGCCAGGCTGGTCTCAAACCCCTGGCCTCAAGTTCCAGAGATTCAAAGATCAGCTTTTCCAGCCAAAACAATAAGGGGATCCTGAATGTAAGCACATGTGTGCCTGAGCATGCACCATACACACAAAACAGCCTGCAATGTGCTAGAATCCCACAGTCATGGAATTAACTGATAGTTGTGTGGCTGTGTTCAGCCAATAAGTCACCTTTGCCTACTGGCCAGTGCCAGTCAAGTCTCCTTGGGCTGAGCAGTAAGGGCCCAAAGTCGGATCCCTGTCCTTAGCTGTCCAGGCAGGCACTGCCAAGCTCCCAGACCATGTACCACCAGAATTCCATTTGGCACTCCACGCTCTTGTCCCCAGGCCTCCCACTCTGCTATCAGTGCTCTACTCTGAAGCCTCAGTGTTTCCAAATTCAAATGTCATGGTGATTCACATTACCCTATACCTTCACTCCATGGGTTCTCTCTCTAGGGTTCCTAGACTGTGGCAAACTGACTCCCTCATCCTCAAGGCCTTCCAGAACACTCCCTCCTGTTGCTTCACTGAAGTTCATGCTCTGAACGCTTCCATCTGTTTGTCCCCATGAGCCTCAAAGCTATTATATCCAAGCTGGCAATCAGCATCCTCCTTACAAAATTGTCTACCACCATCTAGGTTGGTCTCACTTTCCATGTCAAATCCAAGCTAGAAACTCAGCACCTATTTCTCCTTATCCTTCGCTTCTAACCTCTAATCTGTCCTACTTGTCCTACTTTAAATATTTCTAGAAACAAATATTTTACTTTCTAAATATTTCTCAGGTCTCATACCTCCTCAAGCTTTAACCTTCTATATCTCTTGCCTGGACCACTGCAGTAGACTCCTCATTCCTTTCCATGTATCAGCTCTCACTCTCCTTCAATCCGTCCTCCATGCAGGCCACCAGCAAGATATGTCTAAGATGCAATCTGACCAAGTCATTTTCTCCTTAAAAACCTTCCATGGCTCCCATTACCTTTTTTTTGGTTTGTTTTTCTGAGACAAAGTCTCACTCTATTACCCAGGCTGGAGTGCAGTGGTGCAATCTCAGATCACCGGAACCTCTGTCTCCTGAGTTCAAGCGATTCTCCTGCCTCAACCTCCCAAGTAGCTGAGACTACAGGCATGCACCACCACACCTGGCTAATTTTTGTATTTTTAGTATAAATGGGGTTTCACCATGTTGGCCAGGCTTGTCTCAAACCCCTGGCCTCAAGTGATCTGTCCACCCTGTCCTCCCAGTGTTGGGATTACAGGCATGAGCCACTGTGCCTGGCAGCTCCCATTATCTTTTATCAGAGTTGATTGAAGTGGGTTTTATGAAACACGAGTCCTACAAGATTCTCCAGATATAAGACTGAATATGTTTAGGAAATGGTGCACACCAATGGCCCTCTTCAAGATTAATAATATACACTCACATCTTAAAGATGGCTTTATCATTATCCTAAATTGCAGTATCTTAATCTCTGACCATGCCCACCTTCCTGCCCCAGCACACCAATCCTTCAACCTCACAGGACTTCCAGGCCTTTGAGTTCCTCCATTTTCTCCCTGCCTACCAAGCCCTGTCCTGGCTCAACTTCCATCCCTCTTCTGCCCAGAACTCCTGGTCCTACACCTCAACCCCTTCCTGCCATCACTCTCAGTTGCTCTGCTCTTCTCTGTCTCTGCATCAGTTCATATGCCCACTATTCCATCACCTATATGTTGGAGTCCCAGATCGGCGGGAGAAAAGCACATTCCACTGTGAAATCTGGAGCCAGCCCCTGTCCTGCTCTCTAAACTTCCTGAAGCCCTTCCTGGTGAGGGAGGTGGGAGCATCATTTCTGTGCACCCTGAGTCACCTCTCCTATTTTCAGAAGGGGCTCTTCCAAGCTTTCTCCAAGAGCCCCATCTTGCAAATTTTCCCTCGTTCTTTGCAGAAGACCCCTCTCTTACTTCACAGAGAAAGGAAAGGACACAGACAGGAACACCTTAACTTCTGGTTCCTTTACCTGGAAGGCAGACACCTCCACTTGCACTCTGGGTCTTCTCCTGTCCCATCTCTACCACTTGTGTCCATCTTCTATTTCTCCTGCACCTTCTGTCTTTTCTTTAGTCTCTGCCTTCACCTTATACATATGTTCGAATCCCTCCCATCTGAAATGCAAACAACAAAACTCCGAATAGTCCTTTGGTGCTACCTCCTCTCATAACTTCCAATTAATCTCTCCCCTCCCCTACAGTCACGCTTTTCAAAAGAGTTGTCTACATTTTCTGATTCCAATTTCACGCTTTCCTGTCCAAACTCAATGTGTTGATCCTGCCTTCAGACCCCACCACCTCCTAAAACTGCTCTGGCTACAGTCACCAAGACTGTCCTGCTGCTCATCCAGGGGACACTTGGTGGCCCTTGCCTCCATGAACCTCTTTGGAGCAGTTGTTACTGTTAGTCCATCCCTACTTTTTCTTTTTCTTCCTTTTTTTTTTTTTTTTTTTTTTTTTTTTTGAGACGGAGTCTCGCTCTGTCGCCCAGGCTGGAGTGCAGTGGCGCAATCTCGGCTCACTGCAAGCTCCGCCTCCCAGGTTCACGCCATTCTCCTGCCTCAGCCTCTCCGAGTAGCTGGGACTACAGGCGCCCGCCACCACGCCCGGCTAATTTTTTTGTATTTTTAGTAGAGACGGGGTTTCACCGTGGTCTCGATCTCCTGACCTCGTGATCCGCCCGCCTCGGCCTCCCAAAGTGCTGGGATTACAAGCGTGAGCCACCGCGCCCGGCCTTTTTTTTTTTTTTTAGATGGAGTCTCACTCTGTCATCCAGGCTGGAGTGCAGTGGTACAATCTTGGCTCACTGCAACCTCCACCCACAAGGCTTAAGTGATTCTCCTCCCTCAGCCTCCCAAGTAGCTGGGATTACAGGTGCCTGCCACCACACCTGGCTAATTTTTGTATTTTTAGTAGAGATGGGGTTGCACCATGTTGGCCAGGCTGGTCTTGAACTCCTGACCTCAGGTGATCCGCCCACCTCGGCCTTCCAAAGTGCTGGAATTACATGCCTGAGCCACCGCACCCAGCCAATCCCTCCTTTTAAAAAATGCTGGGCTCCTTGACTGGGAGGACATCACCCTCTGGTTTTCTTCCTTCTCCCCTCCTGCCTCCTTCAGCGCTCACCTGCTCCATCTGACCCGTAAATGCTGAGATTCTCCAAGCTCTACCCTTGGCCCTTTGCTCTTCTCTTTCTGTGTCCTGTCTCTACACATCTCATCCACACTTATGTCTTCAACTGCTTGCTGGAAACAGGTGACCCCCATCCCTGTCTTCAACTAAGACCTCTCTCTCGAACTCCAAAACCACACTTCCCACTGGATCCTGGATACCCAGACAACTCAAACCCAACGCTTCCCAAATAAAACTCATCTGCCATCCATGTGTTACCTATAGCAGCAAATGAGACCACCCAGGAATCTAGGAGTCATTCTGGCCTCTTGCTCCCACTTCCCTCACCCCTACCAGTCCTGACATATTGTAAAGTCAATCTGGCTGTGCGAGGAGAATCACTTGGAAAACTTACCAGCACAGTTTCCTGGGCCCTATCTATGACTTACAGGATCCAAATCTCCTGGGCTGGGGCCAAGGAATCTGAATTTCTAGAAAGTTCCCCAGGCTGCTGTAATGCTCAAATCACAGACTAGCCTTAGGGAACCACTGTGGTCTAACCCACTGCCGACCTCACCGCTTGTTGCCTAGTTCAGGGCAAAATCCTTCTCCCTGCGTCCCTGGTAATATGCTTGTCTCCTCTCGTTCATTCTCCACACTGTGGTGGTGGCAACTTTCCAAATATGCAGTAGAACCATGGCTCATCTCTGCTTAAATCCTCCTGTATGGCCACCTGGGAACACCTCATTCATGACCCTTTGACCTTAGGAGAGTGCCTTCAACTCATCTCTTGTCTTACCTCCTACCTTGCTCCCTTCAAGGTATGCACTCCAGCCAGCCCAAAAGATACGTGGTTCCTAAACACATAACCCTGCCCCCGCACGTGTTTACAACTCCTGTCCCTGCACATGTTGTTCTTCTGATTGTACTCGCTCACTCTCACAGCCCCTCTGGATCCACTCCCAAGGTTCAACCCAGGCTGGGCTCAGTGCCTGCCACTCAGGCACTATTAGCCCATGTGGTGATCACAGAGTTTCTAGGTTATTTCCTCCTGTGTAAACAGTGAACCTTCAAGATAGGACCTGGATCTTGAGTGGTCACTGTCCTCAGAGGTGCACCCAGTTCCTGGCTCACAGAGGTGGTCAGGAAAGGCTAGTGAATGGAAGGGTAAAAGAAGAGAAGGAGAGAAGACAGGGAGGTCAGAGCATTTCAGATGGTTCTGCCCATCTGTTTGAAGACCCAGGCCAAGAGCTGGGTCTTTGCCCAGCAGGGGGCCTGCTCTGGATCCACAGAAACACCACAATGGTGGTGGCTTTTTTTGTTTATTTGTTGGTTTGTTTGTTTCTTTTTGAGATGGAGTCTCACTCTGTTGCCCAGGTGGGAGTGCAGTGGTACGATCTCCACTCACTACAACCTGGGACTCCTGGGTTCAAGTGATCCTCCTCATTCAGCTTCCTGAGTAGCTGGGACTACAGGGCCGCACCACCATGTTTGACTAATTTTGTATTTTTAGTAGAGATGGGGTTTCACCATGTTGGCCAGGCTGATCTCGAACTCCTGACCTCAGGTGATTCACCTGCCTCAGCCTCCCTAAGTGCTGGGATTACAGGTGTGAGCCACCGTGCCCAGCCATGATGGTGGTGTTTTTGTGGTCCTCTTGGCTCTGGGGTTTCCCCAGTAGCCAGGAAGGTGATAGCAGCCTGCCCTCCCATTTCCGTGTGCCACCTGATGAGATTTGGGGCTTCTGAGAAGTCCTGGCCCCTCCTGTCTGCTCTGGTCACCTCTAAACTTCCATTAACAAGGACAGCAGGCTGGGTGCTCATGCCTGTAATCCTAGCACTTTGGGAGGCTGAGGGGGGCGAATTGGTTGAGCTCAGGAGTTCGAGACCATCCTGGGCAATGTGGCAAACCCCTGTCTCTACTAAAAATACAAAAATTAGCCAGGCACGGTAGTGCATGCCTGTAATCCCAGCTACTTGGGAGGCTGAGGCAGGAGGATTGCTTGAGTCCAGGAGGCAAGGTTACAGAGACCCAAGATGGCACCAAGGCACTCCAGCACTGGCGACAGAGCCAGACCCTGTCTTAAAAACAAGGAGAGTGGGCTCACAAGGACTCCGGGATTACCTCCCACTCTATTGCTGAACTGGCTGTGCCCTCCTCACTCCTGGACCCTGCTCCCGCCCTTGTTTTGTGCCTGCAGAACAGCACCACTGTCCTGTCCCGGTATTGCCAACTTTTGGAGTGGACACCTTCATCTGGCCCCTCTTGCCCCATTCTCTCTCTGACTCCCTCCCCCACCTTCTTCTTTCCCTCTTCCCTCTTTGTCCACCCAATGCCTTTGCTGCAAGAGCTCTCTGTCACCTTTGTGCCTCATCCACAGCCCTCTGACTATCCTCACAAGGTCTCTCTGGGCTGTAAACTAGGATGCTGCTCCAACCTTGCTGCCCTCCTCCAGCCTCCTGCCCCTGTCCCTCCCCAGTCCTGCCCTTTAGATGGCTGAAGCCTTCTTAGGGAGGAGTGTTGGATGGGGGTGGAGGCCTGCATTAGCTGGGTGGCACTCCTGTTTTGCCCCTTCACTGGAGAGACACTCGACCCTCTGTGAAGTGGGTTTGATTCTATGGCAGCTGCATCCCTTGCCTCCCACATCCAGGACCTGCTACTTAATTTGCAGATCCCAGTGCAAAATAAAAATTCAGGACTCCTTGTTCAAAAAGTATCATGGGGCCAGGCACGGTGGCTCACACCTGTAATCCCAGCACTTTGGGAGGCTGAGGAGGGCGGATCACGAGGTCAGGAGATCGAGACCATCTTGGCTAACACAGTGAAACCCTGTCTCTACTAAAAATACAAAAAATTAGCTGGGCGTGGTAGCACGGGCCTGTAGTCCCAGCTACTTGGGAGGCTGAGCCAGGAGAATAGTTTAAACCCAGGAGGCAGAGGTTGCAGTGAGCCAAGATTGCGCCACTGCACTCCAGCCAGGGCAACAGAGCGAGACTGTCTCAAAAAAAAAAAAAAAAATATATATATATATATATATATATATAGTGACGTTCAAGCTGGCAACAGCAGAGCATTCCTGCTTTTCCATTTTCCAATCTAACTATCAGGCCCTTCTGAGTGCACGGCCCTGTGTGACTGCACAGACGGCACATCCAGAATGCCGGCCCTGCCCATGCCGCTTTCCAGGTGGTGATGGCCCCACTCCCCTCTCCTGTCCTCAGCTACTTTCTTAGACAGCTCCTCGGGGCCTCCTGGCAGGAGCCCAGCCCCAGCCACCTCCAGAAGTTTCCAGGGCCCTGTTCAGTAGGCACTCAGCACAGATTCCCCAAGGTCCTGGGGGAATGTTCACCCTAGGCCACCACTCACATCCTTCTCAAATCAATGCACAGTTATCGAGCCCCACCTGGCTAAGCCTTAGGAAGGGAGGACAAGTGGATAAATGATCACTGCCCTCCAGGAGTTCAGTTTGTAGCACAGCGAAGACTTGAACAAGAGCAGGACCAGACAAGAATCCTGTCAATTCAGAGAAAAATAATCACAGTTTATTAGGAAACCGAATTTCACAAAAGAGAGAGCACAAGGATGGGCTTTGGTGAATGGGCAAGATTTGATTAACCCGATGAGGAAAGGGGCATTCAAGGAAGAGGCCATGGCATGGGCAAAAGCTTAGAGATAATAAAATGCATGGCACGTTCTGGAATCCTGAGTTGTACAGTTTGGCTGAGGTGTGCAGATGGTAAAATAGCGGGAAAAAGCTGGAAGGAAAATGTACAGAGAAGAGCTACAAGGGTAATGGTGAAGTGTTTGTACTCCCTTAGTGGAAACACCGAGGGGACTTTAGGTTGTGATGTTTAGGTTATTTGGGAGCAAAGGGAGAAGCCTTCCTCCCCTTGGCCCTCACAGCCTGCCCGAAGAGTGCAAAGCCTCACGATTTTGCAGAACAGGCCGCACCTAGCCCAGATTCTGGAGCTCATTCAGTCCACGCCTCTCGACCCACAGTTTCTGCAGGCACAAAACAAGGGCGGGAGCAGGGTCCAGGAGTGAGGAGGGCACAGCCAGTTCAGCAATAGAGTGGGAGGTAATCCCGGAGTCCTTGTGAGCCCACTCTCCTTGTTTTTAAGACAGGGTCTGGCTGTGTCGCCAGTGCTGGAGTGCCTTGGTGCCATCTTGGGTCTCTGTAACCTTGCCTCCTGGACTCAAGCAATCCTCCTGCCTCAGCCTCCCAAGTAGCTGGGATTACAGGCATGCACTACCGTGCCTGGCTAATTTTTGTATTTTTAGTAGAGACAGGGGTTTGCCACATTGCCCAGGATGGTCTCGAACTCCTGAGCTCAACCAATTCGCCCCCCTCAGCCTCCCAAAGTGCTAGGATTACAGGCATGAGCACCCAGCCTGCTGTCCTTGTTAATGGAAGTTTAGAGGTGACCAGAGCAGACAGGAGGGGCCAGGACTTCTCAGAAGCCCCAAATCTCATCAGGTGACACATGGAAATGGGAGGGCAGGCTGCTGACAAAGGTCTGGCCCCTCCTGCACTTGGAACGCGTAGCACCCGCAGCCGCAGGAGGATTCGCGCCGCAGTGCCCAAGCTGGTGTTGATGGGGGTTGCGGTTTCCTGCCACTCACTCCGCATGGGTCCTGTGTGGGGCGTGGGGATGCGGGGAGAGGGTTTCAGAATAGGATCCCGGACTGGGAGGGAAGGGACACCATCTGGGCACACCCAGTAGGTACGACCGGAGGTGAAAAAAGAGTGGGTCCCATCCCCTGATGGCCCCTCTCGCTATCCACTTTAAGTTTATATTATGGATATTTTCAAACATATTCAAAAATAGAGAGAAGAGTAGAATCATAATCCAAAGTCCACATCGCCCAGCTTCAACAGTTATCCCCTCCAAGCCAATCTTGTTTCAGCTAAACCTCTCCCACCACCCATTTTAAAGCCGGATGTGGGTGTCCTGAGGGAGGTGGAGGCGCCCCCAGTTGGAGAGCGGGTGCCCGCACCTCTGGAGGCTGAGGCACAACTGGGCTGGGAGTTGAGCGCGTACCGGGCAGGGGCAGCGGGGGAGCGGGGGCAGGGCCGGCGGGGCGGGGCCAGAAGCCC
Source organism: Symphalangus syndactylus (assembly GCF_028878055.3). Taxonomy (NCBI): domain Eukaryota; kingdom Metazoa; phylum Chordata; class Mammalia; order Primates; family Hylobatidae; genus Symphalangus; species Symphalangus syndactylus. The sequence continues at coordinate 27,531,286 of NC_072427.2, read as the reverse complement.
GGCGGGGTGGGGGGCGCTCTCCTAGTGACTCAAGGCGCGCAGCGCTGGGCGCAAAGCGCCAGTCTCCGCCTTGCAAGCTCGGAGTGTGCCCGCTGCGTCGCCGCTGTCCGTACCTGCCGCCGCCGCCACCGCCACCATGCCCAACTTCGCCGGCACCTGGAAGATGCGCAGCAGCGAGAATTTCGACGAGCTGCTCAAGGCACTGGGTAAGTGGGTGCAGATGGCGCGCCCCGACGGGGAGATGCGGCCCGGAGGTGCCCTGGTCCCGGAAGTGCCCCGGTCCTGGAGGGAGTGGAAGTTGGGTAGCCCAGGCAGGAGGGAGTCCCCGGGGCAATAGATCGCCTTGTCTCCCAGGCGCACCGGGTCTGGGAGAAGCTGGTAGAGATCCCGGAACCCACGCGTTCAGCGAACGTTTGCTGAATGTTCGGCCCCCTCCTCGATGGTGCGGACTTTATCTCGTGCTAGATTATAGCGAGGAGAGATTACTGGAGAACAAGGAGGATCAGGGAATTAAAGCTGGAGACTCAAATTTGAGACCAGGCTCTGCCACAAATTCACTGTGCAATTCGAGGAAAGTCACTTACCCTCTCTGTGCCTCAGTTTCTCATGTCGAAAACAAGGGCGAGGGCAGGGAAACGAGTGGATCAATTTTAAGGCCCCTTTCTAAAGTTAGGGTATGAGCAGTGCCCGACCGGTCCCGAGACTGGCGGCGAGGCCCCGTGACCCGACCCTGTGGTGCACCCTGCGCAGGTGTGAACGCCATGCTGAGGAAAGTGGCCGTAGCGGCTGCGTCCAAGCCGCACGTGGAGATCCGCCAAGACGGGGATCAATTCTACATCAAGACATCCACCACGGTGCGCACCACTGAGATCAACTTCAAGGTCGGAGAAGGCTTTGAGGAGGAGACCGTGGACGGACGCAAGTGCAGGGTGAGGCCCCAGAGCCAGTACAGCGTCCCCGGGTCCCCGCTCCATGCCCATGGCCCACTGCTGCTGGAGGAACCTAAGTCTCCCTTTGCAGCCTGTGGCGCGCCTTCCTTGCAGGGTGTGTACACTGGTTGTTTGCAGAGGGGGTTTGTGCATCCTAGTTGCCCCTGGCTCAAGACAAAGTATTACCTTCATTCCATCTTAACCCCATCCCTAAGCCGCCTCCCGGGGTGCTAACAGCCGCGCTTAAAGAGCGGGCTCTGGGTTGCGCCGCGTTCCCAGCAGTGGCTTTTGCAGCGGTTTGCGGCGCCAAGAGCAGGCGGCGCAGGAGGAGGAGGAGGTTGCAGGAGCCGTCAGGTTCTCTGTTGCAGGTGAAGCGGCAGCTCTTGCATTCCTTTCCCGCCGTATCCCCCGCGCCCGCCCGGGTCCCTGGGCCGCCTGGGTACGCGCTGGATCCAGTTTTAGCAGTCCCGATGGCCCCGTCACCTCTTCCTTCCCGCCCTCAGCCTGGTTCCTTAAAGGAACGGCGGAGTCTTTCCAAAAGCAAGGCAGGTTCTGGCTGGGAAAATGGACTAGTTGCCCTCTCTTAGTCCTCAAGGGCAAGAGTTTTTTTTATTTCTCCATACATCGGCCCAGGGATGAACCGGTGGATTGAAGCAAGGGGTTGGACATTCCTTTTTTGCATGGGCAAAAATTGCATTAGGTTAACCAGATGGAAAAATAATCACTGGTGCTACCACTTATTTAAAAAGTGACAGAATGTCTCCCTCCCCTTCTCTAATTTTTTTTTTTTTAAAAGAAAAAAGTCGTAACATTCCAGAGAGTGGGAAATTTGTTTCTTTCACCTTTCCTGAGCAGTCCCTGGTCTGATCTCAGAATGGGACTCTCTGGGCACTGGGCTTGGAAGGACAAAGAAACAAAGCCCCCCAGAAGCAGGCTGATCTAGGAGGCAATCTTTGGCTCCAGAATTGTCATAGCCTGGAAATGATCTCCACGCTTGGAGCGGGTGGGATCTGAAGCCTAAACTACACTGCAGAAACAAAGAGCAGGACAGCATAGAGTGAAGGGCTGGGAGTCTAAGAGAGGAGGCTTGGCAATAGGCAGGGCTCAGTCTGGGGACATCCAATGGTGGCTACTGCCAGAAAGGGTAATTCTGATTTAAAAAAAAATTAAAGGTTCACACAACAGCCGGGAGAGTGGGGCTTTATGCACCCCCCCATCCCCCACACCTTGCCTAATGAATGTGTCCCATGTGTTAGTTAAAAACTGATTATGTGCACATTCAGCTCTCGCCCACCCCCCAGCCCAGCTGTACCACACTTAGCTTTGTGCAGACACTGGGGAAAACTTCAGGAAATCCCTCCTTTTGCCTCCCACCTCCAAAAGCATGAAGACCCTTCAGATTGATTTGCTTTTTAAATTTTTTCTAAAGGGATGTAACCAGGAAAATGGCAGTATTTTAACCCTCAGAGCCAAAGACACCAAGGTTTATCAGTGTAGGGGTGCACTACATCTGATGAGGTGTGAACAGAAAGGACGTTCCTATCCCAAATTCCGTGCAGGGCATCGTGCTCCTGATAGGCTGGTGACAGATGTGGTTACAAACTTGGTGTCTTAACTGTTGTAAAATCTTGTGGTTCTGATGTGAAGGTTCTTGCTTTTAAAATCCAAATTATGTTCACCTGAGGTCAGGAGTTCGAGACCAGCCTGGTGAAACCCCATCTCTACTAAATATACCAAAAAAATTAGCTGGGCGTGCTGGCAGGCACCTGTAATCCCAGCTACTCAGGAGGCTGAGACAAGAGAATTGCTTGAACCTGGGAGATGGAGGTTGTAGGGAGCCGAGATCGTGCCACTGCGCTCCAGACTCAGCAACAGAGGGAGACTCCATCTCAAAAAAAAAAATGAATAAAAATAAATAAAATCCAAATTGTTTGAAGGGGTAGCTAATTTTTGTATAAATGAATCATTTCATGCTCTAAATTTTATTCCTAGAGATGTAAAGCATGCCTAAGGCCTTGCTGCTTCAGTAAGAGATTGTGTGTGTGTGTGTGTGTGTGTGTGTGTGTGTGTGTGTGTGTGTGTTATACAAGGTGTATTTATACCCCATAAAATCTGTGACCAGCACTCTGAATTTGGACTTCATAAGGCTCAGTGGAGAAGAATCTGTGGCCTGCTGACAGGGACCATGTGTTGATTCTCTGCACAGCAATTATTTTTCAATGCTCATTGTTGCCCCTGCTCCCGCTGCTGAGACTCTAATTAATGTCACTAATGGTTTTCCCGCCTGCAGAGTTTAGCCACTTGGGAGAATGAGAACAAGATCCATTGCACGCAAACTCTTCTTGAAGGAGATGGCCCCAAAACCTACTGGACCCGTGAGCTGGCCAACGATGAACTTATCCTGGTAGGGAACCCTTGACCATGAAATAATCCTGAAGTTCCCCCAGAGGGGGCCCGAGATGGGCCCCACAAATATGTCCTCCTCACTCGGCCGTTCAGAGAAAGACATCATTTGCCCTGGATTAAAATTAGAGCAGAAAACCCGAGATGACAGTTCAGGTCAGAGGAAATCATTGTTAAATGGTTGGCAGGAAAGAGGAGTGGCTCAGAGGGGGGAATAGGGGCTAGAGACAGGCTGGAGTGCTTGCCACTATCTACACTAATACATCCCAGTGTCGGTGACATGCTTTAAGCCAAGCTCCCCTCTCATCAGGCTTGGAATGCTTAGGCTCTATGAGGTCCCCATGCTCACATGGCAGAAGGGATATTTTTTCATTCTCATTCCCCCTTTTGCTGGCTGGAAAAGGTTTCAGTAATTTTTATCGCATCTGCACTCAGAACCTTAGAGAACATTTTTACCTGTGATTTGCAAACTCCAATGGCCTTTGGGAGCCAGGCAATGAATGCTAATTTGGGAAGTGTCTGAGTATAACACAGTGCGGAGAGATAAGCCCCTGTAGAACTAAAAAAGGTAGGCTTTTCCTTAAAAGTATTCAGATCCCAGCACTTTGCAGGGCCGAAGCGGGTGGATCACCTGAGGTTGCGAGTTTGAGACCAGCCTGATCAATATGGAGAAACCCCATCTCTACTAAAAATACAAAATTAGCCGGGCGTGGTGGCATATGCTTGTAATCCTAGCTACTTGGGAAGCTGAGGCAGGAGATTCACTTGAACCCAGGAGGCGGAGGTTGCAGTGAGCTGAGATGGCACCACTGCACTCCAGCCTGGGCGACAGAGACTCTGTCTCTAAAAAAAAAAGTATTCAGACGAAAACATTTTAAACACCTGCTCCTAGCCAGACAAAACTTACCTAGTGAGGCCAAATTAGAAACCTCTATAATTTAAGCACACACTTCCTCCCCTTTTTTTAGGTAGAGAACAAAGGAAGGCCGAGGGCAGAACAATCCCCCTCACTCTCCCTTTGTGTTTCAGAACTGGGCCGGGATTGGTGGCTCACACCTGTAATCCCAGCACTTTGGGAGGCTGAGCCCAGGAGTTTGAGAACAGCCTGGGCAACATAGTGAGACCCCTGTCTCTACAAAAGAAAAAAAACTTAGCTGAGTGTGGTGGCACATGCTTGTAGTCTCAGCTACTCGGAGGCTGAAGTGGGAGGATCACTTGAGCCCGGGAGTTTGAAGCTGCAGTGAACTGTGATCGTGCCACTGCACTCTAGCCTGGGCAACAGAGCTGAGACCCTGTCTCAAAATTAAAAACAAAAACAAAAACAAAAACAAAAAAACTAATTAAGGTTTTTGCAACCACCCTTTTCTTCCAGACTAGAAAGGGGGAAAGCTGTTTTGGGTAACTAGGAAATTACATCCTTTGTTCTCCATTAGGTATTTTGTTAATCTCTGCTCCATCTTAGTGAATGTCACCTTGAAATGTTGTGAATAGGAGCCTGCCTGCTGAAGGATGCTAGGAAAGGACTTGCAGTGTGACCTGAGCATGGGCCCTCCCTTCCCAAGCTCTTCCCCCTGCTATACAATGAGGGGTTAAGCTGAAGTCTGATATCCCTGAGGTCCCTCTCAGCCTTGAAATTACATGTTTATTCTGCAAGAAGACCCTAAATTGAGCTATTACTTGAACTGAGACTGCTTGATCTTTCTCTCTCTCTCCTCTTGTCCTTCCCTGGGATGATTTAACATGCTTTCTCCTTTCTCAGAGAAAGGACTGCTTAATTTGCAACCTGGTTAATATTGTTTCCCGGGAAAGGATACTTGCTGTGCTTGGGGGAGCAATTTGAGGCTGAGACATGGAAATTTAGGAGAAAAGGCGTATATGTTTTACTGGTACCAGAGACAGCAAAGAGGGAGATGATTTTAGAGTTTTAGAATGTAGCTGAGGGTTCAGTAGGATCAGTTTGCTCTGAGAAAGAGTGATTTTATTAACCTCTGTAGTATACGAGCAGCTGGAGTCACAGGCCAAATTCTGCTAGATGGGCCCCATCACTTTCAAATCCTCCCTCCTCCCAACTTCAGTTCTATCCCTGCATCCTTCCCTGGCACAGCAAACATATATACAAGCCTCAAAGGGAAAGGGAGTATTAACTCTTGGCATTTTGGATCTGAAATGAGGGCTTTTGTTTCAAGAGTTATTATCATTAATAAATCTAAAATGCAGAGAGATGCAGTCTCTATATAACAAGAGGCAATTATTCTAGTTAAGTTGAAATAAGCTCTCCCAGCGCCAACAGTAAATTGCCCCCAGGCTATAAGTTGCCTTCCTTTGAAAACTGAGTATACTCCTACAAACCACTCTGGAATATTCTGCGGAGTTTCTGTCGGGAACCTCTAAGCATAGTCTGCAGGCTGAGAAGGGCACTTCAAATGTGGTTGGAAATGCGGCGATTTCTTCTCATGTCATGAAGCTATGTGTTAGCTGGGGAGAGCTGTCAGCTAGTGAGAATAGTTTCTCCAGGGTACAGCATTAACTACCCAAATGCTGGCAGCCATTTGACAGTCCGTGGCTGTAGAACTCAAAGAATTATTGAAAATTAACATGGTTCTCAGGCATCCAGACATCTGCGAGGTAGACTTATGGTGTGAAAGTCAAGCCCCACACCCCCTAGCATGCAGAATCACCTGCATTTCTTCCTAATAGAGAAGAGGCTAGGACAAAAGTGTCCAGGAGTGGGTATAATTGCCAGTCTGGTCAGCAGATCCCTAGCATGAAAAGAAGCTAGTGGCTGGGTGCAGTGGCTCATGCCTGTAATCCCAACACTTTGGGAGGCTAAGGCAGGTGGATCACTTGAAGTCAGGAGTTCGAGACCAGCCTGGCCAACATGGTGAAACCCCATCTCTACTAAAAATACCCCAAAATTAGCTGGGCGTGGTGGCATATGCCTGTAATCCCAGCTACTTGGGAGGCTGAGGCAGGAGAATCGCTTGAACCTGGGAGGCAGAGGTTGCAGTGAGCTAACATCACACCACTGCACTCCAGCCTGGGCGACAGAGTAAGGCTATCTCAAATAGTAAAGAAGCTAGTGATGGGCATCTGCTTCCTCAGTTACTAAGGACTGGAAGTATTTCCCTGAAGCACACGTGTCAGGATAATGTTTTAGCATAAGTTCTCTGAGAGCATCTCATGACCAACTAAGAGGGCAGGGTAAGAATATAAGGATCCTAGGATAGCTAAATGCCTTGTTTAGTGGTTTTAACATCTCTTTAATTTCAGGCCACTTTGAGAATCTGAAAGATAAGGACCTTCTGGCACATAAATGTACATTTGCAAACAAACATACTCACATCAGGTTTACAGACTGGAGAATTTCTGTTTCTTGTTGTTGTTGTTGTTTTTTTTTAACATATATATTGCTTTCCCTGCTCTAACTGCCTGTGAGAGGCCCAGGAGAGCAGGCCTGTGAGTAATTGCTAGTTTTGGGGGAAAGTTGAGACAGTTTACTTATGGGCAATATCATTTCAGGGGCCAGCAGAAAAATGTCCTCCTCCATCTGTGCAATGATTCGTGTCCTCCCTACAGTAAACAAACAAAGAGCCATAGAATTTTAGCTGGAAGAGCCTTTGCGATGATCATCTTGTCAATTCCACCCCTCTCCTCAACACCAGCCCCTACCTGCCCCTTTCCCAAATAGGCCACGAGAGGAAAAATTTGCCCCAAGCTTAGCCAGCTGTGAGCTGCAGAGCTGGGTTTGGATGCCAATGCTGTGCTTTTGCAGCTGAGACCAATTTTCTAGCTTGCAGGTGACTCAAGTATTACATATACAGCATCTCAGCCTGTCTCCCAGGTTAGATGACTGCTTCCTGGAAAGCAGTTCTATTCCTTCTCCAAAGTAAGGAACAGAACTGGCTGGTGAGTGCTGGGCCCCGTGACCCCAGCTGCTTGAGCTTCTTTCTATTTTGAAGTCATTTGAAAAGAGACAGAGCCACTTCAGAAATGTCCATTGTGACATTCTTTCCCTTTCAGTTTAATTTTAAAACCCAAACTCCTGGCATTTCTTATGTCAGCATTTTACAGGTTCCAGAAGCAAAGGAAAATGGTATATAACATAATTCTATACTCTGGTTACCTCTTTGCCAATAGCGCTTAAGGGGGAAAAAATATCCCTTAATGCTTAGCCTGAGCGCACACACAGGAAATTGAATGTCTGTTACAAAGAGTTTTTAACAGGGCAATAAGTGGCCTTATTAGTGATATGCTTTAAACATTTTTGCACAGGCATCTGCACTGATTGGTTTTCCTTTTCTTCTTCTCTGCAGACGTTCGGCGCCGATGACGTGGTCTGCACCAGAATTTATGTCCGAGAGTGAAGGCAGTTGGCGTGCTCCTACTTTCAGGAAGGGATGCAGGCTCCCCTGAGGAATATGTCATAGTTCTGAGCTGCCGGTGAACTGCCCTTTTCCCCTACCAGTATTAGGTGATCCCGTTTTCCCCATGACAATGTTGTAGTGTCCCCCACCCCCGCCCCAAAGGCCTTGGTGCTTCTTGTATCCCTAGTGCTCCATAGTTTGGCATTTGCATGGTTTTGAAGTCATTAAACTGGTTAGACGTGTCTCAACCTTTTCCCTTTTTTGGTTTGCCTCTTCAGTTTCAACATGGGAGTTATTGTGTACCTACTGTCCTTAGCACTGTGTTGGTCTGGGTGGTACTCTCGGCTTTGGCCTGCTGGCTTCGGTGTAGGACTTTGAGCATACATCAGCAGTTGCAAGCTGGGCTTCTGCAGACTGGCTGGATCCAGACTGCAGATCCAGGTGTGACTGCACCTCCCAGTGTGGCTGTTCAATTGAATTACTTGGTATCAGTAGTTCCCAGCAGGAAAGGGCACATTTAAAAGGGGTTAACAGGGAAGAGCTCATAATGAAGGGACTGTTTATACTGGCAGGATGAATAGAGCCAGCAAAGGATGGGGAGGCACCCAAAGACAAGCAGTGGAGGGATTTACCCCTAGGCCTGAAGACAGAAGGGAAAGAGGGGTCACCAGACCATGAGAGCTATAACCTAGGAGAGGAGCCACTGCCAAAACCATGACCCCAGTGTTTATGGGGTCAGGGGAGACTTGGCTTGGAACAAGCGAGATAAATATCCTAATCTCCCACCTTTCAATCTCTACCTATTCTGTCCACTGGCCAAATCCAATAGGAATGGAGAGGGCAGGGAAGACGGTGCTGTTCACAAGGGTCACCCTCCCAGGTTGTGGCCAGGGAGAGAATGGATCTGAACGTGCACATAGACAACAACCCACATAGCTGCTGACTTTTAAATTTGAAAATCAGTAGATTTCACATAATCTGAATCTCTATTTCCTTAAATGAAAAATTGGGAAAATCTGGCATCCCCAGACCTACATTCCCACAGGGTAACAACTGGCCAGGCAGCTTCCCCCTTTTTAAATGGAACTCATACCCTCTGCTTCCCCTTAGACCCCATCCTTGCCCCTGCTTCATTTACATTGCCTGCCTGGCTTCTGTCCTTGCCATCTAAGTGCCAAGACCAGCTCAGCTGGGGAGACCCTAACCCAGCAGTGCTAGAGGAATTAAAGACACACACACAGAAATATAGAGGTATGAAGTGGGAAATCGGGTCTCACAGCCTTCAGAGCTGAGAGCCCCGAACAGAGATTTACCCACGTATTTATTAACAGCAAGCCAGTCATTAACATTGTTTCTATAGATAATAACTTAACTAAAAGTATCCCTTATGGGAAACGAAGGGATGGGCTGAATTAAAGGAATAGGTTGGGCTAGTTAACTGCAGCAGGAGTATGTCCTTAAGGCACAGATCACACATGCTATTGTTTGTGGCGTAAGAATGCCTTTGGCCGGGCGCGGTGGCTCACGCTTGTAATCCCAGCACTTTGGGAGGCCGAGGCGGGCGGATCATGAGGTCAGGAGATCGAGACCACGGTGAAACCCCGTCTCTACTAAAAATACAAAAAAAATTAGCCGGGCGTGGTGGCGGGTGCCTGTAGTTCCAGCTACTCAGGAGGCTGAGGCAGGAGAATGGCGTGAACCCAGGAGGTGGAGCTTGCAGTGAGCCAAGATCACGCCACTGCACTCCAGCCTGGGCGACAGAAGTGAGACTCCATCTCAAAAAAAAAAAAATGCCTTTAAGCGGTTCCCGGGCCAGGTGTTCCTTGCCCTCATTCCAGTAAACCCACAACCTTCCACCATGGGCGTTATGGCCATTATGAACATGTCACAGTGCTGCACAGATTTTGTTTATGGCCAGTTTTGGGGCCAGTTTATGGCCAGATTTTGGGGGGACTGTTCCCAACACTAAGCACACGGATTCTCAGCAAAGCTGGGTCAGAGTGGGCCATCCAACAGTGTTTGGGCAAGAGTGAGGCCAGGAGACCCCCAGAGAGCTCATACTCTGGCAGGGAAGACACCCAAGGCCCAGGTGCTATCACCTGAGTGTGAATGAGGACACAGTTTACCTGAGGCTTCACCCTGCCCCCCTCCCCCAGCCCAGAACCCTAGGCCGAAAGGATGAAAACACACAGGATGCAAACCTACACAAATCCACATTTGCTTACGGAGGACCTCAGCCCTCCACTCAGACTCTAGCTACCTACATGTGGAACTCACAGGGGACAAATCTCTTGCAGAATAGAACACATCTCACATCCTGAGCCTGCTTGTTGGGGCTCTATGCACTGCCTCTGCTGTGATGCCACCCTTGAAAGTGCCGGTGGCTCTGCCAGCAGACTGCTTCCCACGGTCCCAAAGCCACTAGGCCCTGATGAATCAGAACGGGGCTGGATTCTGGGTCAGAGTCAGGAGAAAACCTGACACTGGGCTATCCTTGGTCCTCAGGTCCCTGAGGCACCTTGGCTTGTGTCCAGAACCTCTCAGAGTCCCTCATGAGAACAGCTTCTTCAACTTCTAGCTCTAACCCAGTGCCTCTGGGGCCAGTGAATGCAGGCACCATGCCATTCCCTCCTCTATGCTTGCTTCACCTCTCTGGGGCTGCACTGCTCACCAGAAACAGCCAAGTCCACTCTCAGTACTCTACAAAACAGAGTTTCTTGTGGCAGAGAGTGGCGTGCCAGAGGAGTTGCCCCATAGCTTCTTAGAGGAAGGGGCTGGCCCAGGGCCTCTAAGGATAGGGAGGACATGGATTAGTATGCAGTGGAGAGAAATGTAACTGGAGGGCCCACCTGAGTGTGAATGTGCTAATTTAATTTCTAATTCAATTAGAAACTGCGGGGACATGACCGGGCATGGTGGCTCACACCTATAATCCCAGCACTTTGGGAGGCCAAGGTGGGTGGGTCACCTGAGGTCAGGAGTTCGAGACCAGCCTGGCCAACGTAGCAAAATCCCGCCTCTACTTAAAATACAAAAATTAACAGGATGTGGTGGCGGGCGCCTGTAATCCCAGCTACTCAGGAGGCTGAGGCAGGAGAATCACTTGAACCCAGGAGGCGGAGGTTTCAGTGAGCCAAGATTGTGCCCTTGAACTCCAGCGTGGGCAACAAGACCAAAACTCCATCTCAAAAAAAAGAAAGAAAGAAAGAAAGTGTGGGGACTGAGCTGGCCACACAGGGCAAGGCAAGTAGTCATGCCAGATGGATGACGCTGGGATATCTGGACTCTGCCCGTAGGTATTGGGTACTCATTGACACTGTGGATGGATTGGGTGAGGCCTCAGACATCTTGGTTTACACCCTTTCCCAGTTCCCACTGCTTCATTGCCTTCTCCATATCTAGATTTGCTCCATAAAAGCACTGCCCTGCCATACATTGATGATTCTATATAAAAGACCTGGTCTGACTGAAGGGAGGATGAAGGCCTTTCTTTCCCTCACGAGTTTTCTTCAGATCAGCTTTCACAAGGGTTGAGGAACAGAGCAGAGTAAAGGAGGCTACCAGCTGTAACTCTCATCCTGCCTGACAGTCAACAGGCATGGGTGGGGGTATTTGGATGACTAGATGAAGTGACAGCAAGTGCCAGCAGTTCACTTAGACTCAGAACTCTGGATGCATCCTGGTTCTCTTGAATTTTGTTCCTTCTGCATTTTCCAGGAGGCAGAGGTTGCAGTGAGCCAGGATCAGGCCACTGCACTTCATATCCAGCCCTAAGTGACAGAGCTAGACTCCATCTCAAGAAAAAAAAGAAATGTATTGACTTTTTTGGTTGTGAGGAATGTTGGGGAAGCTCTCAGGACAGAAGGAGGAGCTGCAAGAACTGAGCTTTAGGGCCAAAAATCTGAACCCACAAGCCCCTAAAATCCTTGTTTCCATCTGTGTCTCACTCCATCTTGATTTCCTTATGCAGCAGGTTTGAGTCACATGATAACCCCTGAACCAATCACAATTAGGGAGGAATATAGTACAATGATTGGCCAGGCCTGAGTCATGTGATTTCCCCCCTCCCCGCCCCCACACCAAGCCAGAAATAGAGCCTGGGAAACAGATGAAGAGGAATAGGGGAAAACGGACTGGGTAGGTGTGAACTGTGGTTAACACCATCCACCAAGCTGGCTAGAAGAACTTGGGTAACTTATGTTAAGTGCTGGGAGCTTTATACATTCCCACGTAAACCTTGCCCTCCAGCCACATGGGTCCAAACCCTGAACCCACTCCTCTGGACCTCTCTGATCTTTTACATGTTCAAGGCCAGCACCCTCCATTAGGGCACATTCTCTGCCTGTCCCTATCCCCAGAAGTGGGAGGGTATTTTTGTTTTTGTTTTATTTTTTGTTTTTGTTTTTTGAGACAGGGTCTTGCCCTGTTACCCAGGCTGGAGTGCAGTGGAGTAATCACGGTGTGATCATGGCTCACTGCAGCCTTGAACTCCTGGGTTCAAGCAATCCTCCTGCCTCAGCCTCCCAAGTAGCAAGGACCACAGGTGTGTGCCACCATGCCTGGCTAATTTTTGTATTTTTTGTAGAGACTGGGTCTCGCTATGTTGCCCAGGCTGGTCTTGAACTCCCGACCACCTCCTGCCTTGGCTTCCCAAAGTGCTGAGATCACCGGTGTGAACCACTGTGCCTGGCCCAAAAGTACACTGCTCAGGTGACAAGTGCACCAAAATCTCAGAAATTACCACTAAGGTACTTATCCATAGGCCGAGTGCAGTGGCTCATGCCTATATTCCCAGCACTTTGAGAGGCCGAGGCGGGCAGATCACTTAAGGTCAAGAGTTTGAGACCAGCCTGGCCAACATGGTGAAACCCCATCTCTACAAAACATACAAAACTTAGGCATCGTTGTGTGCACCTGAAATCCCAGTTACTCAGGAGGCTGAGGCAGGAGAATCGCTTGAACCCTGGGAGGCGGAGGTTGCAGTGAGCTGAGATGGTGGCGCTGCATTCCAGCCTGGGCAACAGAGTGAGACTCTGTCTCAAAAAACAAAACAAAACAAAAAACTTATCTGTGTAACCAAAAACTACCTGTTACCCCAAAACTACTGAAATAAAATAATTAAAAAAAAAAGAGGAGCAGAAGGGAGAGGAGGAGGGCAGGTAACCCCTGTTTGTTTAAGCCGGTTTTTCAGTGGTTTCTGTACTTGCACCTAAAAGTATTTCTAACTGATACACTGAGGTAACCTAAAGAAGGACAGAGGCTTGTAGATTTGTCTAGCTGGCAGATTTCTAGTCATCTGTCTTGATAATGACTACCAGTGCCATGGAACTAGACAATGTGCCATCTTGCTCAAAAGAAACAATGAAGTTAACATATTTTATGGATGGTAAGACCCCATTCCTATGGTAACATCTCTCTCAATCTCCTCTTCAGTCTCTTCTCATCGCCGTAAGAGCCAGAGTTTCATAGTACACAGCAAGGATATTATCAGTGAAAATAATATAGGGCAGTAAGTCTACAAATGCAGGCTTCACACTCCAACCCAACCCCATCCACTCCTTTCAGAGGCACCCCCTCCTCTGGGAGCACCCTCCAGGGATCTTCCTTCCTTCCAGCACTTTACTGTAACTATCCATTAGTGTCAGAAAGTCCCCAGATCTTGTCAAAAACATCACTTACATCTATATCTGCCCTCCCGAATGTCCAGCAAAGTGTCCTATAAAATAAATGTGGGATGTCACTGGGTGAAAAATTAATCTTCACAAAGTCCCCAAAGGGTCAAATAAACGCATCTCAGAGTAGAGTTGAAATTACAAACCCTTACATTGGGTGGGCAGTTGTGCTTAAACCAACCCATGAGAGCCTCTCTCCCCTTTTAAGCAACTCCAACTGCTAGGAGATGGAACTCACAAACAGGAAACGACTTGGCCAGAGCCATAATTTTAGGTGCTTGTCAAGATCAAGAGGATGGCCAGTGTGGTGGCTCGTGGCTGTAATCTTGGCACTTTGGGAGGCTGAGATGGACAGATCACTTGAGCCCAGGAGTTCGAGACCAGCCTGGGCAACATAGTGAAACCCCATCTCTACCAAAAAAAAAAAAACGAAAACAAAAATTAGCCAGGCGTGGTGGCGCATGCCTGTAGTCCCAGCTACTCCTGAGGCTGAGGTGGGAGGATGGCCTGAGCACAGGAGGCGAAAGTTACAGTGAGCCGAGATGGCACCACTGCACCCCAGCCTGGACAACAGAGGGAAACTCGGTCTAAAAAAACAATAATAATAATAAAATAAAAAATAAAAAATTCTACCTATAGTATCTCTAAATGTTAATAATTCCCTTAAAATAACAATAAAAACGTTATCACACCTTAAAATTAACAAATCCTAGTATCATCAAAGATCCTACCAGTGTTCAGATTTTCCCGATCGTCTTTTTTACCTCCTTGCTCAAATCAGGATTGAAATAACTATAAATCTCTTTGAATCTATAAATTTTCCTCTGCCTCGTTTTATTTTTTGTATTGTATTTTGTGGAGAAACTGGTTGTCCTGCAGAGCTTCACACAGTCTAGATTTTGATGGTTGTATTTCTGTGATGTTACTTAACATGTTCTCTGTTTTCTGTATGTTTCTGTAGATTGGCAGCTCTAGAAGCTCAGCCATACTCAAGGGTGATGTTTTGGCAAGAGTACTTCATAGGTGGTATGCTCTGCTCCCTTAGGAAGACTGAAAACACCTGGTTGTCTCTTTCGTTCTTTTTTTTTTTTTTGAGACGGTCTCGCTCTGCCGCCAGGCTGGAATGCAGTGGCATGATCTTGGCTCACTGCGACCTCCGCCTCCCGGGTTCAAGCAATTCTCCTGCCTCAGCCTCCCGAGTAGCTGGAACTACAGGCACGTGCCACCACACCCAACTAATTTTTTTGTATTTTTAGTAGAGACGGGGTTTCATCATGTTGGCCAGGATGGTCTTGATCTCTTGACCTTGTGATCTGTCCACCTCGGCCTCCCAAAGTGCCGGGATTACAGGTGTGAGCTGCCGCGCCTGGCCCTGATTGTCTGTTTCTATGATGTTAACAGCCATTGGTGATCATCAGCTACATTTATAGTTCTCATTAGAGGTTGAAACATGGGGATATTCTAATTCTACCTACTTCGTTTATGAGCTGGAATACTTCCATAAAAAGATACTTGATCGGTGAGTTCAAGACCAGCCTGGCCAACATGGAGAAACCCTGTCTCTACTAAAAATACAAAAAATTAGCCGGGCGTGGTGGCAGGTCCCTGTAATCCCAGCTACTCGGGAGGCTGAGGCAGAGAATTGCTTGAACCTGAGAGGCAGAGGTTGCAGCGAGCCGAGATCACGCCACTGCACTCCAGCCTCAGCCTCGGCGACAGAGCGAGACTTCATCTCAGAAAAAAAGAAACAAAGAAATACTTGCTCTCATCTACTATGTGGTTGTCCTGAGGTACAGTATGCATAGGAAAGACAGAATAAATACTTGATTCTTTCCCTGTATTTACCAGTTTTTAGAGCAATGAATTGGTTTTCCTGGCATCCTTCAAAAGTGACCAACGCGTTTTTCTGTTTTTTATTTTCTTCTTTTTTCAGACAAGGTCTCATTCTGTTGCCCAGGCTGGATTGCAGTGGTATGATCATGGCTTACTATAGCCTTGACCTCCTGGGCTCACGCAGTCCTCCCACCTCAGTCTCCTGAGTAGCTTGGGACTACAGGCACACACCACCATGCCGGGCTAATTTAAAACAAATTTATTGTTGTTTAGAAATGGGGGTCTTGCTATGTTGCCCAGGCTCATCTCGAACTCCTGGGCTCAAGCAATCCTCCTGCCTCAGCCTCCCAAAGTGCTGGGATTACAGGCATGAGACACTGTGCCCTAGCCATTGTTTTCCTTTTTTAATATCATTATGAATTTATGGATTTAAACATATTTGATATGCTTAATGGGAAAAATAAAAGCTATATGCTTAGCTCTTTCCAGGGGAAAAAAAAAACAAAAACAAAAACCCTAGAGGACACACACCAAACCATTAAGAGTGGTTACATCTGAGAGACCGTTTTACTCTCATTATTTCTGTATTGTTGACATTCATTTATAATGCACATGTATGGCTTTTGTAATTTAAAACATATTTGATATGTTTCAATTCAATGTAGTTATTGTCCTCATTGATGCTGAAAGTGACCCATCTTTGGCCAGTGGGAGCTTCTTTATATTGGCTCTTGAGTCTTGGTAGGACCCTCGTTATCTTTGATAACTTCTTTGCTGTTTATTCTAATAAGATACTCCAGCCCATTTCCTGTTCCAGACCTGGAATCAGCCATTTTTCCAAGGAGCCTAGTTGTGGAGACATGGCATTTAGAAACCACAATCTGGGGGCCACGAGATGGGCCTACTTTTGATTCTAAGATAGAAGCCAGAGTTTTAGGTCCCAAGAGGCAGGTCACAGACAAAACACTCACTCTGGGGCGGGTTCTGTGGCTCACACGTATAATCCCAGCACTTTGGGAGGCCGAGGTGGGTGGATTGCTTGAGCCCATGAGTTCGAGACCAGCCTGGGCAACATAGCAAGACCTCATCTCTACAAATAATTTTAAAAATTAGCTGGATGTGGTGGCATGTACCTGTGGTCCCAGCTACCTGGGAGACTGAGGCGAGAGGATTGCTAGAGCCTGGGAAGTAGAGGCTACAGTGAGCTGTGACTGCACCACTGCACTCCAGCCTGGGTGACACCATAAGATCCCAATTCAAAAACACAAAAACAAAAAAAAAGTTACTCTGTACTCCTTTGTTCCCATTATCTTCTGCCCAAGACAACGCTAAACAGTATTCAGATGTTGCCAGCACTGTGTTCAGCTATCTGAGGATGACATTTCTTCCTTTTTACTCAGAAATCGGAGTGGTTTTTGACTAATCCATTTGTGGCAGGGGATGGAGGTGGGGGCAGTAGACTTGGAAACATTTGTCTGTAAGTCAGCACCAGGCTGTGAGGACAACTGCTTCAAAGAGAACAGGACTTGATGGGCAGTGGTCACTTCCAATCAAATCTCCATTAGCTCATTGGAGGCAGGATTAACATTCCATTCTGTAGTAGGAAGATTAAGCGTAATTTCTGGGCAAAGAGCAAATTCTCACAAGGATTCTGCAAACATGTTATATTTGTTACAACTGGGTAATTCATCTTTCTGGGAAAATTACCTGCAGGACTTCGAGGAATTTGCTTAATAAAAAAAATAGATGACAGTCACAATTTTATAATTCCATTTGTTTTCACAAGCCAAGAAAACTCATCAATTATGGTGAGTGAAGGGGGGCTGGGTTCGTAAAGTGGAATTTGACCAAGGTCTCTCAGAATAGCCATACTCCAGGGAAGTGGGATTTGGAGATACTAACATAAAAAAAAAAAAAAAAAAAATGGCTTCAGAAACAATGTGTAGGAAAAAATTATTGAGTTATGAACTCTTACAAAGAACATAATGAGAAGTGAAAACCCTGAGAAAGTTTGGGAAAACATCCAATCCTCAGAATACATGAAATAAAATTGAGGATTTTTTTTCTCTTTCCTACTATTAGGAATAGGTTCAGAAAAATGTTGTTAAGTTCCCTTTATCGCCATTTAAAAAAATTGTTGCTGTTTTCTTTGTTTTTGATGAATGTGGTAGTATAGTTCAATGCAGAGAGCATGCCGGGAAACCAGGGTTGTAAGTCCTGGCTCTGCCACTAATTTGCTCCGTGAAGCTACCTGCTCTTTCTTGTACCCTCCCTGGGTCTCCAGTTGCCCATCTGTAGAAAGCAGAGGTTGCTAAACATGGGCAGTGGCTGGGAGGGCTGCATGTGAGTCACCAGGGACAGCCCAAGTATCCACCAACAGGGAAATGGTTAAGTCATCCACAACAAGCCACACAATGGAATTCTCTGCAGCTGTAGAACAGAGTGAGGTAGACATATGTGTACTGATGTGGAAAGATGTCTAAGCTATATTCAGTTTTTTGTTTTTTTTAAGTGAGTGGGGATCTAGTTTAATGGGAAAAATAAAAGCTATATGCTTAGCTCTTTCCAGGGGAAAGAAAAAAAAAAAAAAGCCAAAACCCTAGAGGACACACACCAAACCACTAAGAGCGGTTACCTCTGAGAGACCGTTTTACTCTCATTATTTCTGTATGGTTGGGATTCATTTATAATGAGCATGTACGACTTTTGTAATTTTAAACAAGTTTTCACTTAAAAAGAGATTCTGATTCTCTTTATCTGGGTTGGAGCCCAGGAATCATAATTTCTTTGCGTTCCCCAGGTGATTTCTGATAGAACCACTGAACCAATGGTCACAGAGGTCTTTTCCAGCTTTAACACTCTATGACTCCACAAAGTTTATTTGGCTCATGACTGGAAAAAGGAAAAGAAGAACCAAACAGGAGAAAAGGAGACACCAAGAAGGAAAGCACAACATCGGAAGCATAAATAATCATTACCAAGGTGCATGTCTCTGCATGGTTTCTGGTGCCCCTTTACAAATGTATCCTATGTGTGACGCACAGCAACCCGGGGGTCTAAGCAGGGCAGGTATCAGGACTGTCCCCATTTTACAGACGGGGATGCTGGAGTTCAAAGAAATTAAGTCCTTTGAGTAAATTATCCAGTTTGTAAATGGCAGAGCTGGGATTACAACCTCAGGATGTCTAACCCCAGGGCCAATGCTCTTGCCCTCCCATCAGCCATTAGGGACACAAAATATTTTCCTTACTGTGGTCATCAAGCATTATGTTTATGGCTTAATAAAAAAAAAGTTATTTCATAGAAAAGGAGGGAGGGAGAAAGCATAACAATCACTGACATTTAATAAGGGCTTACTATGTTCCAGGTCCTGTGCTAAGCACTTTGCATGCATTTTCACCTTTCTTCCTACAGTAAGCCAACTAGGTAGCTACTGTTTTCATTCCCACTTTACAGATGATCAAACTGAGGCTCAGAGAGGTTAAATAATTCACCCAAAGTGAATCAAAGTTAGTACTGGGATTGAATCCAGGTCTTCTATCTGAATAAATGAAACAGAGAAAGAAAAGGGAAGGGGGAGGAAAGTGACGGAGAAGTGGGTGTGATTTTCCTGTCTCCATGGGGCTCCTGTTTCTTAGGGCTGTCATCACCCCACATGGCAAGGGCTCCTCGGGGCCTTTCAGAAGGAAAGCTCAACCTTACTGCCCAGCCCAGCACTGCCGGGCTGTCAGCCAGCCTCTCTCCCGCAGTGTATTTCCTTTGCCTACGTTGACAGGTATCCAGTTTCACCAAAGGCTCCAAGCTCCCAGATCTGGTTTTCATCAGGAGCTAGAGCTGAGCCCTAGAGCAATTGCCTGGCAGCCTCAGTGAAGCCAGATGGACCCCAGCCACCTTCTCTTCCCCTGAGGCCTCCTGAAGAAGGGCTCTTGATGTCTGGAGCCCAGCCTTGGATGGTGGCTCTGTGGGTGCATCATTCAAGACCCCTTCCTTTCAGCTTTGTCTCTAGCAGCTAGTAGAAGTGACACAGGAGGTGCATAGATCAGGCCAATAGCCTCTCATTGAGGATGTGCAGGGAACAGCCGGGAGAGAGTCTGGGGCAGCAATGAGAACAGTTCTGTTTTCTTCCCACCCACCAAGCAGATCCTACCTGTGCATCTCCTCCACCTGGCCTGGGAGGGCTTGGATACAGTCCCTGGCTTTGATACACCCCCTGTCCCTGTGGAAACTGTCTGAGGCCAGACAGGGAGACAGACAAAGAACCACAACTGGACAACCATGACCAAAGCAGAAGCTGTAATTCTGTGGGCACATGGGGAACTTGAGATTCATCCTGGCCAATGCACGGGGCAGTAGGCACTGGAACTAGGACTTGGAGGAAGCAGGTGGAGTATTCCAGGCAGTGCTGGAGCACAGGGAAAAGGAAAGTGGGGTAGACCTTGCAAAGCTGGGCATGCGTCCATGGGGCTGCTTTTGTGTGAATTAGAAAAGGAGACCTTTTCTGGGCAGGCAAGGAGGGTACTCTCTCCTTGCTTTATGCAGTGCACAAATTGTGCAACTATACTAGTGGCCCTGGGGCTATGGCCACTAAATTTCATCTGCCTTTTACATTTTCCCTTCCTCTTCAGGTTACAGAGCCCCTATTTCTAGAAAGGAAGTGATTCTATGTGGTTACTGTGGGGCTAATCCGTAAGCCTACCAGGGGTCGGCCCTTGATTCAGTCATAGCCAATTACAGCACTACAGCTTCATGGCCATGGTGATCAGTTCTGAGAAAGGCATGTGATCCAAGCTAAGCCAATCAGAGCCCTCTCTGGGACTGCAGCCAGAGCATTTAGGGAGAAGGTGCTCTCTTTTGTCTGGGTTTGCTGGCTACGGGGATCAGTTAAGCCTAGAACTGTGGGGTCATCATTGGTACTTTGTGGGAGACTGCCTGAAAATGAAGCCAACACAAAAAAACGGGCAGATGAGAAACAGAAAGAGAATTCTGATGTTTAAACTCCAGGATTTGCTCCTGGAATATTCCATTTACAAGAATGAGTAATTTCCCTTTTTTGCTTAATCTAGTCTGAGCTTTTATGCTTCCATTCAAAAGCACTAAGCATTATGGAAAGAATTGCCAGGATTCAAGCCAATGGACACAGAGTGCCTTGAAAAACCAAACCAAGAAAGCCTTGGCTGGGCGTCGGGTTTCTAAGTCAAGAGCTGGAGATGAGAACACAGGCATGGAGTCTGACTGAACTTCATTCAAAGCTGTTCCCAGGTGCATCTCCCTGCGTGCTCACCACAGCCTCAGGAGCCAGGTGAGGCCAGGCCACTGGGATGTGGATTTGCCACTCAACCTGTGATCTGGGTGAGCCCTCAGCTGACAGGCCCTGGGGCACAGCAGGCTCTTAGCACTCGGGGAAGGACCAGCCAGCAATGGCTGTCTGAGTTGGCAGGAAGGGTCTCTGTGTTGAGCTCCTGGGAAGTCTTGTGGGACTTATGACATGTCATGCAGTCAGTCCACTCTTGTGCCCCTGGGCCTTTGCATATCCTGATCCCTCAGCCTAGGACACCCTGGTCATGTTGTCTGTCCAGAAAACTTCTACTCTGCCTTCAAAATTCAGCTCAAGGGTTACCTCTTCTGGGGAAACTTCTGTGGCAGTTTTAAAACATGGCTGCAAGATTTTGGCCTCAAGAGATGAATTCTGTATCCCTGTCCCTTGAATCTGGTTGGTCTTATGACTGCTGTGCCCAATAGAGTATGTTGGAGGTGATGCTATGTGTCATCTTAGGCTAAGTCATAAAAGGCCATGCAACTTCTGCCTTGTTCATTGGGAACACTCACACTTGAACCCCTGATACCATGTAAAAAGTCCAACTGTCCTGAGACCACCAGGCTGGAGAGGCCACAAGTAGGCACTTCAGTCGACAGTCCCAGCCGAGCCCACTCTTCAGCCAGCCCAGCCAGCTCAGCCCAACTCTTCAAGTCACCTCCAGCCATTAGAGTCACCCCAGCTGAGGCCCAGGCATCACAGAGCAGGGAAGACACACCCTGCAGTGTCCTATCCAAATTCCTGAGCCATGGAATCTGGAAGCATAGATGGTCGTTTTATGCCACTATGTTTTGGAGCAGGAGATAACTAGAACACTGTCCTTGACTCATCTGGGAAAACTTCAGTGCTTCTTCCTTTATTTGTTTTTTCCCCCGAGTTCCTCCTGCATTGCTCCTGCAGAGCCCTGGCCACACTGGGCTGTGATCATCTCACGACATGCCTATTGCCCCGATAGACTATGAAGCCCTGGGGAAACGGGGGGCCGGGGGCTGTTTCTCATAAGACAGAGGGGCTCCTCTAGGCTGGAGGTCACACGGAAGCCCACAGCAGGGCTGACCTGAATGAAGTCACTGAGGTAAATGACAGCTGCAGGCTCCTCCTATCAGTATCAACCATGGACAACATCAGCCCAGAGACTGGAGAGGGACTGAGCCCACACGAGGACCAAATGGCCTCCACCAGGCAGAGAGAAGAGCTATGGGGCCAGGAGACAGGCCCGGAACGCTTGCCTGGGAGACTCAGAGAGGTGCAACGTGCACCACTGGGTAGTGGATCTGGCAACTTACTGAGACCACCTTGTTCTGGGGGGGACAGGAATCAGGGAGCTGAGCAGAGTCCCAGATGTGCAAACAGAAGTTCATCTGCCGGAGAACCCAGAGGAGCAGGAGGCTGAAGCTGAGAGGGTGTTTCCCTTTCTTCTTAAGAAAATTGTTCAGAATTGATGAAAATAGCTGGGAAAGCGTTCGTGGAAATGTTAATAGCAGGGAAAGTTAACCCAACTTGAATTCTCTGCCTTGAGTTAGGAGGGAAGACGGCATGCCAAGCAAACGTGGATCTGGATTTCAGGGCAGAAGGATCCACAGATGCACAGCCCAGCTCCCAGGCCCGAGAGTGGGACTCCGGTACAGCCCGAGGCTTTTGTAGAGAGGTCAGTGTTCTTGTCTGAACCCCTAGTAACCCTGCGAGGTTTCAGTACGAGGAGCAGGAATTAAGATACTGAAAGAAAAGGAAGAAATGGACTAGCATTTGTTGAGCCCACTATGTGCTAAATGCTTTATAGTCATTGACAAATTTAAACCTCAAAACAATCTTTTAAATATGTAGTAAAGTCCCACTTGATAGCAGAGAAGACTGAGGCTCTGAGAGTTGTAGTAGAGTTGGGGCAGTCTGATTTGAGACCCCCTAAGGGACAAGGGAGGTGATATGGAAGGTCAGAGCCCCTCGGGCTGGTGCCTGTGACCATCGGTGGCCGGGTATCCCTGTCTGCACAGTGAGAGGGCTGGACTCATGATCTCACCCAGATCTGGGCTGAATCCCACCTCTGTCATTGTGGGGCGGTGTGACCTTGGGCAAGTTAGTTATACTTCGCGTGCCTCATACGGTTTACCAGGGTTGATTGTCAACGACAAGAGCTGGCCTTTCTATTTCTTCCACCATCCATCTTCTTTATGGAGTTACAGAACTTGTCGGTCGAGGGCAGAGCCCAGGAGCCCACATCTTCCTCCCTTGTGGGCACCCAGGGCTTTGGCCAGTGGCACCCAGCGTGTGCTGTTCCCCGGAGGGTGAAGCAGCAGCCCTTTCAGACGCGCTGGCAGGCACCACGGCTCCGGGATGCCAGCTGAGGCCTTCCGGCCGGCAGCTTCCTAAGTGGCCACAGATGTGGTGTGAGATCACATAGCAAGCCAGCTGCTGATGAGAGGAAAACATCCTCCCCACTCCAGTGGCCTCTGCCTTCTCTCAAGGCTGCGCTTCATCCAAGGAGGATTTGAAGAGGACACTTGTGAAAAGCATGCACAGAAAAAATTGGTATGCTGTCTTCGGGGGTATAATTACAGGAGATGTGTGGCGAGATTTTGCTGGCATTTCGTTTCCAGGAAGATGTTTTCCAGTGAAAAAATATAATGGCTTTACCTTTACCAATATAGTAAATATGAATGTCAGGCAAGTGTCCTGTTTCAAATAGGCAACATACACTCATGGTACAAAATTTCAAAGTAAACCAAAGGGCACCCTATATAATCTAGGTCTCCTTCCCAGTCTCCAACTCCTAGAGACAAGCACCATGGCTATTTCTTATGTGGCCTCTGGGATGTACTCTATGCATTTATTAAACATATTATCCTGGACACTATTGTGGTCACCTGCAATTCACTCCTCACCCTCTTCCTTCTCTTCTCTGTATCCCGGGAGGCTAAGCCCTTACAGGCTATTATTTCCCAAGGTCCTGGGTCAGCTGATAGGTGTATTTTGTTTCTCAGCTCTTGTATCACTTACTGAACCAATTTCCTGAATTAAATGATCTCTGTGTGAAAAACCTCGAGTGGTTTCTGTCTTTCTATTTGGACTGAGTGTTTCCCTCTTTGTTAAAACTCTTGGTTCACTGAAAATCTTAACAAATTCACATATATCTTTTCTTTTTTTTTTCACTCAAATGGTGGCATGTTACAATTGGTGTTATCTGTATCTTCCTTTTTTTGCTCACTGATATGCCTTGGGAGTTTTGTTTTTGTTTTTTTTGAGTTTTTTTTCATATCAGTGTATAGAAATGTGCCTCTTTTATTTTTAATGTTTACCCAGGATATGGTTTATTCAACCAGAACCCCATTAATCAACCTCTATGGCGTTTCCAGGTTTTTGCAATTCTAAAGAATTTCTGGCGAATATGTGAATATTCTTGTACGTATGTCACTTCACCCATATGGAGGTTTAGCTGCAGGATAAATACCTAGAAGTGGAAATGCTGAGTAGATACATTTATGGCGTTGATAGAGATTGCCAACTGACGGTCCCATGAGCAATGTTTGAGTGGATGCAGGCCCAGCTGAGAGAATTTTGGGGGGCAGGACTGTGAGTATCCCAAGGGCAGGGACTGTGTTCTTTTGCTCACCAGTGCATCCCCAGTGCCTCACGCGATGGTGGGAGATTCTCAATAAATATCTGTTGAATGAAATTTAAAAGTGGAGCGAGGCCATGGCCAAGGTCAGGTCAGCACCCTCCTGGCTCTGCCACTGACCGGCTAAATAGCCTTGAACCAAGTCCCTGAGACTCCATGATCCCAGAGCCCTCTCGAGCTCTCACTACCTGAAATTGAGGGCTTCCAAACCAGGCAGACCATCCAAATCATTGACAGAA
This sequence comes from Symphalangus syndactylus, assembly GCF_028878055.3. NCBI lineage: Eukaryota > Metazoa > Chordata > Mammalia > Primates > Hylobatidae > Symphalangus > Symphalangus syndactylus. The sequence continues at coordinate 27,506,919 of NC_072427.2, read as the reverse complement.
CTTTAAAAACAACAGACTCTGGGTTGCATTCAGGAATTTAGCTACAATAATTCTGTAGTAGAAGCCTTCAGTGGACTCTGTGAGCCACCACCCAGACCGTCCCGTAGGAATGAATGACTTTCTCCCCAGCTACTGGGCATGCTGCTGGCAGGAAGCCCTCAGCTAGCTGGCAGTCCTCTTTGAGAGGTGCCTCAGCTGGAGACAGCAGCCTTGCCCAAGGTCAGATCCCTTCCCTGAGGTAACTGCATCTAACGACTGATGAACATGGGGCATAAATGTCTGGCCCCCTCACCCCAACTTAGAGCAACTCTGAAGGAGCATCCCATCTTCAGAGCTCCCCATAGGGTCAGCTGAGGCCTCTCTTGAGACTGTCCAATCCTGCTTTCCATCCCTCCCTTCCACAAGTGTGGATCCTCACAACACTGACAAACTGTCGGAACTCTGAACTCTAAACTCCATCTTGGGGTCTGCTTCCCAGAGAGCCTGGCCTGTGACAGGGCCCTAGAATCTGTAATTTTAAAAAATGTTTTTCTTTTTTGTTTTTGAGACAGGTTCTCACTCTTACTCAGACTGGAGTGCAGTGGTGTGGTCATAGCTCACCTCAAACTCCTGGTATCAAGGGATCCTCCCACCTCAGCCTCCTGAGTAGCTGGGACTATTGGCATGAACCACCACGCCCTGCTAATTTAAAGAAAAAAGAAATTGTAGAGATGGGGGTAGAGGCATGTCTCTCTATGTTGCCCAGGCTGGTCCCATATTCCTGGGCTCAAATAATCTTCCCATCTCAGCGTCCCAAAGTGCTGGGATTACAGGCATGGGCCACCGTGCCCTACCTAGAAAGTGTATTTTCTTTTCTTTTTTTTTTTTTTTTTTTGGAGTACAGTGGTACGATCTCAGCTCACTGCAACCTCTGTCTCCTGGGTTCAAGCCATTCTCCTGCCTCAGCCTCCCGAGTAGTTGGAATTACAGGCACCCGCCACCACACCTGGCTAATTTCTGTATTTTTAGTAGAGACGGGATTTCACCATGTTGGACAGGCTGGTCTCGAACTCCTGACCTCAGGTGATCTGCCTTCCTCGGCCTCCCAAAATGCTGGGATTACAGGCATGAGCCACTGTGCCCAGCTGAAAGTGTATTTTCAACCAGACATTCTCCTCCTAAGTGATATAACCTCTAGCCTCCCACCTTCTGTAAAGTTACTTTGTATGCACAAGTTCTTCACATTTTTACTTTCTTGGTGCCATGGACCCCTGCTCAGAATAATGTTTTTAAATACATTTTTAAAAATACATACTGAGGCTGGGCATGGTGGCTCACACCTATAGTCCCAACAACTTGGGAGGCTGAGGCAGGAGGATTGTTAAGCTCAGGAGTTCCAGACCAGCCTGGGCAACATAGTGAGACCCAGTCTCTAAAAAATAATTTAAAAATTAGCCGGGCGTGGTAGCACATAACCATGGTCCCAGCTACTTGGGAGGCTGAGGTGGGAGGATCACCTGGGCCTGGGAGGTCAAGGCTCCAGTGAACCAAGATTGTACCACTGCACTCCAGCCTGGGTGACAGAACGAGACCCTTGCTCAGAAAAAAAGAGACAAAAAATAAAAAAGAAAAAACCAAAAACAGAATTACAAAGGCAACCAATTATATTGAGATTTGCTTATCAAAATATTTTTTTAATTGGAAATAGAAATATATTTTTCTTTATTAACCCATCAATTAAGATCCAGCAGTGGGCCAGGCACGGTGGCTCATGCCTGTAATCCCAGCACTTTGGGAATCTGAGACCAGCAGATCACTTGAGGTCAGGAGTTTGAGACCAGCCTGGCCAGCATGGTGAAACTCCGTCTCTACTAAAAATACAAAAAATTAGCTGGATGTGGTGGCACGTGCCTGTAATCCCAATTACTCAGGAGGCTGAAGCAGGAGAATCGCTTGAACCCAGGAGGCAGAGGTTGCAGCGAGCTGAGATCATGCCACTGCACTCCAGCTTGGGTGACAGAGTGAGATTCCATCTCAAAAAAAAAAAAAAAAAAAAAAAAAAATCCAGCAGGGCAGTGTGTCTAATAACTACCGTAATTTTGAAGTCGTGAAGAGCGTAAACCATATCTCAAGACACCTGTAGCCATTGTGATGTGATGTGAAAATATCAGTGAATTCTGTGGGACAGAATGCCAAGTGCTGCTAAAACTGCTGGGATTTGTTGTCTGCATTCATAATGGAAGGAAATGCGATCTTCAGTTAGAGGGTAGGGAAAATAGAGATGTCCTTTTTTATTATGATTCATCTCAGTCCACAGACCTTCTGAATTTCGTCAGTGACACCCTGCTGCACTGCATGCCCTCTCCAGTGGGTTCCTTGGTCTGGTGAGTGTTTTCATCATAAATCTCCAGGTGGGCTTTATCTCTTGCCAGCAAGGGAGTAGAAGATTTTCCAACAAAGGGTGGGTGAGATGTCTGGGGCCCTTCGGTGGGAAAAGGCAGGGAACGCTGAGCCTAGGGCATTGCTGAGCTGCACAGCAGAACCCACGTGCCTGCCTTGGCCAACCCTAGGCTCCCAGTTAGAGCACCTTTCCAGTTATACCAAAACAAGGTGCCAAATTGTTTTCCAGGTCCTCCAAGGAGGTTGTCTCTTCCTCCTGTCAGTGTGGGTTGAGCTTTCTCTGCCTTTGATCCTGATGCTTCATGAAAAGCCAGAAGGCTTGTGTCCTGGTAGGACATCCCTCAGTTAGGACCCACAGCAAGGTTACACGCCTGTTCAATTAGGGATAAAATCCATTCAAAGTACGTTAACTCCCTCACTTCTTTGAATAAGTAACTGTGGATCATCTGCCCCACAGCCTGCACTGTGGAAACAGAAGCAGTCATGCTGAGGGGGGGTGGCATCTGCTGAGCGTCTCAGAGGCAGGATTAGAAGAACGTGAGAACCCTGAGGAGGGCAGGCAGAGGTATGGGAAGTGGGTAGCTTTCTTAAAGAGGATCTTCCTGAAGTCTGGGCTGCTGACAGCCCATGACAAGATGAAAACCTTGCCCACTAAAATGCATGCCCCATTCCCCACCCCAGGGCCACCTTGCACTGAGTGACGTCAAGAAAGGGACACTTCTGCATCCAACCGCGTCACCCACTAGCCAGGTGATGGCAAATCATTCATGTCTTTAACTTCAGTTTTCTCATCTCTAAAATGGGACAATGATACCAAGCTGGCCAGCCTCATGGGGTTGTTGAGGCCATACTGGGGATTGTTTGAGAGTTTGTAAACCCTAAGATCTGGTGAAATGAGTTCACATGTAGAGGGGAGGATGTGGATGCAGATGGGAAACGAGGGCTGCTGTGTTCAGACGTGCAGGTTGTTCACTGGTCAAAGGAGTCTGGCTTTCCTACTCCGCTTGCCAGATATCCCAGCTCCTACCCCACTTGCCAAGCCATTCACCCTGGCACCGGGCTGTGGAAGGCAGGCCTTTTTCCACTGCACATAGTGTCCCTGCTTGCCCTTGTAAACCCAGGCCACATTCAGATGCAGGGAGGAAGTGAACCTTCTGCCTGTTCTCTGACAGGCTTTTGTGGAGCTCTTAGATCATAATTACTTAATGGACACATAGTGCAGGAATCTTAACTAGTTTCTATTATCTATGAAAATAAACAGTAGATAGGTGGGGTTTTTTTTTTTTCATTTTAATAATTTAATACAACAGTAAATAAAGCTGCAGCCTAGAGGGCAGACTGCTACTGAAGAGAGGTGGCGGTGACCTGATTGTGTGACAGGGAGACATTCATGTTGGCTTTACGGACCACCCACAGGCAGCTGCATCATCCAGAGCTGCCTCTAAATTCTCCCTCTTGTCTCCTGGAATTCCAACTTTATTACTGTTTTCAGTATAGGACCCCTAGTTTTGGAGGTTTGCAAAACCTCCACTTGCTTTCTCTGATCCCCTACACTGAGAACACAGTGGGTCCTCCATGGATCCAAGGGATGTGGGGTTGGCGGGGAGTGGTCAGCTCTCAGCAGGGGGTGATGCTTTGGATCCTGAGGCTGCAGAGAAGGATAACTCTGGTAGGCTGAATAATGCCTCTCCAAATGCCCACCCTTTAATCCCCAGAAAGTGTGACTGTTACCTTAGGTGGCAAAAGGGACTTTGAAGTTGTGATTAGATTAAGGATCTTGAGATGAAAAGATTATCTTGCTTTATCTGTGTGACCCCAATGTGATCACAGGGTCCTTATAAGAAGGAGAGGGAGGAGATCAAAGTGGGTGGTTGGAGAAGGCCATGTGACCACGGAAGCAGAGACTGGAGTGATGTAGCCATGAGCCAAAGAACACTGGCAGCCACTGGGAGCTGGAAGAGGCAAGGAACAGACTCTCCCTTGGATCCTGCAGAAAAAAAACAGCCTTGGCCACACCCTGATTTTAGCCTGGTAAGGCTTATTTCAGACTTCTGAACTCCAGAACTGTAAGATAATACATCCATGTTGCAAGCTACTAAGTGTATGGCCATTTGTTACAGCAGCCAAGGAAACTAATACAGTGATACACCTGGTATTGTACACCATGGCCTTTCATGATCCAAAATACCCAGTGTGAAGCTAGTATGATTTCAGGAACACCCAGAGTACCAGTACACCAAATCTTCATCCCTGTGTCTGAAGTTCCATCGTCAGAGCAAACAATAACAAACGATTTTTTTTTTTTTTTTTTTTTTTGAGATGGAGTATCACCATGTTCCCGGGGCTAGAGTGCAGTGGCTATTCTCAAACACAATCATATTGTACCACAGACTTGAACTCCTGGCTCAAGCAATCATCCCGCCGCAGCCTTCCGAGTAACTAGGATTAGAGGTGCATGCACTGTGCCAGGCAATAATGGCAAACATTTAACGAGTGCTTGTTTGTGGTAACAAAAACGCCTAGTAAAGGCTGTCGCCCTTTAGTAGACAGCTTCTCAGCTCTGATTATTAATTAGAATTCTCTGAGAGTACTAAAATCACAGGCAGCAAAGTCCCACCCAGAAGTTTTCGGATCAGAATCCCAGAGATAGAACCTGGGTTTCTGTATCTTTCTTTGTTTTTGTTTTTGAGAAAGGGTCTTCTTCTGTCACCCGGGCTGTAGTGCAGTGGCATGACCGTGGCTCACTGCGGCCTTAACCTCCCAGGCTCAAGCAATCCTCCTGCTTTGGCCTCCTGAGTAGCTGGGACCGCAGGTGTGCACCACCATGCCTGGCTAATTTTTTTATTTGTATTTTCTGTAGAGACAGGTTTTTGCCATGTTGCTCAGGCTGATCTCGAACTCCTGGGCTCAAGTGATCTTCCTGCTTTGGCCTCCCAAAATGCTGGGATTCTATATCTTTTAAGTGCCCCACAGATGATTTTAATGTGCCCAAAGTTGTGTCAAAGCATAATTTTCAAAAATTTAAAAGACAAAACTCTTATACAAACATATAGTGAACACAAGTGAAAGATTTTTTTAACTCATGAATAAGGGAACCCAGCACCCAGCAGAATGGCAAAGCTGGTTCAAAGGAAGATATTAGAAATTGAGGTATGGTCAGTGAAAAAAGAATGCTGGCTACTTAAGATGGCTAAGTCAGAATGCTGGTTACTTAAGATAGCTAAGTAACATACAAAACTGATTAATGTCCTGCAGGACAACCAAATCATAAACTTCAGGGTTATTCTTTTTGAAGTATATAGAAATTAATTACAACATCAATTTTCTACAGTTAACATCAATTTTTACAAAGTCTGGGCACTAATCAATGGTAAATAGTAAGTCAGACATACTCTAAGGAGACTTTTAAAGGGTACGTAATACTCCTTTTGCTTTATTTCCTAGTTTTGGATAATTTCTCTGAGTTAGGGCAAGTGGTGGTCCCTGTTAAAATGCAGGTTCCCATGGATCAGAAATGCTTCCCACTGATTTTAGGAGTCCATTCATGCCTTTATTAGTCCGATAGACATTCCTCGAGCACCTACTGAGCACATGGCCCTCGGGGGGCTATGGTGATGAATAGGACACTGCTGCTGCCCTCACATTTGGTATCTAGGAGAAGGGCACAGACACAGATAATCCACACATGAGCCAGCAGGTCTGTACAAAGTGAAGTGCCCTGGGATTTAACAGAGAGAAAAAAAAATCTATGGAAGGGGAAAACGGGAAAGTGCCAGTGGACCTGGGCTTAAAAGGATGGTAAGATTTCTTTCTTTCCTTTTTTTTTTTTTTTTTTTTTTTGAGACAGCCTCTCACTCTGTTGCCCAGGCTGGAGTGCAGTGGCGCAATCTCAGTTCACTACAACCTCCGCCTCCTGGGTTCAAGGGTTCAAGCAATTCTTCTGCTTCAGCCTCCTGAGTAGTTGGGATTACAGGTGCGTGCCATCAAACACAGCTAATTTTTGTGTTTTTAGTAGAGACAGAGTTTCGCCATGTTGGCCAGGCTGGTCTCAAACTCCTGACCTCAAGTCATCTGCCCGCCTCAGCCTCCCAAACTGCTGGGATTACAGGCGTGAGCCACCGTGCCCGTCCAGGATGGTAAGATTTCAATAGGAGAACGTGGGAATGAAAAGCACTCTGGGGGGAAGGCATGGGCAAAGCCTCCGAGGCAGGAAAGCAGCAGACATGTTTAGAGGAATGGTGAGCAGCCTAACTTGATGATGCAAAGAGCTTGCTTAGCGAGAGAATGAGGTAGGACAAATAGTCAAAAATGGGATCCCAGAGTAGCTTGAATGCCAAGCTAAGGGATCTGGACTTTATCCAGTTGAAAACCAACAACTATTGCTGGTTTGGGGACACAGATGGGCATGTTTAGCTTGTGGAGAAGGGACTGGATGGGCCTATGGGGCATGGAGGGAAGAGTCCCCATGCCCCATGACAAGAGCTTTGAACATCTCTGGGTGCAACCTGACTTTCACTTGGATCCTGCCTTTCTCTTACCTGAATAGAAGCCCTTCAGGTTTATCCCCTTTGAAATGCACTGCAAGTTTTGAGACCAGCAGAGGCAGGGGTGGAGAAGGGCCTGTGCCATGTTGCCATAGGATGTTTGGGAAGAGAGGCCCCCTTCCTCTCAGGCTTCCAAGTGCTGGACCAGGTCCCAGGGAGGCCATCGCCCTATCAGGTCTTCTCCCTCTCCCTCATGTAGGAGGCACTGCTTTGCCAGCCCCGCCCCTCAGACACTCCTAGCCAAGCCATCCTGGGGCAGAGCGTGGGATCTGAGAATGACAATCTTGGAGTCAGGTCAAACAGAGTTCAATTTTTTCTTTTTCTGAGACAGAGTCTTGGTATGTTGCCCAGGCTGGAGGGCAGTGGCGCGATCTCGGCTCACGACAACGTCTGCCTCCCAGGTTCAAGCAATTCTCCTGCCTCAGCCACCCGAGTAGCTGGGATTACAGACATGCACCACCACGCCCAGCTAATTTTTGTATTTTTAGTGGAGACGGAGTTTCACCATATTGGCCAGGCTGGTCTTGAGCTCCTGACCTCAAGTGATCCCCCCACCTCAGCCTCCCAAAGTGCTAGGATTACAGGCGTGAGCCACCATGCCCAGCCCAGAATTCAAATTTTGTCTCCAGCACTTTATTTTATTTATTTATTTTTTTTGGAGACAGGGTCTTGCTCTATCACCCAGGCTGGAGTGCAGCTGTGCACACTCCTGGGCTCAAGCAATCCTCCTGCCTCAGCCTCCTATAGCTGGGACTATAGGCAGATGCCATCACACCTGTCTATATCTATATCTATATATATATATATATTTTTTTTTTTAGAGATGGGATCTCACTATGTTGCCCAGGCTAGTCTCAAACTCCTGGGCTCAAGCGATCTTCCCACCTCAGTCTCCCAAAATGTTGGAATTACAGATGTGAGCCACCATGCCCGGCCTCTGAACTTTCTTGCCATGTAACTTCAGCAGCCTGAGCCTCCAATTTCTCAGATGTAAAACAGAGATAATAATAGTGCCTCCCTCCTCATGTTGACACGGGAGCACATGCAGTAATGCCTGAGAACACCAACACTAAGCCTGGCCTACAGTGTGTGCTCAAGCATGGGGCTAGGGGTGTCAGCAATAAGCCCCACCTGCTCTTTGGAACCTTTTTTGCCTTGGTAGATTTTGGAGAGGAAGAAAGCTTGAGAAGAAGGACACCTGGGTTTTGGTCTTTTGACAGGGAAGGAATCCAGTGTTTCAGCTTGGGCAAGTCCCTGCCCTTGGGGGGACTTCAACTTCCTCCTTTGTGAAATGTTGAGGCATAGGTGGGTGATGCGGGCTAGGCAGAAGATCTCTGGACCTTTTCAGCCCCAGAGTTCATTTTATTCATGTCTGCATGCCTCTGTCCCCTCAGTGAGTGTTTACTGAGCCCCTACTATTGTCAGGCCTTGTGCTGGGCAATGGGACACAGCCAAGAACAAGGAGGACACCATCTTTACCCACGAGGGCCAAGGCTACCTCCCAGGTCCCACTATGCTCTCATTTTAGAGCCACTGGGAAGGCCTGGTGTGGGCACCTTATGCGGGTTCTCAGGGAATGAGCACTCAACTCGGTGCCAGGCCAGCACCGGGTGCTGAGGCTGCACAGGGCCCTGCCCCTTGAGGGCACACAGTCGGGGTGGGGAGGGGGGTTCCCAGTTGTATGGGAATGTGGAGGAGAGAACCACACCTCCATTTGGATGGGTCAGGAAAGACTTCATAGAACAGAGCCCTGTAATGGGTGGTTTTCCAGTATAAGAGGGAGAGGGCGTTCCAGGCAGAAGTAACAGCAGACACAGGGCCTGGAGGTGTTCCCTGCACGGGAGGAGCTGGAGACTGGTAAGTAGAGAGGTAGGCGGAGAACACTGAATGGCCTATGCTGTGGAATTTGGACTTCATCCTGCAGACTATGAGGATAGAGATACTTAAGAAGGGGTGTCAGGTGACCCTATTTACACTGGAGGATGGTCACTCTGGCTGAAGTGTGGAGGATGGGTTGGCTGAGGCAGGAATAGAGGCAGGGCAGCTGGTGCCCACACAGGAGAAACCAGAGGACCATGGGGGTCAGTGGCGGCAGCAGGGATGGGAGGAGGGATCGTGTGAGGTGGAAGGCCAGGGCTTGGTGGTGGGTTGGATATGGGCCAGGGGAGTCTAAGAGGCCTCCAGGATGCTGGCTAGAGCACAGGGAGGTTGGTGGTGCTGGTCACTGAGGTAGGGAAGAGGAAGTGGAGCAGGGCGGGGCAGAGGCCTGGAGATGATGCGTATGTTTGCAACAGGGAATCTCAGGAGGAGAGGCCCTTCAGGCACCTGGCTACCTGTGCCTGAAGAGGAGCAGGGGAGATGAGTTTTGTGGGTGTTGACAGTGGCCAGGTGAGAAGGAAACACAGGCATAAAGGACTGAGTGCAGGGAGGCCATTTGAATGAGAAAACAGAGGACTGAGGCAGAACTCAAAGGGCCACCACCACTTTAAAAATCTGTCTTCTTGGCTGGGTGCAGTGGCTCATGCCTGTAACCACAGCACTTTGGGAGGCCAAGGTGGGTGGATCTCTTGAGGTCAGGAGTTTGAGACCAGCCTGGCCAACGTGGTGAAACCCCATCTCTACTAAAAATACAAAAATTAGCTGGGTATGGTGGCGCTCACCTGTAATTCCAGCTACTCAAGAGGATGAGGTGGGAGGATCGCTTGAATCCAGGAGGCAGAAGCTGAATTGAACCAAGATCCTGCCACTGCCCTCAAGCCTGGGCAACAAAGCAAAACTCCATAAAAAAATAATAATAATAATATGTTTTCTTCTGATTGTTCTGATTTTAAGAGTAATATATGCTCATTGCAAAAAATTGTGTCCAGCTTTTTGGCATCACTCCTTGTTGGCAAAGATATTGTTTATTCATTCAATACACTCATTTTTAAATTTTTATTTATTTTTTATTATACTTTAAGTTCTAGGGTACATGTGCACAATGTGCAGGTTTGTTGCATATGTATACATGTGCCATGTTGGTTTGCTGCACCCATTAACTCGTCATTTACATTAGGTATATCTCCTAATGCTATCCCTCCCCCCTCCTCCCACCCCACGACAGGCCCCAGTGTGTGATGTTCCCCACACTGTGTTCAAGTGTTCTCGTTGTTCAATTCCCACCTATAAGTGAGAACATGCAGTGTTTGGTTTTCTCTCCTTGTGATAGTTTGCTCAGAATGATGGTTTCCAGCTTCTTCATCCATGTCCCTACGAAGAAGACATGAACTCATCCTTTTTTATGGCTGCATAGTATTCCATGATGTATATGTGCCACATTTTCTTAATCCAGTCATCATTGATGGACATTTGGGTTGGTTCCAAGTCTTTGCTATTGTGAATACTGCCGTAGTAAACATACGTGTGCATGTGTCTTTATAGCAGCATGATTTATAATCCTTTGGGTATATACCCAGTAATGGGATGGCTGGGTCAAATGGTATTTCTAGTTCTAGATCCTTGAGGAATCGCCACACTGTCTTCCACAATGGTTGAACTAGTTTACAGTCCCACCAACAGTGTAAAAGTGTTCCTATTTCTCCACATCCTCTCCAGCACCTGTTGTTTCCTGACTTTTTAATGATCGCCGTTGTAACTGGTGTGAGATGGTATCTCATTGTGGTTTTCATTTGCATTTCTCTGATGGCCAGTGATGATGAGCATTTTTTCATGTGTCTGTGGGCTGCATAAATGTCTTTTTTTGAGAAGTGTCTGTTCATATCCTTTGCCCACTTTTTGATGGGGTTCTTTGGTTTTTTCTTGTAAATTTGTTTAAGTTCTTTGTCGATTCTGGATATTAGCACTTTGTCAGATGGGTAGATTGTAAAAATTTTCTCCCATTCTGTAGGTTGCCTGTTCACTCTGATGGTAGTTTCTTTTGCTGTGCAGAAGCTCTTTAGTTAAACTAGATCCCATTTGTCAATTTTGGCTTTTGTTGCCATTGCTTTTGGTGTTTTAGTCATGAAGTCCTTGCCCTTGCCTATGTCCTGAATGGCATTGCCTAGGTTTTCTTCTAGGGTTTTTATGGTTTTAGGTCTAACATTTAAGTCTTTAATCCATCTTGAATTAATTTTTGTATAAGGTGTAAGGAAAGGATCCAGTTTTAGCTTTCTACATATGGCTAGCCAGTTTTCCCAGCACCATTTATTAAATAGGGAATCCTTTCCCCATTTCTTGTTTTTGTCAGGTTTGTCAAAGATCAGATGGTTGTAGATGTGTGGTATTATTTCTGAGGGCTCAGTTCTGTTCCATTGGTCTGTATATCTGTTTTGGTAGCAGTACCATGCTGTTACAGTTACTGTAGCCATGTAGTATAGTTTGAAGTCAGGTAGCCTGATGCCTCCAGCTTTGTTCTTTTGGCTTAGGATTGTCTTGGCAATGCAGACTCTTTTTTGGTTCCATATGAACCTTAAAGTAGTTTTTTCCAATTCTGTGAAGAAAGTCAGTGGTGGCTTGATGGGGATGGCATTGAATCTATAAATTACCTTGGGCAGTATGGCCATTTTCAAGATATTGATTCTTCCTATCCATGAGCATGAAATGTTCTTCCATTTGTTTGTGTCCTCTTTTATTTCGTTGAGCAGTGGTTTGTAGTTCTCCTTAAAGAGGTCCTTCACATCCCTTGTAAGTTGGATTCCTAGGTATTTTATTCTCTTTGAAGCAATTGTGAATAGGAGTTCACTCATGACTTGGCTCTCTGTTTGTCTGTTATTGGTGTATAGGAATGCTTGTGATTTTTACACATTGATTTTGTATCCTGAGACTTTGCTGAAGTTGCTTATCAGCTTCAGGAGATTTGGGGCTGAGACGATGGGGTTTTCTAAATATACAATCATGTCATCTGCAAACAGGGACAATTTGACTTCCTCTTTTCCTAATTGAATACCCTTTATTTCTTTCTCCTGCTTGATTGCCCTGGCCAGAACTCCCAACACTATGTTGAATAGGAGTGGTGAGAGAGGGCATCCTTGTCTTGTGCCAGTTTTCAAAGGGAATGCTTCTAGTTTTTGCCCACTCAGTATGATATTGGCTGTGGGTTTGTCATAAATAGCCCTTATTATTTTGAGATATGTCCCATCAATACCTAGTTTATTGAGAGTTTTTAGCATGAAGGGCTGTTGAATTTTGTCCAAGGCCCTTTCTGCATCTATTGAGATAATCATGTGGTTTTTGTTTTTGGTTCTGTTTATATGCTGGATTACGTTTATTGATTTGCGTATGTTGAACCAGCCTTGCATCCCAGGGATGAAGCCAACTTGATCATGGTGGATAAGCTTTTTGATGTCCTGCTGGATTCCATTTGCCAGTATTTTATTGAGGATTTTTGCATAGATGTTCATTAGGGATATTGGTCTAAAATTCTCTTTTTTTGTTGTGTCTCTGCCAGGCTTTGGTATCAGGATGATGCTGGCTTCATAAAATGAGTTAGGGAGGATTCCCTCTTTTTCTGTTGATTGGAATAGTTTCAGAAGGAATGGTACCAGCTCCTCTTTATACCTCTGGTAGAATTCAGCTGTGAATCTGTCTGGTCCTGGACTTTTTTTGGTTGGTAGGCTCTTAATTGTTGCCTCAATTTCAGAGCCTGTTATTGGTCTATTTAGGGGTTCAACTTCTTCCTGGTTTAGTCTTGGGAGGGTGTATGTGTCCAGGAATTTATCCATTTCTTCTAGATTTTCTAGTTTATTTGTGTAGAGGTGTTTATAGTATTCTCTGATGGTAGTTTGTATTTCTGTGGGATCAGTGGTGATACCCCTTTATCATTTTTTATTGCATCTACTTGATTCTTCTCTCTTTTCTTCTTTATTAGTCTTGCTAGCAGTCTATCAATTTTGTTGATCAAAAAACCAGCTCCTGGATTCATTGATTTTTTTGAAGGGTTTTTTATGTCTCTATCTCCTTCAGTTCTGCTCTGATCTTAGTTATTTCTTGCCTTCTGCTAGCTTTTGAATGTGTTTGCTCTTGCTTCTCTAGTTCTTTTAATTGTGATGTTAGGGTGTCAATTTTAGATCTTTCCTGCTTTCTCTTGTGGGCATTTAGTGCTATAAATTTCCCTCTACACACTGCTTTAAATGTGTCCCAGAGATTCTGGTATGTTGTGTCTTTGTTCTCACTGGTTTCAAAGAACATCTTTATTTCTCCCTTCATTTCGTTATGTACCCAGTAGTTCTTCAGGAGCAGGTTGTTCAGCTTCCATGTAGTTGAGCAGTTTTGAGTGAGTTTCTTAATCCTGAGCTCTAGTTTGATTGCACTGTGGTCTGAGAGACAGTTTGTTATAATTTCTGTTCATTTATATTTGCTGAGGAGTGCTTTACTTCCAATTATGTGGTCAATTTTGGAATAAGTGCAATGTAGTGCTGAGAAGAATGTATGTTCTGTTGATTTGGGGTGGAGAGTTCTGTAGATGTCTATTAGGTCCACTTGGTGCAGAGCTGAGTTCAATTCCTGGATATCCTTGTTAACTTTCTGTCTGGTTGATCTGTCTGATGTTGACAGTGGGGTGTTGAAGTCTCCCATTATTATTGTGTGGGAGTCTAAGTCTCTTTGTAGGTTTCTAAGGGCTTGCTTTATGAATCTGGGTGCTCCTGTATTGGGTGCATATATATTTAGGATAGTTAGCTCTTCTTGTTGAATTGATCCCTTTACCATTATGTAATGGCCTTCTTTGTCTGTTTTGATCTTTGTTGGTTTAAAGTCTGTTTTATCAGAGACTAGGATTGCAACCTCTGCTTTTTTTTGTTGTTTTCCATTTGCTTGGTCGATCTTCCTCCATCCCTTTATTTTGAGCCTATGTGTGTCTCTGCACATGAGATGGGTTTCCTGAATACAGCACACTGATGGGTCTTGACTCTTTATCCAGTTTGCCAGTCTGTGTCTTTTAATTGGAGCATTTAGCCCATTTACATTTAAGGTTAATATTGTCATGTGTGAATTTGATCCTGTGATTATGATGTTAGCCGGTTATTTTGCTCATTAGTTGATACAGTTTCTTCCTAGCATCAATGGTCTTTACAATTTGGCATGTTTTTACAGTGGCTGGTACCAGTTGTTCCTTTCCATGTTTAGTGCTTCCTTCAGGAGCTCTTGTAAGGCAGGCCTGCTGGTGACAAAATCTCTCAGCATTTGTTTGTCTGTAAAGGATTTTATTTCTCCATTTATGAAGCTTAGTTTGGCTGGATACGAAATTCTGGGTTGAAAATTCTTTTCTTTAAGAATGTTGAATATCGGCCCCCACTCTCTTCTGGCTTGTAGAGTTTCTGCCGAGAGATCAGCTGTTAGTCTGATGGGCTTCCCTTTGTGGGTAACCCGACCTTTCTTTCTGGCTGCCCTTAACATTTTTTCCTTCATTTCAACTTTGGTGAATCGGACAATTATGTGTCTTGGAGTTGCTCTTATCTTTGTGGTGTTCTCTGTATTTCCTGAATTTGAATGTTGGCCTGCCTTGCTAGGTTGGGGAAGTTCTCCTGGATAATATACTGAAGAATGTTTTCCAACTTGGTTCCATCTCAGGTCAGCCCTACCTGGGCCTCTTTAAGGATCTGGCTTCTGCAGTTATCGCCTCGCCTTCCCACACTGTCCATCTCCCTTTCTCTGCAGGGCCACTCTCATCCATGCATAAACATCCTCTTAGGAAACCTTAGCATGGCCCCACATTAACCCATTTCTCTTTTCCTTTTCCCAGCACATCTCCAAGGAGTTGTCTATATTTGGTGTCCCCACTCTTCTGTTTCACTGCCCATTCTTTCCTCACCCCATTGTGGCATTTTGAATAGGTGCTTGTAACATAGTACAAAAGAAGCACATGATGAAAAGTAAGCTTCTCTCCACTCCTGGTCCCAGCCACCCGGTTTCCCTCCCCAGAGCCAACTGATGTTACTCATTTCTTGGTGTCCTTGGTATATGTAAATGCCTCTGTCCACTCTAATGGGGCTCTTCTATCCATGCTGACTCTAAAAAGGCCCTTCTCAGAGTCACCAGTGACCTATACCAGCCCAGAGCTGCAGATCATTTCTCTGTCTTCATCTTACTCAAATTCCCAGCAGCATTTGACGTGGTGACTAATTCCGCTAGCTCCTCCTCCTTTGTCTCCAGCCGTTTTTCCTAGTCTCATCTGCTGGCTTCTCCTCCTCCATCAGTTCTCTAAAGGGTAGCATGCCCAGGGCTCAGTCTTCTCTTTTATCCCTTCCTAAGTGTTCTCTGTTCTCAGTCCTGTAGCTTCAACACTTTCTATGTGCTGACGACCCTCACATTTAAAAAAAATCTCCAACCCATCTCTAAACTCACATCCAACTTCCTAAATATTATTCCTCATGGATAGTTAATGGCATCTCAAACTTAAAGAAATAATAGTTTTTTCAGCCAGGCGCGGTGGCTCTCACCTGTAATCCCAGCACTTTGGGAGGCCGAGGTGGGTGGATAGCCTGAGGTCAGGAGTTCGAGACCAGCCTGGCCAACATGGTGAAACCCCGTCTCTACTAAAAATACAAAAATTAGCCTGGCGTGATGGTGCACTCTGTAATCTGTAATTAATCTGTAATCTCAGCTACTCGGGAGGCTGAGGCACGAGAATCACTTGAACGCAGGAGGCAGAGATTGCAGTGAGCCGAGATTGTGCCACTGCACTCCAGCCTGGGTGACAGGGCGAGACTCTGTCTCAAAAAGAAAAAAAAAAAAAAGAAAGAAATACTAGTTTTCTCCTCCAAATGATGCCACCATTCACCCATTTGCTCAGACAACTGAGCTCAACTCTTGCACGAGCATCCAATTCATCAGAAGGACTCATCAGCTCCCTTTGCAGGATATATCCTAAATCTAGCCTCTTCTCACACCTCCACAACTGCCCCCAGTCAAGCCACCATTGTCTGTCAAATGGAATACAACAGCTTCTTCCCCAAACTGCCACAGTTCAGCCAGGGTGAGCTTTGACAATATCACTCCTCTGCTTGAGACACAGCTTATTCTACCACCTTACCATGGCCCTGTATGGTCTACCCCCTCCTCCAGACCCCCACCCTGTCTCACTCCACTCCTCCACTTTCCTGGAATGTGGTGACACACGCTGTCGGCCCCTTACTGGTCCTTCTCTTTGGAATGCCCTTCCTCTAGACCTTCAGCGGTTGCCTCCTTCTCATGAACTCTCATGTTTATGCCCCATAACATGTGTTTGGAATGCAAGCTCCTTGAGAACAAGGCCTCTGATTTGCTTCATACTCTTTATCCCCTGTACCTAGGATCAATGCCTGGCACATGGTAAGAACTTAATCAACATTTGCTGATTGACTCCTGAAACGAAAGAGCAAGCTGATAAGGATAAGGTCTGTAAGAGCTGGGACTCCTTCCTAGCATCATCATAATCATCTGTGGTCTCTTTAGAGGTTTTTTTTTTTTTTTTTTTTTTTTTTTTTTTTTTTTTTTTTTTTTTTTTTTTTTTAAGTTCTCAAACACAGCCTTCTCCATCAATCCTGCCTAACTTAACAACTGAGACTCGGCCGAGGTCAGAAAGGTAGTCCTATTTAACTTCTTCCTCCACTGTCCTTACACTGAAAACCCAGTAAAATTGTCATTCAGCCACATTGTACCCAGGCTAATAAGTACAGAGCCTTCTCTCCCTGTATTCCTTACCTTACCCCCACCCTGCCACCCCCTGTCTTTCCCCAGGGGTATCAAGAGGAGACAAGCTGGCTTCGCATCAGACCTAGGAGAAGTGGGAAGGGCTTGCGCACTAACTAATCTCCCTATGGGGAGATGTAAAATTTGCCCATAAATAAAACATTTTATTATTTAGCTTGAACGTTAAATTTCATCGGCATGCAGCATGTGTTTTATTATCTGTGCCAGACACTAACATGTACTTAAAAATGAAATTCTGGAACGCTGCCCTGGCTTGCAGAATGCTAGTAAAGAAATTCTAATACGGTCTTCGAGAGATGCTCCAGACCTCGCCTTCCAAAATGGCACGGACAATCAGCATTTTTACATTCATGTAGCACTTTGCAGTGGTGGTAAAGATGCTCTAATTGTGCCTCTAGCTGCTTCTATACTGCTGCTTCTAATCTATTGCAGGCTCGAAAATAACACACTATAGCCAAAGATGTTGCAATTGTGTCCAAAGTAAGCATTAGTATACCCTAAATGAGTGTGGAGGGAATTATATGAGAAAGGTACAGAGAATTTGTGATAGCTGTTCTCCCAATCCACCAGCCTTTTTTTTCTTCTTCTTTGTTATTTTTTACTTGCTGCTCCTTTGTTCTTGGCTGTGCTCCAGAGAAACTCTTCTCAAATGTTAATGTGCACATGGAGCACCTGGGGATCTTGTTAAAATGAGCCTGATTCAATAGTCCTGGGGTGGAGCTTAGTTCTAATGAACTCTCAGGTGATGCTGCTGGTCATCAGACCACCCTTTGAGTAGCCAAACTCTAGGACTGCAGCATTCAGTAAGACGCCATTAACCGCATGTGGCTATTTAACTTAATTCAAATTAAACGAAATGTAAAGATTCAGTTCCTCGGTTGCACTAGCCATATTTCAAGTACTCAACTGCCACATGTGGCTGGTGGCTATTCTATTGATGGCTCAGAAATAGAACATTCCCATCCCATGCAGAAAGATCTACAGGAGGCTGGGCACAGTGGCTCACGTCTGTAATCCCAGCGCTTTAGGAGGCTGAGGGGGGTGGATCACTTGAGGTCAGGGGCTTGAGACCAGCTGGCCAACACGATGAAACCCCGTCTCTACTAAAAATACAAAAATTAGCCAGATATGCTCGCTTGAACCCAGGAGGCAGAGGTTGCAGTGAGCTGTGGTAGTGCCACTGCACTCCAGCCTGGGTGACAGAGCGAGATTCTCTCTCTCGGAAAAAAAAAAATGTATATAGGACAGCGCTGCTGTACAGAACTGGAGTTGTTGGAAATATAATCCCCGAAGTGTGACAAAGTACTCATCCCTGCTCCCCTGGAGGGGCTAAGTGCGAACAAAACTCCACTTGAAGCTGGACGTGGTGGTTCATGCCTATAATCCCAGGACATTGAGAGGCTGAGGAGACTAGCCAGGGCAACATAGCAAGACCCTGTGTCTATTAAAAAAAAAAAAAAAGGCTGGGCACGGGCACGGTGGCTCACACCTGTAATCCCAGCACTTTGGGACGACAAGGTGGGTGGATCATCTGAGGTCAAGAGTTTGAGACCAGCCTGACCAACATGGAGAAACCCCGTCTCTACTAAAAATACAAAATTAGCCAGGCGTGGTGGCTCGTGCCTGTAATCCCAGCTACTAGGGAGGCTGAGGCAAGAGAATTGCTTGAACCCGGGAGGCGGAAGTTGTGTTGCGCCGGGATCACGCCATTGCACTCCAGCCTGGGCAACAAGAGCGAAACTTCGTCTCAGAAAACAAAAACAAAAACAAACAAAAAAACACCACTTGACAGCAAATGCTTAAGTACGATGTAGCTTCATGTTCCGATGAAAGTCCACAGCCTTACTTTGCCATTTTCCACTTCCTCCTGTCCAGACCCACCACCATGGGTACATCTTTGTCAGTAATGACGGCGGCCATCACGTCTGGGATGTGCAGACGACATGGAGGGACTGCCCCTTTGCTGCTTCTTTGTCCACTTCCTGGTAACTTGGTGCAGGGGGGATGTTTACAACCCAGACCCCACCGTCCCTTCCCCCTTCCCTCTGTACTTGTTAGAGGGTCTGGAATGTGGCTGGGGAGCTTTGCAGGAGAGTCCAGGGAACCCAAAGCCCTTTGTCTGCTGTTTCCACTTCTATGGGCATCTTCATTACACGGGGAAATGGAGAGAAGGGAAATTACTGGAGAATTGAGTTGATTCTGCACACATTGGAGCAATAAAGAAATGAGACCCAGCTCCCTCCTCTCAAACTGATCCCAGCAGTTGCTGCAACAATTCACAGCAAAAAGTTCTCCAGCTGGGGAAGGAGGGAGGGCGGAGAGACATTTTCCAAGAATGCCTTTCATGTGGACCCAGAGCTGTCATTTTCCTGGCAATTCTGTGAACCGGGACCTGGAGCGATTTCCCAAAGTGCAGTTGGTGTGCATGTGGCCTGCTCTAGAGATCGCATAACCAAGAGGCACATTACTGGGGGGACCCGGGAAATGCCTGCCTCACCACCCTCAGAGTTCATGGCCCAGCAGTGTTGGAAGGCACCAGAGGACCAGCACAGCTCTCTGCCTGGGTGGAGAACTTTTGCCCCCAGCTAAACAGTGAGGGGCTGGCCTGGAGCTGAACCCAGGCAGCCTCCTTTCTTGGGTAAGGGCTCTGCTAATTCATATTGGAATAACTCTTCTGTCTATAAATTTATATGCAAGGCGGATGCTGTCCACCCCAAATAACCAGGTTAATCCTTCAACCAATTAGTAGACATGTAGGTGGCAACACAGATGGAAAGGATCCTGGGGTGTGAGTCAGAAGAATTGGAATCAGTCTGCCTCTGGCCCTTTCCACTGTGTGACTTTGAGCACGTCTCCTTTCTTCTCTAGGCCTCAGTTTACTTATCTGTAAAAGAAGGCTAATATCTATTTTTCAGAGTTGGTCAGCATTTGGTACACAGTACCAGGTGCTCAACAAATGCTGATGTAACCATTTCATACTTACTAGGTGCTGGGCACTGGGCAAGGCAGTGGGGGAGATGGTGACACAGTTCCTGTCCTCATGAGGTTGACTATGTGGAGAGGGAGACAGATACTAATCAAAGAGTCATATGAAAAGTATAAAATAGCTGTCACAGATGCATCAAAGAGGGTTACAAAATGTAATATGAATCTGTAATGGGGGAACTGACCTAGTCTGGGAGGCTGACTTCACTGTGCATGTGATAATTGAGCTGAGAGCTCAGAAGTGATGGGGGTTAACTGGGCACAGCATATGCAAAGGTCCTGTGGCACGAGAGTGCTTGGCAGTCTAAAAGGGACAGAAAGAGGATGGGTGTGGCAGGATGGCAGGCAGTCAGGAGACATGTAGAGAAAAGAGAGACTGGAAAGGAAGTTGAGATAAAACTGTTCATGGGGGCCTAGCATTGTGCTAGATTGTGGAGAACAAACCAATTATAAATACCTCTGACCTCAGGGAGTTTACATTCTGCTGAAATGGGATGGTAACTGTGGAGTGTCCTTTCAGTATTCTTTGGTATATCGAATCTATTATTGTATCTTGGGCTGTGACCTGTAAGAAATTAAGATAGTGCCAAAGTTGTCCAATTGGAGTTTCTAAAACACTGACCTCTTGCCCACACACACATAGTTCATCTGGAGGGAACCGAAAGGGGATCAGACCCAGCTTCCCAAAGAGGTCCAGGGTTGTTATGGGAGAATAAGTCCAGTCTGACCAGAAATGTCCCTTTTCTGCAAAAACGCCCTGCCCTCTCCACGCTGACCACTGGCTGTTGAAAGAGAAGCTGGAATGTTCATATGAATCACATCCATTTGCCTTCTGACTCCACAAATGGTTTGCATTAGGGGACCATAGGGCTTTTCTGCCTTCATTCTTTCCAGATGAGGGTAGAGCCGCGGACATAATAGGCTGAATGAATGGGGTGGCGGATGCCTCCAGTCAATCCCAGGAAGCCTTCCGCCAGAGTCAGTGAGAAGTGCCTTAACCTCACCCACTTAGAATGGCTCAGCCCAAGAACCAGAAACCCCTGAGCAGAAAAGGGGAAGCCATATTCCCAGTAGTGGGTGTACCTTTGTTCTTACCCTAGGTGCGGTGGCTCAATTTCCTGACCTGCTCCATGGAAGGTGACCTAATGGTGGTGACTGTGGGAGGAGCAGCAGCAATAGCAGGAGTGGTACTCAAGTTCTGGGTGACTATCATAATGGGAATAAATCTTAGTCCACACACTCTTCATTAACCTGTAAGTAAACTAAATGTCACTGGTGAGCCCCATTCCAGAAGGTGGTAGAAATGTAATCATAGTCAATTTGGGATTCCATTTCACTGTTTTACCTGGGATTGCATGTAAACTCTGGGAAGGTTTATGGAGAGTTAAGGGGGTTGGGGGTGGATGTTGGGAACCTGTTAAGAGAATAGATTCTGGAACCAGGCTGTCTGGATTCAAATCCCAGCCATGCTTCTTGCTGGCCCTGAGACCTTAGGTAAGTTATTTATCCTCATAATGGCTTCAATTTTCTCATCTGTAAAATGGGGAGAAAAATAGTGCCTCCTGTAATGGGTTGTTGTGAGGACTAAATGAGGTACTACAAGTGTAGTGCTGTGGAATGAATGCTACATGTAATAAATATTTTCTCCTCTTAATATGGGGGTTTGACATTGTTATCCTCCCCGAAGCCGAGTGGTCTGGCCTCTGGGTTCCCAGGACACAGGGTCCACATCCAGCCCATTCTTGAGCATACAGGACCATAAGACGGAGCCAGCTTCAAGCAGGACCCAGAGCTTGGGGAATGCTCTCAAGGACCCCAGTCAGCCTGGACAGCCCACAGTGACCCCTTCTGCTTACGCACTTGAACTGGAAGGGCCCCAGCATCCATAGTGTCCTTCCAAAGGGACCCCACCATTTGTAGTCTTTATCTTCCTCTGCCTCCTCTCCTACCTCCCAATCATAATCTTGTTTCTCCCCTGGGACCCGAGAGCCCCATCCTCCCTCATCTTCATCTCTCAGCCCCACAGATATCCCTGAGCCTTGGTGACTCCAAAGCCAAAATTACTTTGTTCTTGGAGCTCTGATGAGTCTTTGCTTCCCTTGAGTAGCAAGCGAGGGATTCTTTGGCTGGTCAAATGAGGGAAGGAATAACTTCCCAGGCCAGGGGCAAAAGGAAATATTGGGGACTGGGAAGCAGGGCTCTGTTAAATTGTCAAATGCTCTCTCCCCACACTGTCCCGTCACCTTACTGAGGATCAGCATAGGGCTAGTGTCCAGTGAGAGGAGTAGCAGCATTAGTGCCAGAGGCCTGCTGTTGCAGCATGGGTGACACTGTGCTATATCCTGCTATACTCCAAAGAGAGCTGCAAACTGAGTCCGAGGCAGGAGCTCCTGGAGAATCCCTGCAGTCGGTGCATCAGGAAGTAGGCTCTCAGACAACAGACCCAGCCAATCACTGCCCCCAGGTGCACCAGGCACCCCAGGCACTCAGCCAGCTGCTAACGCTAGCATTGAAAGTGCTTCCTGCTAACCAGCCCAATCAAGCTATTTCTGATTACACAATGAAACTTACCCTGGCAAAAAGAGGACCAGTTTTATACACCCTCTGGAGCCAGTTTCCATGGAGATCTACTTTTTTTTTTTTTTTTTTTTTTGAGACAGAGTTTTGCTCTTGTTGCCTAGGCTGGAGTGCAATGATGAGATCTCGGCTCACTGCAACCTCTGCCTTCCAGGTTCAAGCGATTCTCCTGCCTCAGCCTCCCAAGTAGCTGGGATTACAGGATCCCGCCACCATGCCCGGCTAATTTATGTGTTTAGTAGAGGTGGGTTTCACCACTAGTCCGCTGGTCTCGAACTCCTGACCTCAGGTGATCCACCTGCCTAGGCCTCCCAAAGTGCTGGGATTACAGGCATGTGCTGCCACGCCCAGCAGATCTACTCTTCTTTCCACTTTGCTGGGCCTTGAACACACCAAGCTTGCAACCACTCCAGGGCTTTTGCACTCCCTGTCTCTTCTACCCAGAAGACAGCTCTTCCCCATATATCCACGTGGCTGCCTGTTTCGTCTCCTTCAGGTTGTTGATCAATTGTCATCCTATCAGTGAGAACTTCCTGACATCTTGTTTAATTTCTATTGTTTTATAGTGATGAGGGTCTCACTATGTTGCCCAGGCTGGCCTTGAACTCCTAAGCTCAAGCAATCCTCCCACCTTAGCCTCCCAAAGTCCTAGGATTGCAGGTGTGAATCACCAAGCCTGGCCCTGACATCCTGCTTAAATTGTGATCCTACTGCTACCCATTCTCCACTTCCTTTATTTTTCTCTGAGGCATTTAGCGCCTTCTGTCCTTTTTATTACCTGGTATTGCTTTTGTTTTGATACAGGATCTTGCTCTGTCACCCAGGCTAGAGTGCAGTGGTGTAATGACAGCTCACTGCATCCTCAACCTCCCGGGCTCAAGCAATCCTCCTGCCTCAGCTTCCCAAGTAGCTAGGACTATGGATGTGCACCACCACACCTGGCTAATTTTTATATTTTTGTAGAGACAAGGCTTCACTATGTTGTCAAGGCTGGTCTCAAATTCCTCATCTCAGTGATCCTCCCACCTTGGCCTCCTAAAGTGCTAGGATTACAGGTATGAGCTGCCATGCCTGGCCTGTCCTATCTATTATTTTCTTCCTCCCACGAGGCGGGGACTTAGTCTTGTTCATTGAGGATGGAAGGAAGGAAGGAAGGAAGGAAGGAAGGAAGGAAGGAAGGAAGGAAAAGAAAGAAAGAAAAAGAAAGAAAGAAAGAAAGAAAGAAAGAAAGAAAGAAAGAAAGAAAGAAAGAAAGAAAGAAAGGAAGGAAGGAAGGAAAAGAAAGAAAGAAAAAGAAAGAAAGAAAGAAAGAAAGAAAGAAAGAAAGAAAGAAAGAAAGAAAGAAAAGAAAGAGAGACTTCACAGGAGCTGTCTGCCTTTTCCCCATTGTATACACAAAGCAGTAAAGCCCAGAGAGTTTAAGTGACTTGGCCAAGACCATACAGCTATTCAGTAGAGGAGGATAATCTCTCTTGCTTAATTTCTAACGAACTTGTTCCCTGAGTACATCTTGCTTTTTCCAGCCTTTCCATGGGTTTTCTTACACATTGCCATTATCTGTAAGTACCTACAATTCTCTCCTTTCCATCTCCAGTTGAAGGGATTCTATCCTCATTCTTACAGGCACAGCTAGTGGCCTACTCCAGGAAGCCGCCTTGGGTTCCCCAGTTGGGAGTGATCTTGGCCTCCTATGCACCCCCAGTTCACTTTTTCTGCCTTATAAAGGCACTTAAAAGAGTCTGCCTCATATCTAGTTGTTTGTGTGCTAGGCTTGGTGCAACCCCAGGTTAAGGGCTGCATTTTCCCATCTCAATATCCCCTGTTTGCACTAGCCCCAGGAAGGGCGTGGACATATAGAATCAGAATCTCTTCAGCCTCAGTCCTCCCTCTTCCCTCAAAAAACATCCATTTACACCTGAGAGCTAAGAGACAAAGCAGGGCTCAGTAGCAGATTATTGACCCAATACATAAAAAAATAAATGGAGGCTGGGCCTGGTGGCTCACACCTGTAATCCCAGTACTTTGGGAGACCGAGGTAGGCTGATCACTTGAGGTCAGAAGTTCGAGCCAGCCTGGCCAATATGATGAAACCCCATCTCCACTAAAAATACAAAAATTAGCCGGGCATAGTGGTACATGCCTGTAGTCCCAGCTCCTCGGGAGGCTGAGGCACAAGTTGCAGTGAGCCAAGATTGCGTCACTGCACTCTAGCCTGGGTGACAGAGTGAGGTTCTATCTCAAAAAAAAAAAAAAAGAATAAATGGAGAGATGACTACCTCCTACGTGTCTCTACATTAATAAGTGAAGAGCTTACTGCCTCCTACCTGTCTCTACATTATTCATTCCTAAAGGGCAGGGTTAGTAGGTGATAATTCTTTGAAGCTCCCCATAGTACCTGCTCTGGGTTGTAGGAGGTGTTCAGTCCCTCTTTATGGAAGGTATTAAGGAAGGAATGGTACAACAAGATGTCTAGATTCATTTCAAGTTTAATTCTGATAATGCGAACAAGTAGGAAAATAGTCGTTCCCTGAGAGCCCCGCCTTTTGCCCCACAGCCCCCACCCCAGTGAGAGGGTTAGGCCCAGGTCAAATGCTCTGCCTCTGAGCCCAGTGAGGCTGGCAGGCCCACAGCAGGGACACCAGAGGATGAGACCACAGCTCTCAAAGGAGACTCCACCAGGGCCAACATTAACAAGGGGAAGATGGGAGGGGCAGTTTGCAAACAGACCTTCCTGAGCCTCAGTCCTCCCACCTCCCTCCAAACAGTTCTAAACAATTCAAGGACCCGCTGACAGCTGAGATGGGAGAAGCAAACCCTAGATGGGGCTTCCAGCTTGGATTTCATATAATGAGGCTTTGGAATCCGGGAAGTGATTATAAGCCCACTGGGGAGGGACCACCAACAGGTTCTGGAACCTTTCGCTGCTCTACCACATGTGGCTTGACATGTCCGACTCACCAGGAAGCAGCTCTTGGATGAGAAAGAGGAAAAACACAGACACCATAACAGCACGGTTTAGAAGTCAAGGGCTTAGGAATTCCGCGATGGAAACGGGATCACGGAAGGGTGACCTAGGGTTGGAGGAACTGTGTCCTAGTTTTCAGCATTCACCAAGAGCAGGGATTGAGGAGGGTCCAGAACCTACCTAGCAACTCCACGTGCTCGCACAAGTCCCAGCCACCAGCCAGGACGTGTTTATTCAATTTTTTTTTCACTGACAAAAATTGTCAAAAATTGGACATGTTTATTGATTTTATGAGTAGCTATTTTCAAATCGTGGAGCTGGAAAGAACTTGGGTTTTACAATTGAGTGGTCTCATTTACAGATGACACCACCAAGGCAGAGAGAGGGAAGGTGGGTTCCCTGGGGTCACACAGGCAGGGAGGGGTGCTCAACCAGGCCTAACTTGTAGGTCCTCTCCCCTGGTACTGTTAGTCCACTCTGCTTTTCTCACTCAGGTTAGAGCCAGGAAGGAACCAAATCCGCCTAGAATCCCATCTGCTCATTTCTGTCTTTCTTTTCTTTTTTTTTTTTTTGAGACAGAGTCTCGCCCTGTCGCCCAGGCTAGAGTGCAGTGGCACGATCTCAGCTCACTGCAACCTCTGCCTCCCAGGTCAAGCAATTCTCCTGCTTCAGCCTCTTGAGTAGCTGGGACTGCAGGCATGCACCACCACACCTGGCTAATTTTTGTATTTTTAGTGGAGACAGGGTTTTGTCATGTTGGCCAGTCTGGTCTCGAACTCCTGACCTCAAGTGATCCACCTGCCTTGGCCCCTCAAAGTTCTGGAATTACAGGTGTGAACCACGGCGCCTGGCCCGATTCACTCATTTATTGTCTGAAGAGCTGAGCCGTGTGAAGCCCAGCCCCTTGGAGGGTGCTGGGGTTGGATGGGGGTAACCAGTAAGACCCCTGTGTACTGGCCACTGTGCTGGGTGCTTCACCACATCCTCTCACTTTCTCCCCGGACTGTCCCTAGGAGTGAGGTGATGGGGACTGTGTTCCTTATTTTACAGATGAGGCAACTGTGGCTCAGAGAGGTTAAATCACTTGCCCAGGGTCACACAGCTAGAAAGTGATGGAGTTGCGATTCAAACCCAGGCCAGTCTGATACCAAGCCTTTGGCCTTCCCGTGTGCTAGACTCCAGGAAGACAACCTAGAATAGTTGAGGCAAGAGCTGTCATATAGGTGAGAAAGAACTTTGGGAGCTATAGCAAGGAAGAGAAAGAAAATTGCATCTTTGAGGCCAAAGATTATTAGTCACAGAGGTATGGCTACCAGGCCCTCAAGCTGTCACTTATTTGCCACAAGCAGGGCCCTGAAAAGCCTGTTTTTTTCTGCTGTGACTTCAAACACAGATTCTCCAAGCAGGAAAGGCTAGCTTGCGGGACCAAGTTTCACAGAGACGGAGCTTGCAGGGAAAGATCAGAGGAATTGTCCCCGGGTTCCTCAGAGGAGGCAGAGGAGTGCGGAGTAGTTAGCAATAACATACCAGCCCTGGCCCCTAGAGGGCATTGGCCAGGGAGAGGCTCAAGGGAGCAAGCAGAGCTGGGGCAAGGAAGCCAGCCAGAGTCCAGCCTAGCCTTGGGCTGGGCCCAGAAACCAGTCCTGTTAAACAAAGCATTACACAACCATCTCATTAACTGCATCAGTCCAGAAGGTCAAACTAACTCACTCCAGCGTCTGCGGGGCTCTGTTGGGGTGGGTGGGAGAGGACAGCCTCCTGAATTCCAGGGACTTGGGTCCACATTGGTTTAATCAGCTCCATGATTTCCGCTTCCCTTGGGCACAGCCTTGCATGCCAGGGCCCTGACAGCTACCTGCTGCCCCTAGAGGAGCCGGAAAAAGAGGGGGGTGCCTAGGGCAGGAGCGGACCTCTCACCCAGGCCAGTCAGGGCAGGAAGTCTGGGTTTGGCAGAGCAGTGATACAAAGACCAAGGCTGGAGATACCACGTTAGGGCTCAGGCTGAAAGGACTGGGAGAAGCTGTGGGTGAGAAAGTGAGGCTGGCAAGTTTGCAGAGTGTGAAGCAAGCCAGGGCAACGGGTTCAAGACAGATGCCAAAAGGAACACAAAGGTGTCATTGGCCAAGTTGGGGCATTGTCAGTTATAGCTATGACAGACTGGACGTACTCAGCAGGACTGAACTGTGGCAAGCGGTCAGGACTGGAGAACTCAAAGAAAGTCACTGAACTCAAGGAATAATAATAAAGGTAATGGAAAGGTTGGGAAACTAAAACAATGGTTCTCAAAGTGTAGTTCCTACAATAGCGGCATTAGTATCACCTGAGAACTTCTTAGAAATGCAAAATATTTTTTCATGTGTTTTTTGGCTGCATAAATGTCTTCTTTTGAGAAGTGTCTGTTCATGTCCTTCGCCCACTTTTTGATGGGGATGTTTGTTTTTTTCTTGTAAATTTGTTTGAGTTCATTGTAGATTCTGGATATTAGCCCTTTGTCAGATGAGTAGGTTGCAAAAATTTTCTCCCATTCTGTAGGTTGCCTGTTCACTCTGATGGTAGTTTCTTTTGCTGTGCAGAAGCTCTTTAGTTTAATTAGATCCCATTTGTCAATTTTGGCTTTTGTTGCCATTGCTTTTGGTGTTTTAGACATGAAGTCCTTGCCCACGCCTATGTCCCGAATGGTATTGCCTAGGTTTTCTTGTAGGATTTTAATGGTTTTAGGTCTAACATTTAAGTCTTTAATCCATCTTGAATTAATTTTTGTATAAGGTGTAAGGAAGGGATCTAGTTTCAGCTTTCTACATATGGCTAACCAGTTTTCCCAGCACCATTTATTAAATAGGGAATCCTTTCCCCATTTCTTGTTTTTGTCAGGTTTGTCAAAGATCAGATAGTTTTAGATATGTGGCATCATTTCTGAGGGCTCTGTTCTGTTCCATTGATCTATGTCTCTGTTGTGGTACCAGTACCATGCTGTTTTGGTTACTGTAGCCTTGTAGTATAGTTTGAAGTCAGGTAGCGTGATGCCTCCAGCTTTGTTCTTTTGGCTTAGGATTGACTTGGCGATGCGGGCTCTTTTTTGGTTCCATATGAACTTTAAAGTAGTTTTTTCCAATTCTGTGAAGAAAGTCATTGAGAAAATGTGGCACATATACACCATGGAATACTATGCAGCCATAAAAAATGATGAGTTCATGTCCTTTGTAGGGACATGGATGAAACTGGAAAACATCATTCTCAGTAAACTATCGCTAGGACAAAAAACCAAACACCGCATGTTCTCACTCATAGATGGGATTTGAACAATGAGAACTCATGGACACAGGAAGGGGAACATCACACTCCAGGGACTGTTGTGGGGTGGGGGGAAGGGGGAGGGACAGCATTAGGAGATATACCTAATGCTAAATGACGAGTTAATGGGTGCAGCAAAACAACATGGCACATGGATACATATGTAACAAACCTGCACATTGTGCACATGTACCCTAAAACCTAAAGTATAATAATAAAATAAAATAAAAATAAAGTAAAAAAAAAAAAAAAAGAAATGCAAAATATTGGACTCCACCCTAGGCCTTCAAAATCAGACTGGGAAAGGCCCAGCAATCTGTGTTTTAATAAGACCTGAGGGTCATTCTGATGCAGGATGAAGCTTGAGAACCACTAGGCTACTCAGTGTGGTTGGTCCATGGACCAACACCATCAGATGAGATGGCGCTGAGAGCTTGTTACAAATGCAGACTCTCAGGCCTGGCCCCAGACCTACTGAGTCTGCAGTTTAACAGGATCCCTGGGGCATCCCATGTGCCTTTTAATTTGACAAGGGCTACACCTGAGCTCCACTGACCTGGAATTCTCTGGTCTGAGTGTGAATGAGTCTGTGTCTAAGTCCAGGGACAAATAGACACAGATGGCAATGGGGAAGTAGGCCACCCAGTTCCAGGCATAGGTAAAGGCTGTCCTCAGCTCTTCATGGATTTAGACTGCTGCCAGGAAATGTCACCAAGAAAAATAATGGCTTCACTGAGCCTGCAAATGTACTCAACCTAGACATTGTGCAGAAAGCAGATTGCAAAGGCAACAAGACAAACAGCCCGACAGTGCTATTCATATTCCACGGGAGACAGCTGGAGCCCCTGAGATGCAGGCAGACTCCCAACCCTCTGTGATGTGGAGATGATTTAAGAAGAAGCAGCCGAGGGTGGCTGTAAGCAAGTGAAAAACCCACAGAGACACTCCTGAGAAGACAAAGCTGCAGAGATAAGAGGCTGGACCTGTCACCGCTGCCCAGAATGACCCAGGATTCTCATTTTTTCCAGGGAAACCAGTGGGCAGCACTGGTGAATGACAGAAGGGGACCTTGCCTCCAAGGCTGCAAGGCTGGATAAGAATGGCTTTACCTTCCTGACTCCAGAAAGAATCCCCCTTTTTCCCCACCTCCTTGATGGCTTCCTGGTGCTTGTGATTCTACCAGACTAGCTTTTCCATTCCCCTTAATAATAGCTGCTAATTAATATTTAGCGAGGGTTTACCAAGTGCCAGGCTCTGAGCTAAGTACCTTGTATGTACTTTTTTCATTTAATCCTCTCAACAATTCTACTAGGAAGGTACTACTATTTTCAGTATTTACTAATATTTGGGTATTTCTTAATTACTAAAAACATTTCTCATTCTACAGATGAAAATTGAGAGTAGAAGTTGGTCAGTAGCTTTCCGAAGTCAGCTAGATAGAAAGAAGGCATTGAAGCCTATGGCCATACCACCCTGAATGCTCCCAATCTCGTCTGAAAGAAGGCATTGAAGCAGAGCTCAGACATCCCAACCCTAGGATCTCCACCAAACCACTGTCTTTGCTCCTCATAGTGTGGTCCTTAGACCAGCAGTCGTAGAGTTATTTGGGAGCTTATGATGCAAGAATCTCAGGCCCTGCCCAGACTTGCAAAATCAGACTCAGCATTTTAAACACAATCCCCCAGAGTTGGTATGCACATTACAGTTTGAGAAACGTGCCTGGTTATAAGAGCTTCCTTCTCTCGCAAGACGCAAATCCGTCTCGCATGAGGAACACAGCTGATACCAGACAGAGATACTTCAACAGGAATGAGTTTCAGCTCTTCCGTCGGAAGCAGGATGTTAGGAACCCAGCGGGGCCACCAGGCTGTTGAGGTTCACAAGGGAGTGGAAGGGATGGCCTTTGTAATTGCCATCATCAGAAACGAGTTGGCCTAGAAATCCGTATCCCAAGGTGAAGCAATGTCTTTTTTTCTGCATGCTTTTTTCCTGCATGTTGCAGAGTTGGGAGTACAGACAGCCTGAGTAGACCCCAGTGAGAAACAGCTGCAAGGAGGCATTTCTGGGTTTTACTTCCCCTGGGCCTCTGCATCCTCATCTAGGTGGGTGAGGGCAGTGAATCAGCCTGCTTACCTCACAGGTGTGCCTTGAGGACTGTCAGAGCGGGAAAGGCTTTGCAAAGTTCAGAGCAGGATCCAGGTCTAGGGTACAATCCTTATTACTAGGTGGGTCAGTTGTTTGATCTCCCCTTTGCCCAGCAAAGCCACTTCATAAAACCCTTTGCTGGAAGGCCGGATCCGGGTCCCTCTGCTTCCATGCATGCCTGCCTGCCTGCCTCCCACTGCCACACCCCTGCTGCTCCACATGCTAGCCTGGGTGCATTCAGGGGCCCACTGTCCTGTTTTCTGATGCCAGTACTAGAAAGGTTCTGCTCATTTATGATTCTGCTCTTTCTAAAGGAACATGGTACTTTCAAGGCCTTTGAGAACCATGCCGTATGTCATTCACGGTCACTGAATCACAGACAGGATTCCAAATGGGCCTGAGAGATCAGAGTCTTGTCTGCGCACAGTGGCTCATGCCTATAATCCCAAGCACTTTAGGAGGCTGAGGCAGGAGGATCACTGGAGGCCAGGAGTTCAAGACCCACAACACAGCAAGACCCCATCTGTACAAATAATAATAATAATAATTTTAAAAAAGAGTTCAGCCTCATCAGGATATAAGTCCCAGCTCTGCTGTTTATTAGCCATGTTATCCTGGGTGAGTTTCTTAACCTCCCTGCAACTCAGTTTTCTCATTTGCAATGTGGGGATAATAACAGTCCCTAATTTTCAGGATTACTGGAAATACTGAATAAAAAATTAAATAAATACTAATTTATTAAATTACTTAGTACCTGCATTTAGTTGACACTCAAGATTGATAGCTATTACTAAACCATATTTGAGGCTGGGCTTGGTGGCTCATGCCTGTAATCCTAGCACTTTGGGAGGCCGAGGCAGGCAGATCACCTGAGGTCAGGAGTTTGAGACCAGCCTGGCCAACATGGAGAAACCCTATTTCTACTAAAAATACAAAAATTAGCCAGGTATGGTGGCATGTGCCTATAGTCCCAGCTAGTCAGGAGGCTGAGGCAGGAGAATCACTTGAACCCGGGAGGTGGAGGTTGCAGTGAGCCAAGATCCTGCCACTGCACTCCAGCCTGGGCGACAGAGTGAGGCTCCATCTCAAAAAAAACAAAACATATTTGAAAGACTCTAAGATACAGCCATTGTGAGACACAGCCCTGATTTCAGAGATGTTAAAATGGTATAATTCACCCAATAGCAAAAGGGTTCCAAAGCCAAAGATGTTAGGGTGACACCTTTTCCGCAAGATGTTTCAGAGCTTTTAAATGCTGGCTTTCAATGTGAGCTCAAGGTAATTACTGCATTCGGTAAGAACTCGGACTGAGCAGACAACGGAACCTCCTTTCCATGAAATAGCTTGGGAGTTCTGTGACATATGACTTGGGGAGTGCTAATTTAGTCCAGTGCTCTAATTTCATAGATGGGGAAACTGAGGCCAGAGAGAGGAGGAGACTTCCTGAAGTTACTTAGGTGGTTAAGTGGTGAAGACTAGGCTACTGAAGAGCCAAAGTGGAGCTCCCTCCACTAAACCACCTTTCCTCCCAACTAACCTGTTATCTACGACACTTGATAGTTTCCTTCTTTTTTTTTTTTTTTTTTTTTTTGAGACAGAATTTAGCTCTTGTTGCCCGGGCTGGAGTGCAATGGTGCTATCTTGGCTCACCGCAATCTCCGCCTCCCAGATTCAAGTGATTCTCCTGCCTTAGCCTCCTGAGTAGCTGGGATTACAGGCATGCGCCACCATGCCCGGCTAACTTTGTATTTTTAGTAGAGACGGGGTTTCTCCATGTTGGTCAGGCTGGTCTCGAACTCCCGACCTCAGGTGATCCGCCCGCCTCAGCCTATCAAAGTGCTGGGATTACAGGCATGAGCCACTGCGCCTGGCCTGACACTTGGTAGTTTCCAAAGACCTTCCTGCTGTGTGCTGTTCCTCACACTAACCCCGGCAGATCCCAGGGGAAGGGATTGTCCCCACTGTACAGATGCAGTTGCCAGCCCACTGAGCAATGGGTTACAAGTGGAACCCAGGTCTGATTCCTGGGCTTCCTGCTGTGTTTTTGTAACACCCTAAAGACTGTGACTTGGAGGGGAGGAGGTGCATGACTGGGAGCGAGCAGGTGAGCCAGAAGGGCCCAAAAGGCCTGGGTCAGGAGGTGGTCCCAGTACAGAAAAGGACTAAAACCGGCAGAGCTCACCTCCTGAAGCAGTCTTGCTAGGTCAACCCTAGCTTCTTCCATGATGGGCAGAGATACAGACCACCACGATCTACCCTACCAATACTTGATCATGCATCGGGATGGGGCAAGGCTCTCATTTCACACCTGCCCACATGCAGAGCCTCGTGAACGGGAGGGCAGACCTCCAGATTCAATGTTATTGCACCACTGAGGAACATCTACAGGGACCTGCTGCGTAAACTTCAGACCACATTGATGAAATCCACTGGGAAGTCCTTTCATCACAGCAGTTAATTTGATGACTGCTTTGTTTTAAGAGAAGTTTTTGTTTCACTGGCTAAAGTGACTTACTATGAGGGGTTGTTAAGCAATTCATCAACTTTTAAATCTCAATATGTTTGTGGTCAAACATGACTGTTCTCACAGACCGAGCGACGCTCAGCCTTTTCCCCTCTGAGACACACATGATGGACGATGTTTGTTCACATGCTTGACCCACTCCCAGTAAGAATAGACTCACTTGGATTCACACAAATTTCTTAAAATGGCAATATCAAGTGTTGGTAAGAGTGTAGAAAAGGCTAACTTTTATGCATTGTTGATGGGAGTGTAAGCTGATATAGACCCAATAGAGAAAAACTTGGCAGCATCTGACAAAATGGAACATTTAATTTCAATTACATTCTCTATAAGCCTGCAATTCCATATACCCAAGAGAAGTTCAGTGTGCGCACAAGCAAACACATTCAAGGATGTTGTTCACTGCAGATGTTGGTAATTAGGCAAAACTGGAAACAACTCAGATATCTGCCAATAAGAGAATGACAAGGTAAAATATGGCTAATTATACAATGGAATATTTCACAGCAATTAAAAGGAATGAATTAAAGCTGTATGTGTTATTATGGCTAGATCTCAAAATATACCATTGAGTGAAAACAGAATTGTATCATGCAAAATTAAAATTTTATTTATGGCTGGGTGCAGTCGCTGATGCCTGTAATCCCAGCACTTTGGGAGGCCGAGATGGGTGGATCACCTGAGGTCAGGAGTTCGAGACCAGCCCGGCCAACGTGGTGAATCCTCATTTCTACTAAAAATACAAAAATTAGCCAGGCATGGTGGTGGGCGCCTGTAATTCCAGCTACTTGGGAGACTGAGGAAGGAGAATTGCTTAAACCCGGGAGGCAGAGGTTGCGGTGAGCTGAGATTGTGCCACTGCACTCTAGCCTGGGTGACAGGATGAGACTCTGTCTCAAAAAAAAAAAATGTATTTATATGTTTTCAAACAAAAATCAGTTCTATGTATTTATCATTGATGAATATAAATGTATAAAGGTGAAAGCATGAAACACACTAAAAGGATATGTACTATATTCATGATAGTGATTGTCCCTGAGAAGTGAACAAAGAGGAGTGGGGCTGAGGTAGGAGGATCGCTTGAGCCCAGGAAGTGGAGGTTGCCGTGAGCTGAGACCACGCCATTGTACTCCAGCCTGGGTGAGAGAGTGAGACCCTGTCTCAAAGCAAAAAAAAAAAAAAGGAGTGGGATGGGTCTGAAGGACAAAGGAGACTTATTTAATACTTTCTCTGTGAGGTTGTTGTCATGTCAGTCACAGCTGATGCATCTCCCAGACTCTCTTGGCCTCACTTATCTCCTGAACCGTTAGCCACTGGCTCTGCCTTGGCCACTACCACAGCAGCTAGCTCTCTGCAGGTCTACATGGCTCCACCAAAGGCTGACCAGCCACATGACCAGAGTCTTGGGTTCTTCTCATAATTTCTATACTTGAATGAAACACTCTGCATCAAGGCCTGGGATCTGGCTTCCCCAGTGGCTGCCTAAAGGGGCCAGGTATAATGCAGTGGTTCTCAACTGGAGTGATTTCTCCCCACAGGGTACATTTGGCAATGTCTAGACATATTTTTTGTTGCTACACCTGGGTAACAGGTGCTACTGGCATCTAGTGGATATGGGTCATGGATGCTGTTAAACACCCTACGATGCACAGAACAGCCCCTTCAACAGAGATTCATTCATCTGGCCCAAAATGTCAGTAGTGCTGAGACTGAGAAATCCTGCTGTAGTAGTTAAGAACAAGACCCTGGAAACAAACTAGCTGTGTGATTTCAGGCAAGTTACTTCACCTCTCTGCTTCAGCTTCCTCATCTGTAAAGTGAATATAATAATTATGTTTACCTAATACAATTGTTGTGAGAATTAAATGTGTTACTAATTTATGAAAAGCATATATGTCCGTGAATGGCACTTAGAGAATGTTATGTAAATGTAATAGTAATAATAGTAGTAGCAACTTGGCTGTGAAGAACAGTAGAAATGAATACTCTAGTTTTTGAAGTAAGCAACTTACAAACTTTACAGCTTTAATTAGGCTGGGCATGATGGCTCATGCCTATAAACCCAACACTTTGGGAGGCCAAGGTGGGCAGATCACTTGAGGCCAGGAGTTTAAGACCAGCCTGGCCAACATGGCAAAATCCCATCTCTATCAAAAATACAAAAATTAGCTGGGTGTGGTAGTGCATGCCTATAATACCAGCTGCTAGGGAGGCTGAGGCACAAGAATCACATGAACCCAGGAGGCGGAGGTTGCAGTGACTGGGTGACAGAGCAATACTCTATCTCAAAAAAAAAAAAAAAAAAAAAAAAAGCTTTAATGTCTCACTACATTTAATCACTGATTGTAACACATCAGTAGTATCATGTTTTATTATTCTAAAACACACACTTTGGGCTGGGCATGGTGGCTCACGCCTGTAATCCCAGCAGTTTGGGAGGCTGAGGCGGAAGGATCACTTGAGGTCAGGAGTTTGAGACCAGCCTTGCCAACATGCTGAAACCCCACCTCTACTAAAAATACAAAAATTAGTTGGGCATGGCGGTACGCTCCTGTAATCCCAGCTACACGAGTGGTTGAGGCAGGAGAATCGCTTGAACCTGGGAGGCAGAGGTTGCGGTGGCCAGAGATCATTCCACTGCATTCCAGCCTGGGCAACAGAGCAAGACTTGGTCTCAAAAATAAATAAATAAATAACGCACACTTTGACACTTTCACATTTCGACATCTCTGAATGCAGGATGCATCTTACAATCATGGTTAGCATGTGGCCATCAGATATAGCTGTCACACATATATAAACCTTGGGGAGGCTGGGTGATTTGTGAGGAAAGCCTGGGAACAGTAGGAAAGATCCCTTGTAAGAAATGGTGCATCACTCACACTGTTGATGGCTTGGAAGATGATACTGATGGTGGTGGCGGGTCGTCCGGAGCAGCCACTGCCATCACGCCAGCCACTGCAGGGAGGGTATGGGGAGGAGGCAGACAGCCCCCCCACCAACCCCCACCACCACTGCAGCCTGCTGCCCTGGTGGGTGACGGGGCCAGGTCGAGTCACCAGCTGGTGGGGGAGCAGTGCCGTCTGGCAGAGAGAGACTGGAAGCGGAGCTGGGCCCGGGGTGGCACTGCGCTTGCACAAGGAATGCAGGAACTGGGGAGGGAGCACAGAGCTGGGGCCCCGTTTTGCCACCACTGCCCTGCCGGGGCTGGAAGTGGGAGCAGCACCGCGTCCCTGGGGTCCGCCCCACATCAGGGTGACCGCTAAGCCTGACATTCCTGATGGCCCGGCTGCCCCTGAGCACCCGGGCAACATCCGGGAGCTTGTGGTGATGTAACCTCTGCCCTGAATGCTCATTCAGGGCCCAGAGAGGACGTGAAGCCCCTCCCTCAGGCTGTGAGGGGATACCGCCGGGGCTGCATGCTCCACAGAGCCAGAAGGAGCGGGGAGCAGGCAGCAGCCCAGCCCTCCTGGGTGCTGCTGCAGCCGCCCAAGTTGGGTTTGTGGCCCCAGGCCTCTGTGTGCTCTTGGGGGCCTGGGAAGGCCCTGCACTGCCCTCGCAGGCTTGGAAGTGCCTCTTTCCACTGCCTGGCCTCTCCCCACTGCTGGCACCTGCTCCAACCCCAGAGTGGGGTTGGGACTGAGCCCAGGAAGGGTGTGCACATACTTGTGCCCTGCTGCCTTTTTCCCCTCTGGACTTTGGACAATGAGGGGTCAGAGAGTGAGGGGCTGAGGGTGGCTCAGTGCTGGCCTGCAGGTGCCCGTTGCTACGAGCAGCCTGGGTGCCATGGTCAGCGCAGCAGGCAGATGGGCTCCTGGGCGGAGGGGGGCAGGTCCCTGGTGAGGCTCCACTTTCAGGCCAAGGAGGGTCTGAAGGTTGGGGACTGGGCTGCCAATCCTATGGACCAGAGTGGAGACTTGTGTCTTTTCTGGCCCACCTGTGTCTGCCCATGGACCAGTTGGTGCTCACTTCCTTCCCTCTGAGGTCCATAAAAGCCCCGGGTTCAGCCAGAGCAGAGCAGAGCAGAGCAGAGCAGAGGACACAGGGATGACTGGACTACCAGCTGGAGAGAGGAGCTACCCTCTCTGCTAGGGGCCGAACACTCCTCCGAACGCCCTGGCTACAGTGCAGGTTCTTCTCTGAGTTGTTCTCTTGCTCAATAAAACTCCCCTTCATCTTGCTCACCCTCCACTTGTCTGACTACATCATTCTTCTTGGTTGCAGGACAAGAACTCGAGACCCACACAATGGTGAGGCTAAAAGAGCTGCTGTAGCACAAACAGGGCTGAAACATGCCCCTTGCTTGCCACGTTGTGGTCAAAGAGCTGTGGCCCTTCAGGGAGTCCAGACCTGGGAGCTCCCTGAGCCAGGGCTGTGACTCCCTCCTTGGGGCCCTGTGGTTCCTGGCATCTCCAAGCTTCCAGGTGCTGCCACATTCCCCGGCGCCAGCTGGGGAAGACGCTTGCTTGCGGCACACCTGGTCCAGCTGCAGCTTCACAGAGAGCTGTCACCCATGCCAGCTCCTGGAGCTGTCTGTCCCATGGCAACTGGTGTGTCTGACTGCGCGGTGGCCAGACCCCACACTCGCTCAGCTAGCTCAGGCACCCCTCACCACTCCACGCCTGACTCCAGTCTCTCTTGGAGGTGTGGGATCCAGGCCAGTAGCGTGAGCTGAGTGCAACCTGCCAGCAACCAACCTGAGTGGGTGGAACGAGCCCAGCAGCCCAAGCAAAACTTGGGCAAAGGCACCATCGGCCACAGCTTTCCAGCCAGAAAAGTGCCCATAACAATACCATGTGGAAAATATGGTCACTAGTGATGCTAAATCAAAAAGTGATTCAGTTTGCATCCATTCAAGTACAGAGAAAGAAAAAAATTTTTAAATTTAAATTGATTCAAAAGAGTTGCACCCTTCTGAAGTGAATTTATTCTGCTTACATTTTCCCGTTTATATATGTATAAAAGTGACATTATTAAATATCAACTTGTAAAGTCAGAGATTTTTCGTAGATATCTTTCTTATTTAAAGAAAGATGGTATCTATCTGTTCTAGATAAGAAAGGCTTGCGCAATAGTTTAATTGACAAAGTTTCTTTTTTTTAATGGTATGTAAAACAATGGTGCCTTGCTGTCCTTTACAGAGTCCTAATCAGGTGGCACACATTATTTAATCCTCTCAACAGCCCTATAGTGTATGTGCTGTTATTGTTCATTCATACTTCAGAGAAGTGGAGTAACTTACCCAAAGTCAACAGCTGGTAAGCAGAGCTGGGACTCAAACCCAGTTTATTTGAACTTCAAAGCCTTGGTGCTCAGCCTTTTCATCCTGGTTCAGAACTATAGTCAAACCTGTATCCTTTTTTCCAGGCCCTGGCAATCTAGGGCATGGATAGTAATGACAAAAGACAGCTGGGACAATAGTCAGCAATGTATGGACTGGCCTTTCCTCAGCACTGCCTTCCTCATTTCTCAGCACCACCAGGCTTGACACAGCACAGCTCATCCACCCACCCAAATGACAGAATGCAGCCAGAACTGTGGTCAACATGGAGTGGTACCTTTGAGAGAGGTGAGCTTCTCTGAGCTTCCCTGAGGAAATATAGTTCATGTACTATGACAGCTGAGAGGGGCTTAAAAGGATGGAGATGTTTTATAAACTGTGGGTAAAAATTCCCATGTGTTCCCAGGATGAACCACACCTTTGGAATTGTTCATGTGTCCCTTTAGAGAGTATAGTTCTGTCCCTACAGATTCCAGCAAATGGTGGGGCAAAACACAGAGTCATTTTAACCAAACATCCAAAGGCAAAGTATTCAACAGCATCATCAGTGTGCAAGTAATAACAGTCCAATTAAATTAGGAAGCCCAGCAGATGTATCCTATTAGCGTCATCAAGACTTAAATCCTACTGCTCCTCTCCAGCAGTGTAGGCCTTCTCAAGTCTCCCTGCACATGGGTAGGTGGGTAAAGCTTGGCTGATTGGCAGGGGGATGGGGAGATGGTGAACATCACGTTGGGAATCAACGGACCTGTGTTCATGTGTTAAAACTTGTGTGACCTTGCGTAAGTCATGTGATTGTCTATGCCTCATTTCCCCTTCCTTTAAAATGTGTGTCTTGTGTTTCTAAAACTAAATGGGAGCTCTTCTTTACTTGCTCCCTTAACCCTGTGAAATCTGGTTTTCATTCTCATCATCTTTCAGGGCCTCTGAGCAAGTTCCTGTGCCCTGTTTCTTTCAATGAGGATAACTACTTCCACCTGCCTTTGTAATTTGTTCCTGGGACAAAGAAAGCCTCTTGAGGAGGCTGGCCTGCCCTGCATATGTTGGATAAACGCTGTCCCCATCTCTTGCCTTTCCCTGGAATTCAGGAGTGAATGGATGCTGCCTGCATTTTGGGGAGTGGGAGTTTTGCTTTTCCTTTGCTTTGCTACTTACTCATTCTGATGAACCAGGAGAAGACTGACAGCTTCACAGTCCTGGATCATCTCCTGCCCTGTTCTCCCATCCAGCTCATGGAAGTCAGCAACTCCATCCACTCATGGCACAGAGACCAGAAAGGTGAAGGGATTTTCTCACTGTCTCACAGCAACTAATGGCCAAGCTGCGGTGGGAGCTGCTGGTGGTCTGATTCCAATTCAAGTCAGAGTGAGAGAGTGAGAAGATTATGGGCTGTGGCCTCAAGCCAACCAGGGTTTAAACCCAGCATTGCCTCTGGCTTATCTGTGTCTCCTCTGCTTCCTCATTCTTAGAATGGAAATCATCATCATCTCATAGAAGTGTTGTGGGCAACAGACAGGATAATGCACAGGAAGCTCATACAGCCTTGGGATTAGAAACAGTGAAGACCCAAACGACTGTACCTGGGGACTTAAGATAAACAGGGTGTGTTACTTCCTGGCACATACTGGGAATGTGTGCTAAGATACCAAGCAGGACAGTATTTCTCCTTGAGGGACCGTGAAATCTTCTCATCATTTAAGCTTATGAAACGAGGTGGAGCCTCACTTCTTAAAGGGGGAGATGCAAATCAAAACTACCCTGGGTATCATATGAAATTATACCTTGATAAAGCTGATTTTTAAAACATTACCCTGAGAATTGTAAAGATCAACAATCCTGATAACAAGCCAGGCATCATGGCTCATGCCTGTAGTTCCAGCTACTTCAGAGGCTGAGGTGGGAGGATTGCTGAAGCCCAGGAGTTTGAGGCCAGCCTGGGCAGCATAGCAAGACCCTCTTAAAAAAATAAAATCCTGGCCAGTGGCTCACACCTGTAATTCCAGCACTTTGGGAGGACAAGGCAGGAGGATCACTTGAGGCCAGGAGTTTGAGACTAGTCTGGGTAACATAGACCCCTTCTCTACAAAAAATAATAATAATAAAAAATTAGCAGCCGGGTGCAGTGGCTTACGCCTGTAATCCCAGCACTTTGGGAGGCCGAGGCGGGTGGATCATGAGGTCAGGAGATCGAGACCATCCTGGCTAACATGGTGAAACCCCGTCTCTACTAAAAATACAAAAATTTAGCCGGGCATGGTGGCAGGCACCTGTAGTCCCAGCTACTCGAGAGGCTGAGGCAGGAGAATGGAGTGAACCCGGGAGGCGGAGCTTGCAGTGAGCCGAGATCATGCCACTGCACTTCAGCCTGGGCGACAGAGCGAGACTCCATCTCAAAAAAAAAAAAATTGCCTGCCTTGGTGGTGTGTGCCTGTTTTCCCAGCTACTTGGGAGGCTAAGGCAAGAGGATTACCTGAGCCCAGGTGGTTGAGGCTACAGTGAGCTGTGATCCCACTCCAGCCTGGGTGACAGAGTAAGACCTTGTCTCAAAAAAAATATATAAAAATAATCCTGATAACAGATGGTTATCAAAGGGCATAGGGAAGTGGAAGTATCCAGTGGTGCAAGCTCTGTGGAAAGCAATTTGGCAAGATTCATCAAAATTAGTAACATACATGCCAGTGGGTCCAGCACCACAGTATTGCACCAGTGGTAGCCAGCTGTGGACTGCCGGCCCTCAGGTGTGGCGACCACGCCAGATTCAATCAGCTGTGGCCAGGATCATGGGGCAGGGGCAACTTCACTTAAAACAGGATGGGATTAGCCAGGCTTGGTGGCACGTGCCTGTAGTCCCAGCTACTTGGGAGGCTGAGCTGGGAAGGATCACTTGAGTCTGGGAGGCAGAGGTTGCGGTGAGCCGAGATTGCGCCACTGCACTCCAGCCTGGGCAACAGAGTGAGGCTGCATCTCAAAAACAAAATAAAATAAAAGGTATAAATGACATCCAACAAACTATGCATATTTAAGCTGTAGTATAAGTCTTGTATTTCACATAATCCCATGAAACCATCATCAGAGTCACAATAATGAACTTATCTATCACCTTTACATTTACCTGGAGCCTTTTTATAAAGTCTTTCTCTCTGCCCTCCAGATAACCATTGATTTACTTTGCTGTACAATAGAGTACTTTCCACTTTCTGGAATTTTTGGACTGATGTAATAAAGTGTTTCCTCTTATAATCATCATGCTTATTTTGATATTATCAATGTAGACATATGAATTGTTCATTCTTTTTACATTGCTGATAAATATACTCTGCTGTAAAATGTCATTGTATATTCATTCATCTGTTTATGGATATTTGAGTGGCTTCCTGCTTTTGTTTTGTAAATCAAACAGCTACAGATGAAAAAACAAAACAAAACAGGATAGGGTGTAGATGAGGTAATGTGAAGCCTTTTCAGTACCTTGAGGGGAAATAGTCTGTGCCCCTAGAGTTGAGGAGGGGCTGGAGGTGCAGGTTGGGGTGGAGCAGTGCCTGGTGGCCGCGGTACTGGCTTTTAGCCAACAGACCTGCACATTCATCATACCTCTGCTACCTACTAGCTAAGACAAGTCACTTTGCTTCTTTTCTCCATCTGTAGAGGAAGATGATATCCCCTGTCAGGAAGGGTTGATGTGAGGATTAAATGAAATCCACATGTGGCCCCTGGCTCAGTGTCTTGCGCATGACTAGTGAGCAGCCATTTATCCATTCATCTGATTATTGTTCTTCCTATCTGCTATGCTAATGTTTTATTGTTCCAAAATTCTGATGTCAAAACCTAATCACTAATGTGGTGATATAGAAGGATTATGAGTATAAGTGGGACTTGTGCCCTTATAAAGAGGCCCCAGAGAGTTGCCTTGTCCCTGTCACTCATGTGAGGACACAGTGAGAAGTCACCATCCATGAAACAGAGGGTGAGCTCTCACTAGACGCTGAATATGCCAGCGCCTTCATCTTGGGCTTCCCAACCTCCAGAGCTGAGAGAAATACATTTCTGGCCAGGCACAGTGGCTCATGCCTGTAATCCCAGCACTTTGGGAGGCTGAGGTGGGCAGAATGCTTGAGCTCAGGAGTTCAAGACTAGCCTGGGCATCATAGCGATACTCCATCTCTATTAAACACACACACACACACAAATTAGCCAGCTGTGGTGGCTTGGGCCTCTGGCTTGGGCCTCTGGTCCTAGCTACGGAGGAGGCTGAGGTGGGAGGTTTGCTTGAGCCAGGGAGGCAGAGGTTGCTGTGAGCTGAGATCACATCACTGCATTCTAGCCTGGGCAACAGAGCAAGATCCTGTCTCAAAAAAAAAAAAAATAGAAAGAAAGAAAGGAAAAGAAATACGTTTGTTAATCTGTTGTTTAAACTACTCATTTATGGTATTTTGTTATGACAGTTCAAAAGGACTAAGACACTATCTTTGTCCCTTCATCTCTCCCCTGGCCTTTTTAGTTGGGGCCAACACACCCACGCATCACATCCCAGCAGTTTGTAAGAGTAAACTTCAGGCAGCAGTGGATCCAGGAGGCAATTTCTCACATCCTCACCTGCTCTGTCCTCCCACATCAGCCTCTCAAGTAGCTGGGTCTCCAGGCACCACCATGCCTGGCTAAGTTTTTATTTTTAGTAGAGTTGGGGGGTCTCACCATGTTGCCCAGTTTGTACTTGAACTCTTGGGCTCAAGTGATCCTCCTGCCTCAGGCTTCTCTCAACCCCAAAAAACCTTTTTAAAAATACAGTGAGTTCTCAATGTTGTCAATAGGTTTTTGTAACCCATGACATTAGTGAAACGATGTATAAGAAGACCAATTTTACTATAAGCTAATTTTTGGGTTTTTTTAGAGACAGGGTTTCACCATCTTGCCCAGGCTGGTCTCAAGCAATCTGCCTGCCTCGGCCTCCCCAAGAGCTAGGATTATAGGTGTGAGCCACCAAGCCCAGCCACTACAGGTTAATTGATATAAATAAGAGTTAAGTTCTTTTTTTTTTTTTATAAGAGTTAAGTTCTTATGGCACATTTCTGGTCATTAAAATATCACCAAACTTCTAAATAAAGACCCAAAACACTTATAATATTAAACATCAAAATAAATGTGAGCTATACATGCATTTAACAAAGAGTAATAAAAACAAGTAGATAATTACCCCATTTTTGGCGAATCAGTGAGTGACAGCCATCATAGTGATGGATTAAATCAAGGAAAAGTCCAGGCGCTGTGGCTTACCCCTGTAATCCCAGCACTTTGGGAGGCCGAGGTGGGTGGATCACCTGAGGTCAAGAGTTTAAGACCAACCTGGCCAACATGGTGAGACCCTGTCTGTACTAAAAATACAAAAATTATCCGGGCATGGTGGCTCATGCCTGTAATCCCAGCTACTTGGGAGGCTCGGGCGTGAGAATTGCTTGAACCCAGGAGGCAGAGGCTGCAGTGAGCTGAGATGATGCCACTGCACTCCAGCCTGGGCAACAGAGAGAGACTCTGTCTCAAAATAAATAAATAAAAATAAATAAATAAATAATTTTTAAAAATAAAACCAAGGAACAAATGTTTGCAAAGTGA
This sequence comes from Symphalangus syndactylus, assembly GCF_028878055.3. Taxonomy (NCBI): domain Eukaryota; kingdom Metazoa; phylum Chordata; class Mammalia; order Primates; family Hylobatidae; genus Symphalangus; species Symphalangus syndactylus. Next base: position 27,462,955 of record NC_072427.2, on the reverse strand, counting down.
ACATTGTAAGGAGCACCTCCTACCACCGTGGAGTTGGAGTTCAAAAACAATCTCAGATCCAGAGAGCTTGCTAAGCACTCAGCAGTGTATACTGTTGAACATCTGGGTGATTATCATGAATTTTTATTATTTATTTATTTATTTATTTAATATTATTTTTTCCCGAGACAGAGTCTTGCTCTGTCACCCAGGCTGGAGTGCAGTGGCTCAATCTTGGCTCACTGCAACCTCCATCTCCCAGGTTCAAGCAATTCTCCTGCCTCAGCCTCCCAAGTAGCTGGGATTACAGATGTCAGCCACCGTGCCTGGCTAATTTTTGTATTTTTAGTAGAGACGGGGTTTCAACGTGCTGGCCAGGCTGGTCTTGAATTCCTGACCTCGTGACCCACCCGCCTCAGCCTCCCAAAGTGCTGGGATTACAGGCATGAGCCACCGCACCCGGCCGAGTTTTTATTTTAAAACAATTTTAATTTATTCATGCATTCATTTTCCAACCTGCGTATTCCAGTTCAGGGTGACAGGTGGCCAGAGTCTATCCTGGCCCCTCAGGGTGCAAGGTGGGAACCTACCCTGGACAGGACACCATCTCATCACAGGGTGTGTGTATGCACAAACACACACACACACACACACTCATCCTGAGACACTGTAGACATGCCAATTCACCTCATGTGCACATCTTTGGGATGTGGGAGGAAGCCAGAGTATGTAGAGAAAAAACCCGGGCAGATATAGAAGAATGTGCAAACTCCCTATAGACAGTGACCCCAGCCAGGAATCCACTTTTTTCTCATCAACATTATAATGAAATAAAATTGAACAACATTGAACAAAATGACATTACTTGAGGACCTGCTGTAATTATACTCACAGAAAGTTGCCAAACAAATACAGAGAGATCCTATGGAACCTCCACCCAGCTTCCTCCAACGGTCACATTTTATATAATGGCAGCACACTTTTAAAATGTGAGTTTGGTACTTGGAACCATCTGGAAGAAGATTTGGCAGTTCACACCTTACCATTGCAAATCTACTCTGTCCAACCCCCTGAAAGTCCTGGTCTTCCCCTCCTCCAGGACTTTGTTCACTCATTGGTACTGCCCAGAAAGTAGTCTACCGCCCAGAGACTCAGGCTGGCTTAAGCCAAAATGGAATTTGCTGGAAAGATAGTGGGATGCACCAGAATCTGTGAGAGCCTGGGGAGTAGAGCAGGAGGCAGGACAAGGACTGGGCATCCAGCACGCCTTGGCCAGGTGCCCAGGATGCCCCACAGTAGGGAATGAATGCCCACTGCTTGCTTTGTTTTTCCCCCCATCCATTGCCATCTCTTTATGAAGCATTTCCATATCACCCCAGCCAGAAATGGCTTTATCCTCCTCTAGCCCACCGCTACAGCCTTCCCACGTGTAATTTCTTGGGGCCAAGGTCCTGATCTTTGTATAGTCCATAATATTTAATTATAGTCCATAAATGTAATTTCTTGGGGCCAAAGTCTTGGTCTTTGTATAGTCCATAATATTTACTCAAAGTGAGAAACCAGCAAGATTGTGAATGAATAAATCCTTCCTCAGCAGGCAGTTAATTTTTTTAACCAAATCCTTTGACAGTAATACATAACCAGAATGAAGACAAAACTGCTCTTTTTTGGTTTGTTTTTTACTTCTCTTCTTAATGGGAGTGTTAAAGCAGTCAATAAGTGAATTAGGCTTTTGAAATCACTGACAAAGCTTTTAAGGAGCCCATGAACTTGCAAATAACAGCTACAGAAGGTTTTAATTAGCGTGCTGTGAAACAAAAGTCACTTGACCTCTAGGTGCCCTTCTTTAAAAAGTGAGATAATGAGACTGGCCACCTGCCTCGCTTACTGAGATAGTGTGTTCATTAATGAGACAGGTGGTGGCAAGGTGCTGGGACTCCTTTGGCTGAGAGAAGGAAAAAGCTCTCCAAATACAAACTGTCATAATGATGGTTCTAGCCAAAGATCCTGTTATATCTAGACTCCCTCTGGTGACCAATTTAGCGCACGGTATATAATGCATTTTGAATTAATTGGTTTCTACAGCCTCTTAGTAGCCTGGGAGTTGTGGATTAGCTGTGGTTTTTACCTTTGCTAAGACAAGGTGAATATATTCTCCCCTCAGTGGAAGACAATGAATGGTTGCCCTTGTCATCTGTCTAATGCCACAACTCTCTCCACCTTTACACTGGTGCCTGGCTTGCCTCAATACTTTTTCATTTGGAAACCAGTGTTTTCAGCGCTGCTGAACAGTATGGGGAACATCACTATCACCATCTTAGGATTGCCAAAGGGCAGTTAAATGGAAACAGGAGTCGATGCATTCGGTTTGGTCCCAGAAAGCAAAGTCGGGACAGGTGAGAACCAGATGAGCACAGGTTTCAGCTCAACATAAAAGAAAACATCTTCATAGACAGCCTGTCACACAATGGAACAGGCATCTCCTGGAGGGAGTGAGAAGGGACACTCTCACCAGAGACAGAACCTGTGTGGGACAGGGGTTTTGATTTGTAGACACCTGAATCTGAGTCTACTGCAGCTAATTGTTTAACAGAAACAAGTTTATAATGATGAATGGATGCTCAGCATCAATTTCATTCTCCTTGTGTGCCTTCCTCCACTGAGGAAGCTGGAAAGCTCAGATCTGTATTTCCCAGACTCCCCTGTAGCAGGATTTGTGGTGTGATTTGGGCTCAGCAGATCAGATGGGCTTGCATGGAAGGTGAGGAGGAGGCCATACTTCTGCTGGGTCTGCTGATTTTTCAGTGGCCTTTGAGAATTCCAGTGTCCAGTCACACGCTTTATGCGTATTAAGAAGCAAAGCATGAGGCATTAACTAGTATAGATGGTGGCAGGCACAGAGTGACTCTTCAGCTAGCAGCAGTGGTTGTGGTATCTGATCATGGTGGTGTCCTGATGGTGACAATTTGCCAAGCTGGGTCTCACCTGCTGTCTTCTCCTTCAGACTTTCTGATAAGTTGCTTCCTTTCTCTGGGCCTTGTGAGAAACAAACTTACCTGTCCTAACCCAAAGAATGAACTCAGAGACCTGGAGATCAGCAAAAGTGAGACTTTTAATGATGGTCTTGCAAGATTGGGTGTCTGATGGGCAGACACACCCAGCACAGTTTTAACAAGCAATTTATCCCCTAGTGAGCAGGGGATAAGCCCTGTTCCTCATAGGCTTGAGTACTGTGGGGTCACAATCTTCCTGGACATCGTCTATTGGTTGTTGGGTAAGGGCTTTAGGTGTTTTCTTTAGGGTTGTCTTGCTGCATTTTGTTGCAGCCTACAATGCATTGCAATCCTAGTTAGCCCAGGGGCTCTTTAAGTATTTGACTTATGACCTAAGTAGCTGGGCAGGCTGATAAGAACAGACAAAGCAAGCTATTTTGCAGACTAATAAACTTTCATTTTAGACTAAACTTCTTTGGTTCGGGTGAGGGCAACTAAGGCGGTGGGGGGTGGTGAGGGGGCTGCGCACAACATGGCATGGGCTATCCAAGCAGGGCCTAGTATATCCTGTTTCTTATGTAGTTTGCTGACCTAAGCTGATTTAAGGCACTTTTTCTTGGAAATGGACCACTGTATACATTATTTCCTTCAGGCCTCAGTTGCTTCATTTGACAAAAAGGGGCCAGAACACTGTTGCATCAGTTGAATCAGCTCCCAGCTTCCTCCCAAGGCTCATGCCCTACAGGAGAAGACATCCTAGGATTCAGAGACAGTTTTCAAAGGTCTCTACCTATTCAGAGCAGCTATTTTTCCAAATGGAGTCATACTTCCTAATAATCTCACAAACACTACATAGCAGAGCCACATCTTATACAGGCATAGTTCTGAAGTCAGCATTTAAAGTAAAAATCCTATTCAGTCAAAATGACCTTGAAAATCCTCTAGATTTTCTATATACTGCATTATTGCATGACAAAAGTATCTTTGAATAAGATCAATACAGCCAGCTTTTCCTCCAGCATAGACAGACAGCAGCGTCTTCAGCTGAGTACCAGATACAGTAGTGGGCTTGTGTTTTGGGCTGAATTGTATGAAAAATAGAAAATATTCAACGCAGCTAGGTGCAGTGGCTCATGCCTGTAATCCCAGCACTTGGGGAGGCTGAGGCAGGCAGATCACTTGAGATCAGGAGTTCAAGACCAGCCTGGGCAACATGACAAAACCCCATCTCTACTAAAAATACAAAAATTAGCTGGGAGTGGTAGCACATGACTGTAGTCCCATCTACTCGGGAAGCTGAGGTGGGAGAATTGCTTGAACTCGGGAGGCGGAGACTACAGTGAGCTGAGATCACACTATTGCCCTCCAGCCTGAGTGACAGAGCGAGACCCTGTCTCAAAAAAAAAAAAAAAGTTCCATCCTACAGACATACCTGGTGCTGGGAGATATATGCTCACATTATGAAAGATTGAGCTGGGGGGAGTGGGGTGACAAAGAGCAGGCAGAATGTGTAGGGCAGGGCTCTGAAAGTTCAAAGGCCAAGAGGCTGGGGGAGGGCCTCAAGAGATGGGGCTAGTGGGAGGCAGTGGTGCTGAAGGGTCCTCAGTAGCCCTGCCAAATCCTTCCAACTCAGCCTCCCTTTTGCTCAGCAGTGCCTGGTTTGAAAGGGCCCTTCCATGGGTCTGCCGGAAGAGCTGTCAGGAAGGCTCCAATAATGATGTCATCCATGTTGAGAGAGAAGCAGTGACATTGAGGTGTGAAAGATTGGGAAGATTTCAGGGAAAAAAAAGGGTGCAGGGCGATGGATGGATGGGTTTGCCTAGCTGGAGAGGAAGGGGGTGGCATTCTGTCAAGGGAGATGAATGGGGGGTGAGGGTGGAACAGCAGAAACAGAGAGGCTGATGTGGGGAAGCTCAGGGCCTGCTTCCCCTGAAAAGCAGATGACTCAGTGAGATGATGCAGAAGATCCAGGAAGGTGAGAGGGCTCAAATATCAAGCTGGAGAGTTTATTTATTTATTTATTTATTTAGAGACTGAGTCTCCCTCTGTCACCCAGGCTGGAGTGCAGTGGCACCATCTCAGCTCACTGCAACCTCCGCCTCCTGGGTTCAAGCGATTCTTGTGCCTCAGCCTCCCGAGTAGCTGGGATTACAGGTGCCCGCAACCACACCGGGTTAAATTTTGTATTTTTAGTAGAGATGGGGTTTCATCATGTTGGCCAGGCTGGTCTCAAACTCCTTACCTCAAGTGATCTGCCCCCCTCGGCCTCCTAAAGTGCTGGAATTACAGGCATGAGCCACCGCGCCCAGCCGAGCTAGAGAGTTTAGACTTTGATCTTTTGTGCATGGACTGGGGATTTTGAACAGTAAAGTGGCTGTCATCAATTTGGTGCCTCGGGAAGCTCAGCTGGGCTGTTACAGATAGAGTCAGGCGGCCAGGGGAAATCCAGCCCCAGATGAGGTGATGGCGAGGGCATGGAAAGGGAGAACATAGGAGAGGGATGTGGCATGCTCTGAGCTATGGAATCAAACTTCAATTCCTTCCATGAACAGTATGTTAATCTCCCTTCTCTCTGAATGTCAGGGTCAAGTCAATACATTTCCAGGGACAAAGCTTCTTGTTTTAAGAACACACAAAGGTATTCTGGGTCCTAAAACTGCAATCACCAGATGAGTTCTTCCTGCCTGCTGCACAGACAAAATCAATTCACTGGGACTGTGGCATTGGAGTAGAGCAAGTTAACTGACATGAAGCTGACCCAGACAGGAGAACTAGAGTTATCACTCAAACCAGTCTCCCTGAAGGCTCAGAGGCCAGGGTTTTTATGGACAATTTAGTGGGCAAGGGGCTAGGGAATGGGTGCTGCTGATTAGTTGGGGATGAACTCACAACGGTGTGGAAAGCAGACCTCATGCACAGAGCCTGCCTCTGGGTGGGGCCACAGGACCAGTTGAGTCATGAGTCACGAGTCCAGGTTGGGTCAGTCTGGAAAACATCTTAAAAAAATCTAATCTTAGGTTCTACAATAGTGATGTTATCTATAGGAGCAATTAGGAAAATCACAAGTCTTGTGACCTCTGGCCACATGACCCCTGAGCATTACTGCTCATGTTTCAGGGATTATAGAAGTTATACCTACATTCTAGCAGAGTTCAAGCCCCTCCCATATTCTAATGGCTTTTTAAAATTTATTATTATTTTTTGAGACAGAGTCTTGCTCTTTTGCTCAGGCTGGAGTACAGTAGCACAATCTCGGCTCACTGCAACCTCAAACTCCCTAGTTCAAGTGATTCTCCTGCCTCAGCCTACTTGAGTAGCTGGGATTACAGACATGTGCCACCATGCCCAGCTAATTTTTGTATTTTCGGTACAGATGGGGTTTCACCATGTTGGCCAGGCTAGTCTTGAACTCCTGACCCCAAGTGATCTGCCCACCTCCCCGCCTTAGCCTTCCAAACTGTTGGGATTACAGATGTGAGCCACTGCACCTAGCCTCTTATGGCTTTTCATTAGTCTGACATAGGCTGTTGTCAGTCTCTGAGCGAGTAGTTAGTTTTAGGGAGGGACTATTATCATCTTTGCTTTCAAGTTAAACTATAAATTCTTCCCAAGGTTAACTTGACTTACACCCAGGAATGACCAAGAACAGCTTGGAAGTCAGAAGCAAGATGGAGTCAACTATGTCAGATTTCTCTTACTGTCATAATTTTGCAAAGGTAGTTTTAAAACTAAGAGAGAAAAAGTACTAGGTTATGTGACATCTGACCCAGGAATGAGACACCTTCCCTAGGGCACTCCACCGCATGGATTGGAGGAGCCTCAGCTTGTCTGGCTTCTGCTTTTTGCTGCTGCTTGAGCAATTTTCCACCATCCCTGATGCCAACACCATAGATACTCCCTCAATGAGGAAAAACCTTTTCAACTTGAAAATTTAAGCGCTCACTTAACTGAAGTCACAGAGGTGAATATGACCAGAATTAATCGAGGTATCTTTGCCTCTGACGTTTCCCACTCCAGGTTCAGAGAGACAGGTTGAGTCTCTCTTTGAGCTTGCCTGCAGGGTCACTTGATTCATGCTTCTGTTTCAATAAATATTTGCTGAACACCTACCGTGTGCCAATTCTAGGGGCTGGGGATACAGCAGTGAACAAAACAACCAAGTCCCTGCCCTCATGGAACCTACATTCTAGTAGGAAATAGACAACAAACAAATGAGTTAAATGTGCAGCATGTTAGACCATGATAATGAGATGGGATGGTTCCCTTGACCTTGACCCCCTTCGTGGGCAGGAACTGGAGTGGCTTGTTTCACTCAGCCCACCGCTGGCCACCCCTCATGAGAGGGAGCATGCAAGCAAGTGAGTACAGGAACTGGAAGGAACGAATGCTGGAACCGGCCAGTCACTTCTCTCTGGCGAGAGCAGGCTCTGTGCATCCCTGCAGCAGTGTCCAAGCCCCTGCCCTCTCAGCACCCAGGTTCTTGTCCAGCATCCAGAAAGAATTGGGTCACATGAATGGGTTCAAGGGTAGTGTATGCAGAGAATTTTATTGGGTGATGGCTCTCAGCAACATGGGAGTTGGAAAGGGGATGGTACAGGAAGAAGGTGGTCTTTCCCTGAAGCCGCACTGTCTGAAGTTAGCTGCATCTATCCACAGTCTCCAACGCTCAGTTGCTGCTTCTCTGCCCACTGCTCAGACTCTTGTAACCCCAACTCCCAGCAGCCTGCATCCCCACCGGTCAGCCGCTTGTGTTGCTTTGCCAGCTGAAGTCTTTTTATGGGTACAGGAGAGGGGCAGGGCAGGCCAAACAAGCAACATTTTCATGGAAAAGGGGGGTCAGCTGTTTTCACTTAGGGCCATGGCTCCAGGCTTAAGGGTGGAGTTTAGCTGGGCGCTCAGCCATTCTGTATCAATTAGTGCTACGGAGAGGAATGAAAAGAATGAGTATAAGGGGTGCTGGGGTTTGCCATATATGTTGGGTGTTCAGGAAGACCTCACCGAGCTGGGCAAATTGGAGCAGAGACCCAGTGAAAGTGAAGAAGCAATCTATGTGGCTATCTAAGAGGAGGTACCTGAAAATGCAGAGGCCTAATGAAGAGATTGTGATTGGTGTTCAAGGAACAGCGAAGAGCAAGGAATGAGACTAATGCAGAGGGAGCAAAGGATGTAGGAGATGAGGCCAAAGAGGAGGAGTCAGATCAGGACCCTGGAGGCCATCGTGAGGACTTTGAATTTTACACTGAGTAAGATGGGAGCCAGTGTGGAGTTCTGAGCAGAGAACGACATGAGCCAGCTTCCACTTTAACAGCATCCTCTGGCTGTTGTGCTGAGACTAGTTAGGAGGCTGCTGTCATCATCAGAGCAGAGATGATGGTGGCCTGAACCAGGATTGTGTGTGGATATATATATATATCTTTTTTAGAGATAGGGTCTTGCTCTGTCACCCAGGCTGAAGTGCAGTGGTGCAGTCATAACGCACTACAGCCTTGAACTCCCGGGCTCAAGTGATCCTCCCACCTCAGCCTCCCAAATAGCAAGGACCACAGGTATGTACCACCACACCTGGCTAATTTCTTAATTTTTTGTAGAGATGGGGTCTCACTCTGTTGCCCAGGCTGATCTCCAACTCCTGGCCTCAAGCGATCCTCCCGCCTCAGCCTTCTAAGTGCTGGAATTACAAGTGTGAGCTACCCTGCCCAGTCCAGGATGATATTTCTTTGTCAGTGGGGGAGGAGTGGAAGTTTGTAGGAGACAGGCCCAGGGCACCTGAAAAAGTCAGATTTTAGTCTTACAGGCTTTAGATGAACAGCCTCCAAAGCAGATGCTCACCCTCAAGCCTGACCCTTCTGGTCCAGTCCCAGCTCTGAAGGCCACTCTGAAAGAAGAGTGACTGCAATGTTTTGAGTAGGGACAGCTTCATTTGGAATAGACATCTAGTCTAGTAGAATAGCTGCTTTGAGGCTGGGTATGGTTGCTCGCCCCTGAAATCCCAGCACTCTGTGAGGCTGAGGTGGGAGGATTGCTTGAGCCCAGGATTTGAGACCAGCCTGGGCAACAAAATTAGCCAGGCATGGTGGCGTAAACCTGGCATGTAGTCCTTGCTACTTGGGAGGCTGATGTGGGAGGATCGCTTGAGCCTGGGAAGTCGAGGCTGCACTGAGCTACCGCACCACTGCACTCCAGCCTGGGCGACAGAGCAAGACCCTTTGGCTTTGATTGAAAGGGCCATTTGGGTGTTTTAAATGTTAAAAAAAAAAAAATCCGTTTTTATTGCCATGCTAGAGGGTACAGTGGGAACTTCAATCCCTTATTGTTCCCTCAGTGTTTTATTAACCACGAATGTCAAGGTCAGACGCTGCTTATTGTCTCTGTTCACATCACTGGAAGGGACGATGCCTACTGCTGCCCCCTGGAGGCCACTAGGCCTAACAGCAGCTCAAGCTGTAACCTGAACTTCACCTGGTATTTTCTGGGCACAAACCATTTGGTTCAGCCTGCAAAATAGCGTGGAAGAGCCCTCAGAGAATCGAGAACAGAGGAGTGGTTCTAAGAGGATTCAGCTTGTTCCTGAATCCAGGAAACCAGAGCAGTTAGCCCCTGTTCCCAGAAGGCATACGGGATTGAGGCCCACAATCTGGTTTCCCATTCTTGCTCTGCCATTATTTCACTGGATAACTCACTGTGGGAATTTAAGCAAGTCCCATGCCCATATATAAAGCCATTAAACTAGATGGTTTCTCATCTTCCCTTCTTGTGCTGACATTTAATTTTATTATTTTATTCACATGTATTACAGGTGTGAGCCACCATGCTTGGCCATGTGACATTTTAAAGTGTTTATGAAATCTGTAAATTAAGTGGGACATGGCTTCCACATCATCCCAAATTGCCTTTATATTCCTGTACCCTTTTTTCTCTCTCTCCCCAAACATCCCTCCCAGCACCCAGACATTGTCCTCTGGCCATCTGGGAAACCACAGTGCAAGGTCCCTCCTGGGCCCGTCTTCCCCTTAGCAGGTGCCCTAAACTTTAGACATTTTTTCTTCTTTTGCTCTTATCAAAAACGACTTTTCCTAGTTCCACCAACTAATGAGTGAGTGCTAATGAGGGATTATATTTTTCCACGTCTCAGTTTTCTTCTCTGTACAACAGGGCTAATAATATTTATCTTCAAGGTTATTATGAGGATTACAAATAGTTTATGCAAACAGCCTAAACTGTTGAATACACTGTCTGAGGTATTCAATAAATGGCAGACTGCTTTTATTTTATTTTATCATTTATTTATGTATTTATTTATTTAAGACAGGGTCTCGCTCTGTCACCCAGGCTGGAGTGCAGTGGTGTGATCATGGCTCACTGCAGCCTAGACCTCCCTGGGCACAGGTGATTCTCCCATCTCAGCCTCCCAACTAGCTAGGAATATAGGTGTGCACCACAACGCCAGGCTAATATTTCTATTTTTTGTAGAGTTTCAGCATGGGGTTTTCCCATGTTGACCAGGCTGGTCTCGAACTCCTGTGCTCAAGCGATCTGCCCTCCTCGGCCTCCCTGAGTGTTAGAATTACAGGCATGAGCCACTGCGCCAGCCTTGGACACTGTTTTAAAATGGACGCAGCTCAAAAAAAAAAAAATCATTTTCTCTTAAGGTTTCTTAGAAACCTTTTTTAATTCCCTCCAAGTGGGGTTAAATGTTCTTCATCTGAGGCCGGGCCTGGAGGCTCACGCCTGTAATCCCAGCACTTTGGGAGGCCGAGACGGGTGGATCACGAGGTCAGGAGATCGAGACCACCCTGGCTAACACGGTGAAACCCCGTCTCTACTAAAAATACAAAAAAAGTTAGGGTGTAGTGGCAGGCGCCTGTAGTCCCAGCTACTCGGGGGGCTGAGGCAGGAGAACGGTGTGAACCTGGGAGGTGGAGCTTGCAGTAAGCCGAGATTGTGCCACTGCACTCCAGCTTGGGCGAAAGAGCAAGACTCTGTCTTAAAAAAAAAAAAAAAAAAAAAAAAGTTCTTCATCTGTCCTTCAAAGTCTATGGGAATGATTCACTGAGTGCTAGATACATGTCCATACCCAAAATGACCACAGTGGTAGGCAGAATAATTCCCCCACCTCTCCAAAGATGTCCACGCCCTAGTCCCTGAGACCTGTGAATAGGTGATATTACATGGCAAAAGGGGAAATGAGGGCTTAGGATGGAATTATGTTTGCTAATCAGCTGACTTTGAGATGGGGAGATTATCCTGGAGTATCCAATGGGCCCAATGTAATAACAAGATTCATTATCAATGAAGGAAGGAGGTAGAGAGTCAGAGATAGATGTGAAGACTGAGGCAGAGGTCCAAGTGACACCATTGCTGGCTTTGAAGATGGAAGAGAGCCAGGGCCAAGGGATGTCTGAAGCCTCTGGAAGCCAGAAAAGGCAAGAAAATGAATTCTCCTCTAGAGCCTCCAGAAAGGAGTGCAGCTCTATTGACACCTTGATTTTAGCCCAATAAGACCCATTTCAGACTTCTCCAGAACTGTAAGATAATTAAATTGTGCTGTTTTAAGCCACTAAGTTTGTGGTAATTTGTTACAGCCACCATTGGAAATAAATACAAACCCTCACATACATTTAATTGGCACAACAATCCAAGTAGTCAGTAGTATTGTCCCCACTTTACAGGTGAGGAAATTGCAGCTCAGAGATGTTAAGTAACTTGCCCAAAACTGCACAGCTAGTAAATAGCTACATCAGTTAAATTCCTTTGGTGCAAGTTTCAGAAAACAAACAAAAACACAAATTGGGCTGGGCTCAGTGGCTCACGCCTCTAATTTTAGCACTTTGGGAGGCTGAGGCAGAAGGATTGCTTGAGGCCAGGAGTCTGAGACCAGCCTGGATAACATAGAAAGACCCTGTCTCTACAAAAAATAAAAATTAGTGGGGTTTGGTAGCACACGCCTGGGGTCCCAGCTACTCGGGAGGCAGAGGTGGGAGGATTGCTTGAGCCTGGGAGGTTGAAACTGCAGGGAGCCGAGATAGTGCCACTGCATTCCAGCCTGGGCAACAAAGCAAGACCAAACACTAGAACTTATACCTTCTCTCTATTTTTGTATTCCTTAACCAACCTCCCTTCATTCATCCCCCACCCCCTAACTCTCCCCCAGCCTCTGGTAACTCTCATTCTTCTCTCTCACTCCATAAGATCCGCTTTTTTGGCTCCCATGTGTGCATGAGAACATGTGATATTTGCATCTCTGTGCATGGCTCTGTGAAAGAACAATAAAAACTTGGGACTCCCAACATAATGACCTCCAGTTTTATCCATGTTGCTGCAAATGATAGAATTGTATCCTTTTTATGGCTGAATAATACTCCATTGTGTATATATACTACATTTTCTTTATCCAGTCATCTGTTGATGGACACTTAGATTGATGCCATAATTTGGCTATTGTGAACAGTGCTGCAATAAACATGGGAGTGCAGAATCTCATTGATTGATAAACTGATTTCCTTTCTCTTGGATATATACCCAGCAATGGGATTGCAGAGTCATATGGTAGTTCTATTTTTAGTTTTGAGGAACCTCTCTATTGTCCTCCATAGTGGTTATACTAACTTACCTTCCCACCAACAGTGTGCAAGAGGCCCCCTTTCTCCACATCCTCACCAGTTATTTTTTATCTTTTTGATAAGTCATTTTCACTTGAATGAGATGATATCTCATTATGGTTTTGATTTGCATTTCCCAGATGATTAGTGATATTGATCATTTTTCATACACTTGTTCTTTTGAGAAACGTT